>NC_136687.1:38853222-39338222 GCF_903797595.1 Erithacus rubecula
TCTTCCAAAGTTTTTCACACATTGACTGCTGATGGTATTTGACCTGAAATACAGAAATACAAAGCAGGTAAGATTCTTGCTTGACAAACTGCATTCAGATTTTACATGAATGCAAAGTCATGCCTGCTTCTACTGCAAATAGTAATCAACAGTTGTACTCAAAGTATACAAAATTTCACACCAGTAAACATCTACTCTGATGGTCTTTGAAACAAGAATTTTAAAAGCTGAAATTTAGCAATATATTGATTTCTTCAATCATGAAAATAAACATTTATAGGCACTAGAGCTTGTAGGATATACGAACTTCATGTTCTGCAGCTTAAAATTTTGCTAAATTTGAGTTTTCTTCAATTCTCATGCTTAAGGTAAGTCTAGAAACTCACCTTAAGCACCATATAACTCCATGTACACCTGTAATGCTCAAAAATTTTCAAATAGCATGCCCATGTTTATCCCAAATCTATTTTTGACTTAACAATTATGTCAAACTTAAACAGTTATCTTTTTAAACAAAGTTTTGCTTGTCCTCAGATGTTCTATCTACATCAAATGTTTCAGTCAGCCTACATAAAAAGTTTCATCACTTTTTTTACTAGGCATTTGAACTCTACTTTTTTCATACAATGTGATTAAACCTGTTCTGTCTCCGTTTTTTCGCCAAATCTGCTTAGATGAATTCTAACCACATCACTGTCTACTACTGATTTGTTTGCAAGGAACTCAGTCAAGAACCCGTAAGATTTCAGACTTGAAACTTTAAACAACTCCAAAGTAGCTACAGCTTTTGACTCCATTTAGTTCTAAATTAATCAGACTTCTTTACCTTGGCAAAGGAAGTTCCACTTCTGCAAATTCTTCAAGTCGTTTGCTGATGTTATCATGATGCACTTCATCAGGGATACAACAATCACCTTCTTCATCACTAGCTCCAAGAGCACTGTCTGAACTCTCATTCCTTGGAATGTCCCCTTCAACTCTGAAGGGGGTTTTCCTTCCAGAATCCCCATAGGGGACATCTTTAGCACGTACTTTAGAGGAATCTTGTTTGACAGCAAAATGTGCTTCTACGCAGTCAGAAGAACAGTTCTCCAGATTGCCAGAGCATAAAGTTCTATTTTTTTTCATGTTTGTCAATTTTACAGTTTCTATGTTATTTGTGGGCAAAAGCAGTTCACTAGATATTGAGTTAATTAAATTCACTTCAGCTCCTTTACTTTCCATATGTTGGTTAAGTATACTTTCCTTCTCCTCACATGGTGGGATTTGTGCATGACCAACATTACTGCTGGGTGTAAAGGTAGCTTCACAACCATCTTCTTGCTTCTGAGAAACATCCACAGTCAGATTTGTGGAACTTGAGGCACAATGTATCACCTCTGGATTTTTAATTAATGTGTTCAGATTTTCCTCCATTTCTCTTCTATGAGTTTCTAAGTCTGACTCTGGTGATGCTGAACTTCCAATCTGAAAAGTGACCTTTTCTAAGTGTGAACTCCTGTGGCCAGACCTTTCAGGACAAGGTAGGGCAGAAGACCTACTAGAAAACTGCTTTTCCACTTTTCTCTCATTCTGATTCTTGTTCTTCTTTACATCCATCACATCCTCTAATTTAGTAGATGATTCTTCAGAGTGGTAGGATATGATTCCTGTATCAGTGACAGTTCTTTTCCTAACATCAGCTGCTCCTTTACAGAAATTGCTAGTTAGACAGTCAACAGATGTTTCAGAGGTCTGACTGTCCTTTCCTATAGTTTCCCTCTTTTCTTTTGAAGAGGCTGGGACAGCCTGAGTGCTTTCTGGTTCACGCACCCACTCGGCTGTACTATTGTTTTTACTTCCATCATTCTTTGGAGGTAGGATTGGAGGCACAAGAGCAGGTTCGTTTTTAACAGTGACAACCACATAATCAGATTCCTCTACCTCTCCCTTTTCTAGTGCAGTTGTGATCTTGCTTCCATTTAGCACCTGCTCTCCTTCCCCAGCCTTCTCACTCCATGTCAGGTGATTTTCCTGCAGCTCAGAGCACCGGATGAAGTAAGTTAGAACATAGAGCAAGCGCTGCACCAACTCCTTGCGCTTTCCAACAATAACAGTTCGAGTCAGTCTAACTGGAGAGCCTATGGCACCATAGAGATCACCTACAGGAAAGCAAAAATTTCAGAGATTTATGGTGAGCTGTAATGTGATCTATACTGTTCAAATTCAACAAGTTTTGAAACAGCATTTGCTATGGACACAAAGTTAATTTCTTTCACAGTAAATTCATAGAACTCTTAAAGAGTAACAAAGGAACTCCCCTAATGCTTCTTACGCCTGGCTTTTGTCCAGAAGGGTTTTTGTGAGGAATCAGCTGCTATTACTTATTTTCTGTTAGGAGCCACTAAGATTTAAATTCACACAATGCTTAAAAGACAGTATCACCTGGAAACTGACAAGAGGAAGCAAAGAAGAACATAGATACAGCAAAACTCTGAGGCCACCTATACTAGATTCTATTTTTCTACTCATTTTCTTTCACATCAAACTTTTTCTGTTTTAGTGCAGTGGCCTCTTTGTTAAACATAGGCATTTTTATACAGATGAAATATTAATTATGTTTTTCAGGACTAAGATATCAAAAAGGAAAAAAGGAATAAATATTAACTGAATAAATGAGATTCAGAAAAAAAAAAGGCATGTAACCACCTTATGGAGCAAGGCACATACTGTGTATGTGGGAGCCAACCTCAGTCACATGAGCACTTGACTTTGGCAGGGGGCAGCAGAGAAGCAGAAAATCAAAATACAACTGCAATATGAAAGGCAGGTGCTCCTACATCATCTGAGTCCTCCCAAGAACTACTTATTTGCTATTTAACCTGAAGAACTGCTTTTTAAAGAGAACTACATATCCTATTTCCAACGCATTTCTTTGGGAGAGCAGCAATTAGCTGCTTATAATCACCTATCAGCTAAAGGGTTCCTACTCCAGAGTTCTGGGAGAAGTAAACACAGATACCCAGAAAGGGAATGTTCACATGCCCTATTGGTCAAAGACCAGCTAACTCAAGAAGTGTCTAGACTATTCCTAGGATGAATTAACCCAATTGTCTTCACATGGCACCCATCAGAGAACACTCACTAAATTGTCTTTGCTTAACCAAACTATGGCTGATCTCACCAGCACATGGAAGACAGCCAGCAAAAGCTCAGTTTTTTTAAGCTACCTAAAGTGTGGAAAGCAGACTACTCTACCTTGAGGCTTGGTAAGCTATCTGCTAATCCATCAGACTTCTTTCAGGTACTAAATCCTTTCTCTGAGCTGCTCAAATTCTGTTCTGGACAGAGCTTGCCATCAGGATTTTGTACTAGACCTCAAGGAGCAACTATATTAAGAATTATAAACAGAGCTTCAGAAGTTTTCTTCTGAGGGCAAGGGGGCCTCTGGTTTTGACATTAACAAAGCAAAAAAAAAAAAAAAAAAAAATCTCAAAGAGCACATTTATGTACAGCCTCCTCCTCATTATACAGAACATAAAAGGAATAAGGCTCACAACTCCATTCCTACAAAACAAGGATCAATGACACAGTAATTCCACAGCTCTTACTGTCTCCCCTGCTAAGATCTGCTATTTCCCACAACACCAGTCACGCACTGTAGAGACTCCTGGGTGGTGCCATCACTGCTGCCATCTTCCCTCTGTTAGGGACACCACTGCAACCAACCCCAGAGCTGAGCAAGCCAGCAAATTCACTTCTCAGGGACCAAAAGTGGGCTTCAGACTCCTCAATTCATCTTAAAGGCTGGCAGGTCACAAGGATAAGCAATTTGGAAATTAAATTGGAATACATTGTTTTACTTTTGAGTTGAGCACAGTTGCTAAATCAGATTTAGGCCTCATGTTCATTTGCATAATTGGCTTTTATATAAATACTAATAAGACAGTGCAAGTCAAAATTGTGATCTTCAAAACATACTAATACTTGTTAATGCCATTACAATTAAGCTGTTGTTTAAGAGATGGTCCGTTTTTATGATAGAGGGACTTACATTTGTATTAGTGTGTCATTGCAATTGATATGTAATGAAAATACATGTCTGAAAGTGGAAAGACAGGTACATGTACTTTGGAGTTTTTAAGCACCAAGACTTGATTCTTTGTTTTTCCTCCCTCTTCCTAAAGGAGACCAGCAGAGGGCAACATCTCACTTTCACAATCAGTTTTTGCAACCACAACAGTAACAGCTTTTTGAGCTTTATAAGAATGAAACAAAATCAGAGAGCACTTTGAGTTCAGGCACTGAGAACTTGGCAAGACAAAAAGAGAAACAGACTCTTGACTAGTCACCAGGGGCGAGTCCTGGGAACGACCACAAGAGCTACTACTGAGTTTATGCCTCCAGTCCAGCTGGTTTTTCTAACTCCAGGACTGGCTCTATCCTCAACACCAGGAACACACTTCTAATTTTCCCTTCAGTCTAACCTCTGCACAGTGTTTAAAAGAATCTTAAACCAGGAAAAAATTCACTACAACCACATGGCGAAAGTAGCAAATCTTTCAGAGAGGTCTTCAGAGAGGCCTGAGACAATTAGGAAGAAACACCACCAGCATCACAGAGTCACATCATTGCCTCAGCGTGCACATGTTATTTTACATGGCAATATAGTGTATCAGCTAAAGTGAAGGGCAGTCTCATGTCAGATTTTCATCTGCTGCCAAGAAGAGGAGGAATTTTCACTGACAGAACTACTTTCTCAGATTTCACTCACCTACTCATTTGACATCAGTTATATAGTGCCTTGTATGAAGATAATTTATAACCTATAAAACATTTGTCAGAGACCAGCCTGAGGCACAGAGCATAGGAAAAATATCTTGCTCCAAGCTCATTCATGTAGCAGTAAGTGAATGGAGGTACTGCCAGTTGCCAGACTTCTGATCTATTGTCCTGCTCTCTATCCTAGCTATGTGAGAATGAGACAAAGGGAGGTAGTCAATTTCAACTGCAGGTATCTCCTCCCAGTCCAGCCTATTTTGTCTCGTTCTTTCCCAAACTGCTCAAACCATTCACAGCACTTGCACCACCTTAATACTTCTGTAACAAGTTAACCAGACAGTGTAACAGAGGATGTCAACAAGGAACAAAAAAGCAGGATACGCAACGAGGTCTCCAAATGCTCTGACTAATCAGTCAAAAGACACCTATTGGTAGCAGGAAATGTGACCTGGATTACAAGTAGCCCTTATCTAAAAGGAGTGAATGCACAAAGGTGCATGCTACAGAAAAATTTGAAGCTTTCCAAATCATACTGACCCAGCTGTGCCCAGAGAGGGTTATATGGGTGGGATTTTGCCAGCATGTTCACAGACTGGGATGTGCGCTTCTCAGAGAAGGCCTTGATGGGAGGATGGTCAACTGGCATCACTGTTGGGACCCAAGCCAGGTGATATGTCAGCACTGCAGTCAACAAAGCAGCAAAGAACCTAGGAGGAAAAAAGTAAAAATAGCATGTCCAAAGTAATGCCAGAAAAAGAACACCCCATTAAGTGCTTTAACATATTCACATGCACTGAGAAGCACACAATTTTTTTTCTTAAGAAAAAAGGAGTGTGGGAGGCTTACTGATTTTTGTTGATCTGTTCTATCAGAAATGTAAATTCTTTAAGAAAACGCTGGCATAGCTGATTCTTTTCCAGGCTGCTGGACATCATATTAAGCCACACAGGCTCTGCAATCCTTGGAACAGAATATAGGTTCCAGATGGTAACTCTGCTCAAAGAAAATTCCCAAAGTGTCAGTGCTAACATTCATATTTCAATTCTGCAAATAAATATAAGTAGTCGCTTTCCTCTTCTGTTGTCCAGATTTTTATTTGTTTGAGTTTTTTTTTTGTAAGATCTAGGAGACTCAGCAAAGTGGAAGAGTTTTAACTCTTCCTGTGATTACTAGTGTCCAGAACACTAGTCTGTTAATTCATATTATCAGGGTCTTCATATGAGTTACGTATTTCACTTCCCTTTGTTTTGCATTCCCATGTGAATTTTATTTGGACAAACCATTCAGAAATAAGTTTGAGGGGAAGAAGAACCCATTCTATTCATTGCACAGATTTGTTTCTACATTCCATATATTACAGAAACTCCATTCCATTAAAGACTCTCCTGGGCTGACTCCTCAGCCTTTGAGCATTCCTTCCTTTCTCAAGTACAGAGAAGAAAGCTTTTGACAGCAACTTACTTGCTAGTTACATTGTTCAGCATCTATGGCTAGGAGTAGACACACTGTCTGACTGAGTACATCAATCCACACAACTGCACAGGCATCAGCAGAAACCAGCTCTCAATGAAGTATTTAGACTTTAACTGACAATCCCAGGAACACATGAGTGCAACAGAACCACTTGCATTCTCATTTGGAAAATGCCTGAGCTGGTTTTGCTAAAGTTTTCTGAAAACATTTACGCAATAACCAATGCAGAAAATGCATTCACACTAACTTCAAGACTGTCTAAGATACAAGACCTTATATTCAGTTGCTTATAACTGAAAGCGACATATCTTTCATGGGGCATAAAAAGTGCTGTCCTTGTAATTCAGAATTCCATCAACTCACCTGAATTCTCCCAGGGCATCCATGACACGGCTGATATAAACCTGCACTCTCTGGCTGGATTCTGCTATTTTTCTACATGAGATCATGGCCTTGATTAAGAGTTAAAGACAAAACAGCTGCTTAAGGGATTCACATTCTTCATCTTTTTAAACTTCATTAACATGTCAAAATAACTAAGATCTAGCCCCAGTCCTATACAGCCACTCAGGACAGCAACAAATGCCAACCTCCCTCCACCTCATAGGAGACCAATCCCTAATATTGAACAAGGGAAGAGAACATTTCTGAGAGTAAGACAGCAACAAATTTTTTTTTTCCTCTCTTTTAGATATTGCATGGAAGGACAGAGTACCATCATTTTCACAGTCTCTAGGAAGTCAAGAAAACCTCAGAGTGAAATATGGCAAGTAGGAAAGAAAAACCACCCATAGCATAAAACTCTCCATTCTAATTCTGTCTAAAAAAGAAACTGCACCTCTTTCAGCAAAAGTCGAGTTCCTACACTGGGCTCAAGCTCAAGACTGCATGTGTAAGAAGGGAGGCAAGCTTGAAACCACGCACCTTCTCCCACTCTTCATCTATCAGATTCTAGAATACCTCATTCTGATTGACATTTTTCCACATTATGCCAAATTAGTATTCTGTACCTTTTCTATTGCATATTTCAGCTTGTTCATGTGAGATTCAAAAAGAGGAAAGTGAGAGAAAAAGAAATCCTGGAAGTTTCTCTGGGCTTCTTCTTTTTCAGGCAGAGAAAAGATTATGCTGATTGCAATTTTTTTCCTTCGAACCATTGCAGGATTGGAGCTGCAGCTTTCATCAGCCATACTAAACATTTCTTCAGTGGACCTGCAAGACACATTTGTTAGGACAGTTACCTGTGTACTGAGAGATAATTTATCTTCTATTCATAGTTCTCTATACAGTAGAAGGTAATTGATTTGTAGGACTCCTTTGACTGACTACATAAGGCTTGGCTGTCACATGTTTCTGAACAAAGGATACCTGACATTTTGATGGATAAGTCCTGTACTTGTTCAAACAGGAAGAAGACAATCCCCAGGGAGGCCTGGTGTGAACACTTCCTCTGAAACAGAACTACTAGATTTCCTCCTGGATCTCTCTTTAAGGGAGATGAAGAAAAGGGAACGGAGATACATTACACAAAATCATAACCAAAAGGTTAAAGGTAACTTTGGAGCTGTGAACTGCATCCAGCACTCAAGCTCCTCTCTAGGCACTCAGCAGCATATCTGTGATGCTCTTGAATCTGGACTGTTGCTCATGAGGGAAGCTGGGAAACATATAACTTATACTACCTATATTTTTCTGGCATCTTAAGATGGATTTCTGCACTTAACCATACAAAATAAAACTTCCTATTTTTACTAAAGAGAAAATGTCACCACTTAGTAATTACTGTGAAAACAAACTTAATGCCTACAAGTACATGTTTACTGAGCTCAATCTGTATACACTTCAGCTTAGAAAGATTTGTTTTCTGCTTAAAACTATAAAAAAATACCAGAAAGAAAACCCACCCACCTAGTGGCTATTTTACAACCATTATTATTTCCCTAAGTTCTGTTTATTTCCTTAATAGTTCTGCCACACTTTTTCCAACCATTATGTCTCTTTGCTATCTTACACATGGGTTGCTACTAGGATCAATACTGCTCAATGTTTTGATTATCAGCCTGGCCTATGGATCAACATGTGCCTTCAGTGTGTTTGCAGATAATGTCAAATGTGGGAAAAATGGTCAATCAAGGGGACAGCAGTGTCCAGAGAGGCTGTGGAATCTCCATCCTTGGAGATTTTCAAGACTTAACCAAGAGTCAAGTTCCACAGTCACCTGATATGAATTCCAAGCTACTGCTTTGCACACACAACTGATTTGGATGATATCCACAAGTTTCAGCCCAGCATAAATCTTACTGAGATTATACAAATGGGTGGCAATTCCCTCACTCTGTTCTATGATAAATACTAGCCTTGCAGTGCTAGAGATGGATACTGCTGGATTTACAAAATGGTTTTTATTTCTTGCTTAAAGAGTCAGAAAAAACACCTTTTATATATTCATATATAATGTATATACTTAAATAAGTAAAACAGTGTGGGCAAAATTTTTGTGGGAAGGAACTTCAACAGATTAAAACCTACTGAGAAATTACAGGAGAAAAGGGAAAAAAAAGACAAAAAGTCATGGAGATATTCTGAGCAGCAGAAATAATCTGGAAATAGCTTGGTTTTAGAGCTCCTTTTAAGTCAAGACTGCAATACTAGTGAGTGGTAATTAAAAGTTTTAAGTCTTTTCATATCAGAATTATCTTGAAATGGAGTCTAGTATTTATAGAACACTATGAAGCAATTAACAAAAGACTCAGGGCTAAGCATTCATTCTTAGTCCATTCTAAAAATAAGTGGTTTACAGTTTAATTGGTTTTACAAAGTTAAATATACAAAAAATTCTCATCACAGAGGTATGAGTCCATGAATACAGGATAAAATACACAAACCCCAGCAAAAAGCAGCTTGTGGGAAAACAGAATTCAGGACAAAAACATGACTTCATCTGAACTTCAGGAACTTGCATACAGAGACAGCAATTCCCAAGGAAGTTGGGAAAGGATGGTCAGTCAGCATCTAAAACATCACAAGCTTTTGTACTGCTTCCTAGGAACAGAAACTGAGGAATTTAGGTCTGAGAGAGAAGCCTTTTCAAGAAAACTGCTAATCCAGCTTGCTTGTCAATCAACTATGTAGAGTTCCAACTAAACATCTCTATTTCTTTGAGCTATTTGCCTAAAACATCAGTCACAGGGACTATAGAATCTTGGCTGTAACAACCTGGGTGCAAACTCTATGGAACTGAAGTATTCAACCAGAAGCCTACTGTCTCTCTAGCAAGTAAGCAGAAAACAAGCATATGAAGTGGCTTTTTGGCTTAGAAAGAATCCCATTTCAAAAACAGCTCTAGACAGTGAAAAAAACTAATGTGCTGTTTCCACTATCTTTCCCCAGTACAGGTTCTCCAGTGTGGGAAAAAACCCCCGCTCCCAACAGCAAGTAAGCAGCCCAAAGAGGCTACTTTCCTCTAAACAATTTGTAACTTTCAGAACATTTCATTTTCATTGTGAAAATCTCGCTACTTCTTAAACTGGGCTGTAATTGTCTTATTTGCCCTAGATGTATTAACCCTTTTTACATGGGCTCCTCTCAGCCTTATTTCTTTAGGAAACTAGGCTAAAAAGCACTTCAGTTTACTCAAAGCAACCAGTTTTTTCTTAACTGCAATCTGTGATTTAGAAAGCATGACTGCTACATCAGTACCATGGCACAACTTTTCATGTTAAAAATTATTCAACTAAGAATATCTAGAAAAAAGCTGCAAGTGTTGATTGACACTAGGGAAAGAAGTCTTTTCAAATGAAGTTTAATTTTTATTTTTTACTCACAACATATTTTAACTGGCAGCTTTTTATGCTTCTCTTATCTGAAAAGGGAAGACCAAATAGCATTAATTTCTTGTAGGTCTCCACTAATTCCATTCTGTCTCTGGGTACAGGTGTATGAGTACAGAGAGAGGATAATCAAGAACCATTTGCTATTTTGCAAATGACAAGGGAAGAATTTGCTTATTAGCTATGAAAAGTCTGCTGCATTCCATGCTTTGTTATGCCACTGAGCTACAAAAACTAATAAAATTCCAAAACAGAAGCCAAGCTTTTTGATCACAGCTTTTTTTTCTTCCTGTTTTGGCAGAAGTCACATTAGGAACATCCTGTACCAGCCAAGAGAGTCATCATGGGCTATTAATCAAAAATTTCACTAACTGCTCACTAGTCAGACCTCATCATAATATAAAGTCATTATGGCAGCAGTGCTGTTACAGTCCCTTTCATCTCAACAGGATGCTGTGCTCCTTCAGGAACAGTTTAATCTATTTTGCAGAATATGACTTCATACATAGCCTGTACATTCACACCACATTGATACATAGCCTGTGTATTCAATAAAAATAATTATATTCCAAATTGGGCTTTGAAGTTCACTTTCAGTCAAAACTTAATCGTTTTTCATATTGGCAATCTTATGTAATATTCACAGAAGACAGACTGAGTCAAGAACATTTAATAACAGGATTTGTACTTCTAAAGACATGAGGCTTAAGCTCTGTTTAGCTTAAATTACTGTTAAACAGTTGTTGCAAGCAGGAAGGTGCTACACTCACCACCTTGGAATAATTCCATTCTCTAAACTGGTTGTCTGACTTCGGAGCCAACGACGTTGGTAGCTGCTAGAAGATGATGATGAAGAGCTTGGAGATGGAAAAGGAGTAACCAGAAGACTGCTCAGAGATGCTATGAAGAAAGCAAGAAATCCCACATACAATGAATCACAAAAAGTGCTGGTGAAATA
Organism: Erithacus rubecula; assembly: GCF_903797595.1. Lineage (NCBI taxonomy): Eukaryota > Metazoa > Chordata > Aves > Passeriformes > Muscicapidae > Erithacus > Erithacus rubecula. The sequence continues at coordinate 38,864,245 of NC_136687.1, forward strand.
TTTTTCTTCATACTCTAACAATTTCTCACAAATACTGCTCTTGCTTGCTGACCTTTTTCACACAACACACTTGCAACAGGAGAGACAATTACTTTGAATAAATCTTGCTGCTTGAGGACATTCATTATAAAGTAGGAGATCGTCCTTATTAAAACACTAAAATGTATTTTATTCTCATTAAAAGTGTTCTCTCCCAAGAGTTGCTGCACTCCTGTTACAATAGACAGGACAACTTCTGGTCTTCATTTTCCTATTCAGCATAAAAAACAATTTCTCTTCCTTTGCTATATTAAAGGCTCCAACCTATTCTTCCTCCAAATTATAAATCAGTTAAGAACCTAGAATATGGTGATTGCAAACAAAGAATATTACAAATATTTTTGCATGAAGGGTCAGGGCAAATGCAGAAAGCCAGCCACATAGCAGATAAAAACAATTATGGATTTACAGGTCATGAGGTGTCTGTATTTCAGGTGAATCACTACACCAAAGAATTGTAACAATTACAAAAGCAGGCAAACAAGATAGACAGCAGATACCTGACCGAGCAATGCCGCTGTCTCTGTCCTCATTTTGTCCTCTGCTAGGCATATCAACAGGTGTGCTGTGTGCTAAAACAAACAAAGCAGATCAATAGAAAATATTACACAATTCATCATACTATTTGCCAGCATTTTAAAAAAATGTTTAAGTTTAAAGGTCATACACCAAAAAAATTACATCTTGTACTGGTGCACAAAATCAGTAGGGTGTGAAGAGAGGTGGCAGCAAACAGTAGCCTATCTTGAGTATCACATTACTATTGAAAGGTAAATTGCCCCAATATGAATTTAAAAACATCTCTAAGCAGCTTAAGAATATGAATACAGTCTGCATTATCAGAAATCAGATATATTTTGAAAGTGAGGGCTGGTGGTACCTTCATCTGTCACCCTTGATAAACTCTGTGCAAGATTGTCCTTTAACACAGGTTAAGATCATAATGAAATAGTCTAGCAAAAGGTCCATTCAAAGCTTCTGTTTCACTTGCTGAGCTGAGATTTACTGGCCACAAAGCCTCACAGCATGAAACATTCAGCCTGTGTCACATTACATTGAAGTGTTTGTTAGTAGTGCAGAATTACCCAAATTGTACAGCATGCATGATTTGCAAAGGCTGTGAAGAAACAGCTTTGGTATTTGAGTTCACATTTTCACAATTAACAGAAGTAATTAGGCCTGAGATCTACCCACCTGTACGGATCAGCATTCTGCCTGTAAAAGGAGACTTGATGTAGCTCTAAGATTAAGAATTAAAGAAATTGATATTGCTCAAGAAAGAGAACCCTTAAAGCCTCCCAGACTTAGCTCAAGAATTTTGAATGCCATAAAATTAAAAAACAGCAAGAGAAGAAAAAGCTGTACACCAGAAAGACACCTGCATGTTAGCAAGAAACCAGCAATAAGCCAGGAAACATAAGTTCTCTAACAAACATAAGGGCTAATTCATCTTTAAAAACACTTAAAAAAACCTAAAAAAAATTATCTTTAAAATTAAACATAGTAATTTTGCCATTTTTTCAAGTATATGCCAGTTATACCTTCTGTCACTATTTTAGCCCTCTGTTTCTAGAGACTAATTATGCATGTCCTGCAAAGATTCAGGAGATGAATTTGTGTGTACATATGGATGGGTCACACTGTGGCTGGCATTCCACACAAACCTGCAAAGAAAGAAGCACTGCGGATGAGCCGGAGGGGACCTCCTTCAGACACACCCTGCAGCAGTTTGCTGCTACACAGCTGTAACACACCTAGGAAACAAAAGCAACGTAGAGAAAATGGAAAAAAATGAAAAAAAAAAAAAAAGGCAAAAAAAAAGGCAAAAAAAAATGCAAAAAAACCCAAGGAGGTGATGTACTGGGAAAAAAAGCCAAAACTGAATGAACAGATGGCCTCGTGTTGTCAGAAAGACATAGAACCTGGAAATATTTACCTAAATTACTTCCACTGCGACAGGTTCCCAAACCATTCTGATTGGAGCTCAGCTTTCCCAGGCTGGGGTCTTGGTTGATGTATTCAAAGCTATCTTGCAAGCTAAAATAGGGGGGAAAGCCAGTGTTCTTTGAGAATGTGTGCAATAGGCATTAATATTAGCTTAAGAATTAGGTTAATTGTATAAAAAAAAGAACATTAACTTTAGAACCAAAGGAAGGACAAGTAGGTTTCTGAAATTGGAATGAAACAGGCATTTATTGTTTATATTTGAGTTATTGGAAGCTTCTTTATATGACAATTGGGTTTCAGTTTATTCGTATCTGCCCATTTTGGGAGGAAGTACAACAGAACAGCATATTTGTTGAAGCAAACAGAAGTGGGATATGGGGACAAAGCATTGTCAACATATCCCGTCTTCACCATTCTGACAGCAGGAAGAGATGGAGGTTTTGATTGTCCAAAGCACCTAATTTCTGAACTTTACTGCATGTCCTGGACAAACTAAGTAGTAGAAACTTGGAGGTATATATTTTTTTTTTAAACTAAAAACTTGGCTGGCCTAACTAGGATCCATTAAGAGAATTCTTCTCCACAGCTGCCTTCCTGATTTTCTACAAAACTACAGAACTACAAAAGGAGAAAGACAGACAACTGCACTGGCTGGGAAAGGAAAAAAATTATACATAAAAAAAAAAAAAGATGTTCTTACTTATTGTTGCTTCCACTGAAGCTTCCTACCCTGGCTGAGAAGACTTTACTTATCATCAGCTGTGGGGGAGAGCTGAAAGGATAAACAGTCATTTCAGTGAGTCATCAATTCCAAGTGCCTGACAAGACAGTGCATCACAGGAGAGGACACTCACCGTATGTAGTGAATTTTCAAGGTGGAACCTTTGTAACTCATTGCCACTGAGCCAAACATCATTTCTCCCAGCATATTTACATCAGAGGCTGGTCTGGTGTACTACACAGACAAGAAGATGGGAACAGCAAAGTCAAAAATAACTTGGCACACTATTTCAACTTAACCTAGTGTCACAACAACGCATTCAGAATGGAGAACACAAAGAAGTTCATCTTCTCCATTAGTAAGATCAGTGTGCACTCAGTGTGGGTTTAACACCGTGGGTTTAGAAAGCACAGTGGAAAGAAATCCTGCATTTTGCACACCAGGGCAGTGCTGCCCTTGCTCCAGGAGGAGCTCAAAAGGCAAGAAAGAAAAAAATCTACTGCATTTCTCAAGAAATAGCTGTGTCCAGCAACATTCCCAAATAATGGAGTGTTTGATAAAAGCTATAAATGTTAACTTGGATTCTGTGTCTGGATCCCCAAAAAATGAACTGCCTTCCTTATTCAAATGAGTAAATTCACCTTCCCTGCCCCTGTAGAAAGCCTCTTGGAAACATTTTTTATTAGAAAATGATTTGTGATTGCCTTTCCAAGTATAATCTTCAGATCAGTTGTTTATTTTGTTGCAAAGACTGATCATCAATAGCAAATACAAAGAGAAGTTTGTTAATTCTGAAGAAAATCACCTTCCAGTTAAATATAATAATTTTCTTTTCCCACCTTAACCTACACATACTTCAAATTTCATTTTTCTAGGTGAAATAATTCTTTTACTAAGAACGAGCCAGAGTACTTAAAATTTAATGTTACAGTAAGACAGACTAAAGAGACTCTTAATATACCATGTTCAACAGCTTCTTCACAAGTGACCTGAACCATAAACAGGCATGAACAGAGAACAGCATAGTGCTTCTTACACCCTTCTTATGACAAAATGCTATTAGATGTATTTCTCAACTCCTTGAAAGATAAGACCAAGACAGACCAAAATCTTAAGATGCAACCACACATGTTTTTATTCAACAATACTTTAAGGATAGAGTAGATATCTCAAGGTTCAGATTAACCTGCAATGTAATAGAAGCCAAAGCATTCAATGCAGTGAAGGCTTTAATAAACTACCTTATTCAGTAAAGTGGAAAAACAAAAGCAACAAAGTACCAAATATTACCTGATACTTCGGTATCTGTTCTTTCATATTTTGCATACAGCTTACAGAGGGACTATGGGAAGAAATGTTGTTCCCATTGCTTGCTTGGCAGTTCCTGGCAGAAGTCTTTATAGAAGCCTCTTCTGCCATTTTCTATGTCAAAACAGAATGATGTGATAAAAACTATTAAAGTAAATCTGAAAACTCCCATATCTAAACATATCATGGCAAGAATCCTCTTTAAACTACAGGAAAGCAACAGAAATAAAGAATACTCTTATTTGGTTCAAAAAATATGCATCAGGTTGAAAATATTTTGTAAAATGCCAGCATCAGAGCAAATGTAGAACTGCTCTCACATTCACACTGTCAGATAGGTTTTCATAGTACCATATATGACAGGAGTAATTAGTCATTTTCTTGGGAAGATCATTCCCAATTGTTATGAATGACTCTGTAATATTTGCCAAGATTTATGTAAACAAAATCTCATCTTATGGGTTTCTTACAAACCAATTCCTGTACTCATTTGTACAATTAATCACTCGAATTGCATATAACTTCTGATCCCCAAATGATTAATGGATTTCTAAAACAGAAGAACAGCCAGCAAAAACAAGGGATGAATAATCCATCATTTGGTAGAATTAACAGTGTTCAATGTATTTGAATATTCAATGTGAATAAGCCTTACAGTATTTCAGACAAACACACAGTATACACATATGCTTCCTTGACTTTAATTTAAATGTGATAGTTTGAAAGTAATTTTGTCTTAACTTTAAATTAATCAAGTTTCAGTTTTGCTGCTTGATAACAACCAAACACTCAAAATCATTTTGAATGCCATGCAAACACATAGATGTTAAAGGTACTTTATTTCAAAAGGGTACCTAGATTAATGTTGGGCTAGAAAACAGATTATAGCCTGTATCATGTATTATGAGGGAGGTTATAATCTGTTTTGTGCCAGTGTTGCATTGAGAGTTTCTGACAGGACATTTTGTAGTTAACTTTTAGCTAAAGTATTCAAGCAAGTAAAAAAATTTAAATATTTAAATGAAGCCAGAAATATATTTTTTGCTAAGATGATGTTTGTTTTAAAACAACTTTAAGACACAAAGTAATGACCTTAATTTTGGGATGGGGGTGGGGGAAGAGGAGAAGAAAGATTAACAACCAGTCTGACCCATTTAAGCTCTTAAGTAGATGATCAGACATCAGCTGATGATGCTCATCACAGTCTTACTGATTCAGCACAATGGCATATTTACAGTGTGACTGAAATAGAGATTTTTGCTTTTTAAGCATCTTCATAAGTAAGTTTTACAAGTTGTGACTGTTCTTATATGGCTTATGCAGGTGTGTCTCTGAAATAAACCATGCTAGTCTAGTAAGATGAAGATGCTGGTTCTGAAAAAAAAAACAACCTTCAAAACAAACAAAAATTTGAAATCATTCAATGTAGAAGAGAAACAGAGGCAGTAGAAAAAACAAGAAAAAATACTACAAACCAGAAAACACTTTTGGCTTACTGATCTTAAAATGACCTATGTTTGCTAAAAGCTTTACTCCACAATTTGTGTGTTTGGAGAAAAGCAAAAAACTTGCATCTTGACAGCATCTGCTCTTGCGTTGATGTTTCACCAAAACTTACATGGCCATATATATCACCATGCTTACACAATACAACATGGTTAGCCAGTGAAGTTGTTTTAATTCACATAAAGACAACAACTTTACTAATCCAAACACCAAAGGAAAAAAAGCACCTTTGGACATATGCTGGACATCACTGAAATGGACTGCACAGCCAGGGCTAACAAAAAAAGCAATTTGTAAAAAGCAAATCCAGTCAACACTAGAAAGCCTGAAGAAATGCCCAGTTTAAAGGGAAACAGCTTTCTTTGCCTGAAAGCACATCTGGATTAAGTTGTTGCGTTTGAATATCATATTTATATTATAAACACCAAATACGTTCATAGGCTTGTTGTAATCTAACACATGCTTGTTGCAGCTATCACAGTGGAAGATCATAAGAATAAGAAGCTGACACTTCTTGTTGTCCTGCTAAAATAACTGCTTTTGGAAAGGAAAGCAAAAGAGCAGTAGCACAACAGCAAAATTAACATTTCGTACCTGAACCACAGCTTCATCAATTTTGCGGACTGCTTTGGAATCAAATAAGACCTGTCTGCCTCTCCTCTCACAGTCTTGGTAAACTATCAGGCGGATTTCATTCAAGTCAAACTCTGAAGAGGACCAGCTATGGATTAGAAACAGGAGATGTTAAAATAGTGTGCTTGCTTTGCAGGTTCATTTAAGTGAAGAAACAAGTACTAGGCGAAGACATATTTTACAGAATTTACAGAATCCAGGGTGCAAACCAAGCAAAGGAACTCCAAAGGAGTGTCTAAGCTCAGTATCACTGACAAAGGCAGGCACAGCCAGACCAATTTTCATGCAATCTTTTTCCAAAATTTTCCAAAAAGAGAACACAAAATTTTATCTCGGCAATCTGCTCCAGGCCATAACTACCATTATTCTCTTCTCTATACACAGTTTGGATCATCCTTATTTTAAGGTAAGCATACTATTTTATGCAATACTCCCAGTGACAATAAAACAGAATGGATTACCATCCTCTCTACTGCAACCTTTCAAAAGCACAAGGTTTACACCCTCTCCTCCTTTTCTAAGCAACACAAACCTTATTCCTTTTGACCTATTCCTAACAATGTAAGCTAAGACTTCCTCAAAGTTTAAGTCTTCCAACTGATAGACATGGTTTATGTTGTATCATTCTTTTCCCCCCATTTCTGAGACATTTCAGGGGTTACAGAGCAGATATCAATTACTGAGACTTCGTCTCCAGCTACAATGACAATAATTTAGTATATGAAACTGAGATACCTGAACTTCAACCCAAATCAAAACAATTCTCTCAAATCACAATCTGCCCATTCTCCAGAGATACAACAGAGCACATGACCTGCCTCACTGCACTACCACAGGGGCCCATCCTCATGGCAATGACAAGAAACCTCATTTCCTAATTTCAGGAGTCAGCCTGCACATCAGAGCATGGAGATTTGCTTGGCTTCAGCTACAGAAAACACTTTTCAGGTTATGTGGCTGACAAGCTGAAATCAATGGAAAAAACTTACAACTGCACAAAACAGTGCCACAGAGCACTGATGGACTGCACCTGGGAGGTGAGAGTACAACTGTTATTAATAGCTCTTGGTTCAACAAACTGCACAACAGACTTTCAGTCAAGGCTACATTGATCTTCCACCCAAAAGCAGGCTTCATTTAGGAATTTCCCCAAACTGCTTTACAGAAATGGAAGGCAGATAATTGAGAGAAGAGCATAAAACCCCTATACAGATGAAAGACTAGAATACATGAAGCTATGTCTCTTATTCCATGCTCTGTCAACATCCATAAATCAATAGTGAGGGAAACACTATCAAATTCTTCTAGAGTCAGGATAACTGCTTTGGAAGTACACTTGCAGACTCATGATTTTAAAATAATTTTAATTAAAGCCAGTAATTCCTTCTTTGTGCTCTTTCAACATAGCTAAAAAAAAGAAAAAAAAGCCTAAATAGGCATCTTTTTTGTACATGAAAGACCTCAATCCGGAGGTCTATTTTTAAACATCTTGGGACAGAATAAGCATACTTATCTCCACTGTAAGGTACTCTGACACAAGTATACTATATGACCATAATATGCAAGGCTTCCCATCACAGAACAATGGTAAAGGCTGTTTTGCCATCCACAGTGAGAAAATTTCTTGATAGGTATGTAACATGTTGCCTCCAGAACTGCTGAGAGTTCTGCCAGGCAGATTTCTTTGCAAGCCTTCCCTTTCAAAGGCAATCACAGCATTACATTAACCTGCATGAGATCAGACCTGATATCATTGCTGATAGTTGCCCAACAAAGATCCTACACACCTTGCTTACAGTGCAAGCAGCTACACTTGCTAGAGTGCAGCAACTGCACCATCTGCTTAAGATGACTTACTAGTTTATCAGCCCATTGCCTGTGCAATGCTATTACAAAATCCAGTTATCCTGAATGCAAGAGAACTCAGAGCCATCAATACACTTGATCCTACTCTGCCACATGAATCTGACACTCTTCAGTACCAGATACCCCAATATCTCTTCAGTTACACAACTATCTATTTACTTGCTGCAACAGACAACCTGAAGTAACTACACTGTTTTCTTAAAAAGGCTGCAGGTCTTTCCTTCCTTTAACACCAAAGAAAAGGTACATCTCTATGGCTTCAGCTTAAATTCTATGCAAAAGCAAAGGCTCATTTATTTCCACAACTGGCATAGCAGCATCCATACTTCAGACCACAGGCTTGCAAGTCTAAACTGAGAAAGATTCATTTCAGACACAGAGCCAATCTAGCACTGTATCTGCCCACTGATGCAGGGTTGCATGAATTCAGGTTTCCTCATAGAAATGAACTTCCTCATTAAGCACTAAAGCAAACCTCGTGTTGTTCATGCAGTGCTGACTTCTGTGTAGGACATGAACTGGATCTTATATTAAAATAGAAGTCAATTTAACAGCCTTTTCCACACAACATGCTAAACTAAAGATTAGAACTAAACAGAATTAAAGATTGTTGCAATCTGTCAGAACTACAAACACATTCTCTAGTACTAGACAGCAACAAGCTAAGAAATTACATTAAATCATACAGAGCTTTATGCGACTAGCAAAGCAAATCTAGGGAAGTTATTTCAGATAATGCTTCTTATACTTCTAACCAAATATCAAACTTATGTTTCAATGATGCCATTGCTCACAGATGGAGTTTCTGCAGAAGATCTACCCATTACAGAAAAGATCCTCATTTAATAACATCAAGCATATCTATAGGCAATTTATACAGGCATACAAGTCCATGTAGTTTCATTACTTCCACATGGAATCCAGCAGTAGGCCCAAAACTGGTCGGATGACCAGGATGCTTATGCCCATCACAAAAGCTGATGAGCACTGCTCACAGTACTTCCACCCTTTATTGTTTAAGTGAGGTTATGTAACACAGATCCCCAAAACAGGGAGAGCAGGAATATTCAATCATCTAAAAGCAGAGTATTGAAGAATACAGACAGTACATAAACTCATTGGTCAGCTCTGTTTTCACATGTGTAAAAACAAAAATCCCAAAAAATTACTTCCTGATCTCTATATCAGTTTCTTACTTATTTAGCAATGTCAGTATGGCATATTCTTAAAAATCAGCTGAATTAACTAAATTAATATGGTCTTGAGTATATGTGGCTGTTCCAATTGAACATATTTTCTTATTTGACCACAACAGTAAGAGCACCACATCTTTTCATCCTTTTTTCTAACTATGTGACCCTTCCTGTTACTTGTGTCTGCTCTGGTAATTGTTGGATCCTTCCATAAACTGAATTCTCTGCAGCAACAGAAGTCTGTCCAAGTATGTGAAAGTGAATCAGAAACATGATTGAGGAAGGAAGAAGTAGAAGGCGGTGGAACCTGCACCTCTTGGTGGCAGCATGACTTACACTAACTCACTTCAATCATGGAACTATATACCTTTAGGAAAGGGCACTAAGAAAAAGTTGTTGATACGTTCTAAGTAAGTATTGAGGCTAGTTGGGATGTTAATTGAGTTTTCTTGTTCCCAAGTCAGTTCTCTGTGTGCTCAGCAAGCTGACTCTCTATGGGGAGTCAGTTCCAAGAAGACTTGAAAGGCCAAGGCCAGAACAAGGGGGAAAAAAGACAAAAGCATGATGCCAAAATTCAAAGGAAGAAGTGGCTCCTTCAGCACCATTACTCTGTTTAAGCAGGTTAGCTTACCTAGCCTTACCTTCAGACTGTATCTTTCCTGTATGTGGAAGATGCTAGAGCCAATAAACATTATCTTCAAGTCAAAATAAATTACCCAAATCAAGGTGTCTGTGTTCATACTACAGTAGAACCAGGTCTACTAGAGATACTAATATGCTAGATTTTTGCTTTATTTTTTGAAAGACAGCCATAAGTTTGAAACAGCTTACAGATACCCTGAAAATTTTGTCTCCAGAGAAGCTTAAGCTTGTTTTATTTTCTCCTACACGTCCATATAAGCTACTTTCCTTTTGCTTGTTCAACATTTCTTCAATTAGTTATGAGACATGGAGGCGGGATCTCTCTTACTTAGGGGAAAGCAAACTTATTTGTTCTTGGAAAAAATTCACAAAAAATTGCCTCATTCTGCCCTGAAAAAATACTTTCAGTTAATATAGATTTCCAAACTCTAATGTTTACAAAGAAAGCTTTTGCTTCACCTTTATAATTATCAGCATGCATGCAATAACTGAAGAGTGACCTATTTATATATATTCAAAAACCACTTCAGTTGACCTTAAACTGTTTTTGAAAGTGACTAACCCCTCACTCCTTCAGTGCAACATTTACAGGCTAGAGAACCAAACAGACTGAAACATCGCTGTATATTTATCCATATTTTTCTGCTTCTTAGACCAGCAATTCTGAATGTAGAGGACTAATTCTAACAACCTTGAGTACTAAAACTTGGAATAGCCACCCCGAACTGTGTTTTCAACACAGCTACATAGCTATAAAGAGTCAGACACTGGAGACATGCTGGCACATGTCTGAAAAGGACAACTCAAAAATTAAATAAACACTATTCCCTCTTCAGATTACTCTGAAGTAATGCTTGAATTAGAGGTAATTTACAAGTAAAGCAGAGGGTTCCCCTCTGTTCTTCCCCACTTCACAGCATTCTCTCCTGTCAGCTCCTCACACTGTTAGTACTTGACCCACTAACAAAGGAGATGGCAAAAATAGTAAAAGAGGGGAAACTAATTAGGAAACTAGAAAGAGAAGGTAAGATTATTTAACCTTAATTGAAAAGAAAGGCAATTACCCTTTATGCCTCAGTTTGCATATACATAAATCTTACACATCAGAATCAAGAATGTCAATTCAGTTTCAAATAGTAAAGACCTTCTGGAGTTTCAGTTAGCATCATCATGATGAATAAGCTTCTAACAGGATTTTTTTCAATATACAAAATAGCCTCTCAGGCACATGGTTATAAATCTAGTCTTACATAAAAATACCTTTGTCAAAAATCATATAATCAAAAAAATTGCATGCATACCTGTTTTGCAGCAGCCTAGTCACTTTGCTCGCACAGCTGACACTTTCATCTCTCAAAGACTTTCTAATTCTTTCATCCAATTTGGTACAAGAGAAATTATTTCCAAGTGGTACATTGCTGTTGTTTCTTGCTCTTTCTATTTGTTCCCCAGTGCCATTTGCAGTTTTTGGTGTACCACCACACATTTTCTTAGCTACAAATCCTCTTGTAAAGCTCTCTCAAAGAAACTAAATACCTGCTGAAGAGAAACAGCCTCAAGCAGGTTTCTTCACTATGGATCAACCATTAACAATGGCAATTTACCATCAGCTTTCTTCCCTATAAAGGAACAGAGTCTGCCTTTTCTTCCCCCAGTTGGAAATTAAGCAATCTTCATATATCTTATAAGCCATTAATACAAAAAGACAGCTGTAGCTTATGTACTCCTGCAATTATTCCAGATAGAACAGACATGACTTTCAGGTTTCAGAAGCCATCGTGGACTTGCTCTTGCTGCTGTCAGAGGTTTTCCTGCTAAGCCTGGTGCAAAGCTGTAGGAGATACAACAGCTAATATTGACTTTAGCTATGTTTGTTTCCTGGTATGTGATTTAGGTAGCTGGCAATTATGTAGTCACAAGACTGAACCATATGGCCTCTTTAGAAAAAAAAAAAAAAAAAAAAAAAAAAAAAAAAAAAAAGCATAGTTGCTTCTGCAATGACTCGCCCTTAGTTGCAAGGTTGTTCTAACACTGGCTACAACACCCTGTTAATGGCTCTCATGTGAGCAAGTGTCATCTGACAACCCCTAGCAACCTCATATAGCTTAGGAGCAAGTAAGAATCTGTCATCATTGCCATATGGTGATCAGTTTCAAAAAACCCAACTACCAACACTAAGAAAAATACTAGATATTCTGCACTGTAATGCTTTTATTTCTATGTACTACTTTTACTTGGGCAAGAACTTGACACTATTACTTTGAAAAGCTTTTTTTAAAAAAAGTATGAAGGAAAACAAGGAGAAAAGGTTCGTTGCAGACTCCAAGTTGTTCAATGAGAATTTACAGTCATGTGCCTCTTAAAATAATTCAATGGCAATAATGATGACAAAATACTAATAAAATACTCCTGGCCAAGTAAATTTAGGTTTTTGAACAAAACAAAGGAATCAGATCACAGAAGACAGAATATCAAGTCCAGCTCCTGGGCTTGCACAGAAGCATCCCCAAGAGTCACACTTAAGCCCCAAAGTGCTAGCCAAATACTTTTTGAACTCTGTTAGGATTGGTGCTGTGGCCACTTCCCTGTGGAGCCTGTTCCAGTGCCCAAACACCCTCTAGGTGAAGAACTTTTTACTAATATGCAACCTATGCCTCCCCAGCACAACCTCAGGTGATTCCCTCAGGTCCTGTCACTGGTCATCACAGAGAAGAGATCAGTGCCTGCCCCTCCCCATTCCCTCATGAGGAAGTTATAAATGCAATGAATTATAACTCTCAATTTCCTCTTCTCCAGGCTGAACAAACTGAGTGGCTGCAGCCATTCCTCATATGGCTTCTGCCCAAGGCCCTTCACCATCTCTGTTGCCCTCCTTTGGGCACTCTCTGATAGCTTAAATATCTTGTATTACACTGACCAAAGCTGCACACAGAACATTCTGCTAGGCTCTGGTAATTCTACTACAGAAAGTTCTCTTCCCCATCTTTGCTTTAAAGAAAGTTATTCAGACACATCTGCTCATAACTTACATCTCTAATGAATTATGATGGGCTTTCTCCCCATCAGTAAAATTTTAGACATTTTATAAGATAACAGCTCTACTGAAATTTCCCTTCCAGATTAAAAAGGGAAAATAACTTTGTTAATGGTCAACCAGACCAGCAGTAGAGTTCGAAGAAAGATTTCAAAACCCAGTGCTACGTGCTACCTGCTAAATAGCACAGCACCTTTAAAATTATTTTGTAATTACAGTTAACCCCACCCTCTAAAAACTGGACAGTAGTGAAGCAAAAAACTAGAGCAAGGTTAGGTTGAACAATGTGCTCTGTTACTGAGGGAAGCCTGTAGCAATTTAAAAAAAAAAACACAAAAAAAAAAAAATAAAAAAAAAAATCACACACACAGACACAAAAAAAAAAAAAAAATCTCACAAAAAACCCCCCCAAAAAACAAACAAACAAAAAAACCCACCAAAAACAACAGTTCCACTTCAAACCCCAGAGAAGTGACAAGTACCAAATCACAATCACTCCTCCTCCCAAATGTGGCACACTAGTGAAATCTCTGGCCAGTTCTCAAGTAATTGAAATGATCTGTGAGAGGATAATGCTAGACCTCACCTTATTGAGGAAGAGCACTTTGAACACCAGTGTTACCGATCATCTTTGAAGTGTGAACAAAATAAGTGAAATAATACACTTCTACTAAGATCAGGAAATAATAGCCTTCACTTCTGTACTACCTTTTCCCCCAACAAACAAAATTTCTGGAACATTCATCAAACTACCAAATTTACATCAGATATTAGTAAAAGGTACCCCTGTAAGCTCACTAAATAGATGTGCTTCACAATACTACATCATAAATACAATCATCTGTAGAATAGTATAAATCCTAAAGTACCTGGGGAATTAACATTGCAAATCCACAGAACACTTTCCAAACAACAACAAAATAATACATAAATCCACACATGGAAAACCCAGAGTCCATAAAGCAGATAACACAGAAAATGGAAGAAAGTGTCCTGCTCTGCAGATATAATCCTCCGTGAAGTAGAGTTTAATCACTCTTTTTCTAGGCTATGTGACAGCATGTCACCTGCTCTGTTTGTAGGTCATTTCCTGTCCTTCATCTTCACTGCAAGACAACTGCCTGAATTATTTCAACAAGGTAACACTTTAGCAAGGAAATTTGGGGTGGAGGAAAGAGGAAATAAATGTATGTGATGTAGCTAAGAATAATTTTCTGTGCAAGTTACAGCTGTCCACTGAAACTTAAGCATTGTTTTCAAGTCTAAGATAATATTTTTAGAGATCCATGCAAGGTTTTATTTTCCAAAGAGCTTTTAGAAGCAGCTAGAGAAGCTTAGGGAAAATAGTTTGAATCATACCTGCTGTTCCAGTGAGCATTTGTTTTTGCAAAACATACACTTAGCAAAATTGATACACAAAAAATGCCTAGACCCAGACATTCAGGATTAGTGCCAAAACACATGTTTAAAGATTAAGGGGATTCTCTTTCGGATTGCTTAATGATGATTTTCCCTCTTTCAGTCCATTGAATAGCTTATGTGGAAGACAGATTCCTATCCTCCCTCCTAATTTGAATCATTTTCCCTGCATTGTTTCTTCTCTTTCTAAAACCTGAGATACAGAAGAGTTGTGTGGATGCCACACCACATTCCTTTTCCACAATGACTTAAAGTAGTCCTAATATGGCAAGACCTTATTAACCTGAGGTGAACTACGTTCTTCAAGCATGATACATAGTTACTAGTTTCACACAAGTTAGGCGGGATACATTGCAGATTTGTCACACAAGTGAAGGAAGGTATTACTTGGAGCACTGCTCTCTCTTAGGACAGATTTTCCCAAAGAAAAGAGTTCAGGTGGAGAAAAATAAAGCTCTTGGTATCAAATCACTGTACAGAAGGGTCCCTATTTTTTTTTTAAAGATAATTCTATATGTTCCTCTATGAAATCCAAAACAGTATTTGATATATTTGTTCATTGAAAAGCTAGAATTCCACAGGTTCCCTGATTAGGAAAGAATGATATACTGGATTTTTGTAAGGCTGGAAGCATTTTTTCATCATCTTTGTTGCTACAAAGCAATATCATCACAGGCATGCACAAAAAATGACGAGACACACACACACACAGAGCTAATAGAGGTTAACAAACAGATCTACGCAAGTTGGAGTCACTATAAAGTGCACACATCAGCCTTCCACAAACATAAAGAGCAGCCCATTAAACCAGTGTGTCACAACTCAACTTCTCTAAGTTATCAGCAATCACTGCTCACTGGCTTATCTACAAGTCTGAAGTTTGGGAGCTAGCCTGCATGGAGTATTTCAGTAATAATGCAGAAATAAAAAAATAAACTCACAATAAAACAAAACCCTAACCAAGAAAACAGTCAGCAAGTACATTGTTCAAAGTGAGACCACAAACAGGACAGAGACAATGCTCAGTTGCTAGCTCCAGAAGTGGAATTCCTCATTAGCAAAAAGAAGAGCTAAATGCTTGTAATTGCATGAAAAAAAAAAAGGCATGCATTTAATTATGTTTCACTATTAAGAGAAGTGTGGTTTTTGTTAAACTAGGTCTTGAAACAAAGGAAGGCAAAGTCTGCAGTAAGGTTAGCACCCAAGTCTACTACCTAGCTCTTTCCTCCATACAGAATGCAGTGCTTAGTCTTTCCCCTTTCCATCCCACTTTCTGGTCATCTCTGTAGCTTCCAACAGTCAGGAGAGCTCAGGTGACCCAAAATAAGCCAAGTATTTTGCAGAAGCTGTTTCACAGTGATAATCTTTATCATTTCAAAGAACTGAAAATTTGTTTGTAATTTAACACTCTAGGATTCGACTCTGCTTCTGTCCCAGTTTATTTTCTGAAGGCAGCTGCAAGAATCAGCTTCCAGCTTTGAGCGGAGCCAAAGGGCAGCGGCCATGCGGGAGCAGGCAGGGCCGGGCTGGGCGTCTCTGCGGCCACCCAGCTCCTGCGGCACGCAGCGCTGGGTCTCGCTAATGCATCACTGCCGTGTCACTTGTTCCAGCGGCGCCATGTGACTGGGCCAGCCGCCAGGAACACAGCTACTAATGCAGACACTGCCAAGGCACGTCTGGGAACTGCCTCTGCCAGAAAATGAGATTGGGAGAAATCTTTTGTCCTGCCTCTGCCCCTCCCCACCTTCTCTTGAACGCAATCAAGAACTACACATTGTACATCTGAAGGAGAATTTTGAGCAACAATGCAAGGCAGAATCCAGTACTAATAATACTGTACTAGCTCTTACAGCACTGCAATGGAGTATAAACGCACTGACAGATCTCAGACCTCAGTATCTCCTACCTAAGTCAGCAGGCCAAGACAGACATCGCCACACCTTAGGGCTGCTATCCTAAGGCATGGGTTGGGTTGCCTGCTCTTTCCTGTTTCTTCTCCCTCCTCTATAAAGCCCTATATTCTTTTCTTTTTTTTTTTTTTTTTTTTTTTTATTTAAGACATTCTGTATACAGCTTTCAAACCTCTGTTCAAAGCGTTAATTTTAGAATATGAAAAAAATACCAAGAAAAAAAATGTTATTTATTGGACATAAGTAAATACGTAGATATATAGAGGTGAACAATGCCTGATGTTTAACACTCCCCCCAATTTTTCTAGGTAAATGAAAAATATTTTTTCTACTATTACACACACAAACACCTTCACTCCAAGTAGCTAAAAACACCCGCATGTTAACAGCAACCATTTCTTTACAAATTTCCTCCACTTCCACTATGAAAAGGCTACATTCACAAGAGGGCTTTGTGAACTGCAGAGAATGTGGCACTTTCTCAAGCTTTACAGACAGAAGTTTAGGATACTCTCTCCAGGGGCCCAGAAAGATTGCAAATCCCCATTTCTCATCATTGTTCTGAACACGCACCACGGTACAAAAGAACACTCTCAAGGAGGGCTAGAGGCAAGCATTATCCATCCAGGGACCCTCTTTCAAGGGAAACTACTTCAGAAGGGGTCAGCTGCATCTAACCCAAAAGCACAAACTCAGCAGTATCACTTCACTTAAAAAGAAATTAAAACTCCCCTTCTAAATTCCTATTCTATGAAAATATATCAGATGTGGCTCTCTAACAGTGCTGAGAGCTGAAGCAGCCCAGTTTTTTTGACCGGCTAACATAATACTGGTAAGACCTCTGTAAATGGTTATGTTAAACTGTTGTAAGAACAAGATGTATTTTGATCCTTCTAAAACAGAGATTACAACCAAAAAGTTTGTCTGCAAGAACCAGGAAGGAAAGGAAATAAAACTAAGTTGAATATTTATGAGAAAGTACTGATTTACCCAGCTGGCAAGAATATGGGAAAGAACACATACACAAGTAGCTGTGCTCGATCACCCAAAAGTTGCTACAGCATGAACAGCAAAGTCCATTGCCTCGGTCTAGATGAATGCCAGGAAATCCTGACTTAGATTGAATGAAGTGATAACATGGACGGATATAACGTCAGCTCCGGCATTTTTCACTGTTATAGCCAAAAATATGTTTTGCTCCTCTTGTTGTTGTTACAATAATTTGTTTATTCCATCCAAAACACCTTCCTTAACTCTGTCTAGTACACAGCACAGAAAGTAGTTTTCTAGTAACTAGAACTGAATCTTGAAGGTTTAGATAGATTTATTTTCAAGTTTAACTGGAAAGGGAAGGAGGAACCACATTTTGGGACTATGTGCAGAAGACCATGGTAATTAAATCACTCATACCATATACCTTCTCAATGAAAAAAACTACACACAAAACCAACCAAACAAACCACAGTCCTGCAGCTGACTGGCATGGGCAAACCTACCCTTGCTGCAAGCCACTATGCTAAAGACTTACGTTCTGTTTACCACCAATTGCGTAGGACTTTGAATGTATAAATAGTCATTAAGTTATGAAACAGTCTCCCCTCCTTAAAGCAGGCCAACCACTCTAAACTACTCACATAGGATCCCAAACATTTTCTCAAAAACACTGGTATTATAGTAGACTTAGAAGTTTATCCAGTCAGGTTTGTACATAATTATGGCTGACCACACCCAGTAGCACGCTAACATTCAGCTGCCACATATCAGTCCATCAATCCTGAAATATTTGAGCAAAAAATAAAAATCACACAGAAAATCCAGCTGCATCCTTGTCCTGCAATAAGAATGATTTGCACATTGATAGATGAAAACAAATTTCAATTAGCAAGCTCATGTAGCAATTATTCAGACAAATTAGAAACTTTTCTTCTCACCAGAAGGTAAAAATCAGTCAAGCTCCTCTAGAATTTGCCAGAAAAAGTGTACAAGAAAATACTTTGTAACAGACCTGATTTACTCCTGAGATGAAGTCTACCAGAGCAGACTCACTAGCAGCCATCCTAACAACTACAGATTCAGGGTACCTTCATCTAAACACAAGCAAAACTCTTTGTTTTCACTTTCTGTCAAAATAGGCACCAAGGATACAACTCTAATGAAGACTATAGTCAACTTTCAGTGCTTCAGTAACACAAACAAAAAGCCAAAACCAAATCAAATTTCAGCCAAATTTCTAGTTCACATCCTAACACATTTCAGTACAAATACAGAATTATTTCCTTAAGCAGTAATCAAAGTTTAATTCAGAGATTCAAGTAATCTTTGGCACTCCACACAGACATGTTTTGCTTAAAAACAAAGAAAAATAATTTGGACATAGGTTCACTGGGTAGACTGATTGTTTCAAAAAACCCACATTCACTACAAAATATACTGTTATGTTTGCCTTTTTGTCTTCTTTGCATACCTGACCCTGCATCCATTATCCAATCCTGCTTTACATAAGCATTTTACAGTATTTCTACCAAGTGCTACCATAAAGTGACAAACAGAAACATAAAACTCAACTGTACCATGATCTAGTCCATAGGAGGTGACTGACATATATCCCCAAGTTGCCCAAGTACCAAAGTCATTAGGTATCACTCACCCACTCCCAAAGTTACAATTGAGTCTGGAATCATTTTAAGCATGATTTATACACACAGGCAAATCTCGTAAATACTTTTATAAGGAGAGAGGGTTAATTTTTCCAAGTCTTTAACTTGATGTGATCTAAAAACGCTTTTAATCGTTGGGAGGGCATAGGTTGCACTCCTGAAGCTGTTCCAAGTGTCTAACACGGGACAGCAACCGTCCTCCAGGCTAAAAGCCAAGATCAAGTAGGAGCTAAAATGCATGAAACTATGGTTGTCTGCTAAGTGAACTGAAGTGGCCACCAATCACTGTTCTTTATTCCAGCCTTCTCAACACAGCTGAGGATTAGCACTCCATAACCATTTCTGCATGGTGTGACAGCTTAACACAGACTACTCCAAGAAGAACTGGTTCTATCACTGACCTTTACACAGACTGAGAGGGCTTCAATATTGTTCTACCAAGGCTACTGTGGAAGTGACAAATGTCCAGCCAATACCCAATTCCAGCACAAAACAGGAGAATACAGTAGCATCTTGTCGTTGAAGCCATTCACCAAGACCAAAGCCTCACATGCATGCTGCTACACAGCTGAGCAAAGTGGTTTCTGTGACAAATTTCTGCTGCCTTGCACCTGCACTTTCCTTCGCAGCAGCCTCATAGGTCTCCACCCACATTGTTCAATTCAAGCTGTTAAACAAGGCAGGACATTTCAGAAACAAAAGGCTCATGACCTATCCTAGAGTACAATTTGTCCTAAAAAGTAAAACCCATTTTGAAGTGCGAGTTAGAGAGCAAAGTGCTAAATGAAGTGAAGATTTTAAAAGGTCATTTTGAGGGAATGTGAAAGGAAAGGCAAGTAAATGTGACAGACACAAGCACTCAACTGTTCAGCAATAGTTGGACAAGCTCATGTGCCCCCATAGAAAAAGCACAACATACCACAAAAGCTTGTCTGAACATAAACTAATTTCTGTGAATTGCAGATTTCAAAAGTTACAATAACTGTCTTTTCCCAACCACAGAGGGTTTCAACATTACAACATTATATTACATTCTGTAAAATTATCCACATCCAGTAAAATAATAATAATAATTTAAGAATAACTTGCTCAGAACTGTGTATTCAACAGCCTTCTCTCTGCAGTTTCCTTCAAAATCTTTATCTAATGTACTCTGCTCAGATTTTCTGTACTCCTGGAGCTGTGCATTAACAAACCCAACCCCAAAAGTTGAGCAATTTCAAGTGTTGGATAACGTCGAGATCCAGAATTTAGTAGAAATACCTGCACAGAAATTCAGAGCACTGAGTTCATTCAAGCCTGTTTTCTTTCATAAAAGTTGGTAAACTAAGTGAAAACAAAATCTGAGTTGTTATTGTAAGAAACTTTATGACTCCAGTATAAAAAAATTAAGTACTACTGTGTTCAGATTTCTAATTTGAAACTGCTAATACCAAATTCAGACTGCTAGCACATCTATTAGAAAAATAAATAAATATTTTCAATTGTTTACTTAATATAGCTGATTTCATTAGCACATCTAAAATTTCACTGACTACCTTGGAGGAGAAAAGCTGAGCTGTATTGCACTGAAGGGACAGCATCCTGCAGAGAAAGCTCCACACTGATTTGGTAATTACATCATACACAACTCAAGTTTCATTTCAGCATGGTCCATGGAAGTGGAATCATGACTCAGTTTTAACAGTAGCAAGTGTGATGTAAATGTGCCCGTTTATCAGTACAATTCTAAACATCCAGAAGTGTGCTGACTGACCAAAGACGTTTCAGCTGCACTTGCCCTAGTCAATGCAGGGAAGACAAGCACAGTTGCCAGAACCCCTAAGCTCATCCTCAGTGCCTCAAAACACTTTGCCTTGTAGCCTGCATGGGAGCGTGTCTTGTGACCTCAGTCTTGCACATTAAAACATGACATTACTAAGGTATTCGAGTGACAAGCAGGGCAAATGGGCAAACTTGAGAAAGACCCTGTTAAGGCAGGGAGAGAGCAGAACAGAGAAGAACCTAAGTATGAAGATTAAGAAGCAGCATAGGCAGAGCACACAGAGAGGAGCTGATTCATGACAGGCAAAGGTGAACTGCCATGTCCATGCCTGTTAGTCAGACCAGCAGTAATCTGACTATCACAGGAAGCACACGGAAAAAGTGCAGACAGATATTTGCTGCCTTCACATGAGTTCCCCATTCAAAGTCCTCCTTTTCCTGCTTATTCTAGCAAGCCTGTTAACCACCACCCTATAGAATTGCATTCCTCCTCTTTTGCCTAAGAAGTGTACCCATAGAAACCTTTACACAGCAAATATTGGCAATTAGGCCAGCCAAAGAACATTCATCATACAACACTTCATCTAAGCTGCATACAAGACAACAGTGTGCTCTTAATCAAGGGTGCACTTTGAAATCTTGACAAATATAAAACACAACACATTACTCCAATCTGAATTTACTCTTCAGAAGCTATCAATGAACATCACTAAGGTGCAAAGTACATGATGAAAGAACATGACTGCTAGTGTCAGAAGGAATTCTTAAAGGAGCAGGTACACCACTGAGGTTTGTAGCACATATAGTGAGTACTAATTCAAAGAATTTTCTTTGCAAAGGAAGTCCTCAGCAGCTTCAGTAATACTGAAATGTCAGAACAAGCAATTATCTATATGAGAAAAATGACTCAATTTTCTGTCCCCCCTGACCCCAGCTATGTTGTCACAGTGTCTCAGGGCATTTGGTCTGCTGTTACTGTTGCTGTTCAGACCAAAGCAACAGCAGAAGGCCACCACCATGCATGGAAACACCTACATCCCACAATGTCAAAATGGGATAATATGATGACTAATGACTAAAACATTTTTGTCAAAAGTCTTCCATCTTCCTTTCCCCTAAAGTTAATAAAGCCGTTTTGCAACTTTAACTTCATTTACATAAGAAAAGCTACAAAGTTTATCAAAGTTTACATGAAGCCAGCCTCTACTGGCAACAAAGCTTTGCATCAGTTTTTAAAATGTTTCTCACAAATTCAGCTTTTAAGAAGTTTGTTCACATTTTTCAGCCCCAAGTAGCTTTATTTTCTCCTTCATATCAAGCCATTATTGTCAACAGGTATTCCCTTACAGCATTAAGGTCACTGTGTTAAATTGGAATTTTCCTGCTTTAAGGTGTGCCACTTACAAGGAAAGGTGCCTCCAAGGCCTTCTGCTGCCACCATTTCCCAAATCACCTTCCACCGAACAGTCTGTGGCACAGTACTCACCCAATTCTGGACATGCAAACAGCCAAAGTACCCTAAGAATAAGGAATCAAGCACCTACTATCCAACTGCACACTGATTCAAGAAACAATCCCTGGAACTCCATGGATAAGTCACCTGTATGTCAGAAATAAGATAACCTACAGGCAAAACTCACTTTACTGTCAGGCAATAATGCATCTTTTCATGGAATTAGATAACTATGGTACATCCATCCCTCTCAGAATGTCAGTAGCTCATGCATTTACACACCTTGTTTTGTCACTTGTGGCAAAGAAAAAACTAAAACAAAAAACATGGTGTCTTCTTGCAACTTTAAGAGAGATGGAGCTAGACTCAGAGCAAAGCTAGAGGAAACCAAGAGGTTGTTCAGTGACAGCAGTATTTAGGGGAGGGGAAATCCAAACAATGAAAGAAGAATGACTTTAGTCCCTGCAAAGCTCAAAACCAGAGGACTTAGGGATTGCTTTCCTCCAAAAAAAGCCCCAGGCCAGAAGCGTGGTTATCATGTCAAAAGACCATACTTTCAATTACTTCCTTTCTAAGCAGTTGTTTTGTTTTTGTTTTGTTTTTTTAACGATACTGTAATATATTCTTTTTTGCAGAACTTATACTTTAGCTCATTTTACTGATGAAAGACTAACACCAGCACAAAGGTGCAATACTGCAGCCTAGGGCTCACCTTCAGCTGTTTGTGAAATCGTGTACGGTTTAAATCTGCTCTTTTACCTTTCCTGCCCACATGCTCAGATTTGGCCCGGGGCTGGATTGCCCCTTTACAGCATATAAAACAGTGATTTTCTTTCAAATATTTTTCAAGGGGTTTACAGCCAGATGTTTATGAATATTGCCATGTATGAAGATGCACATGTGTGTGCAGTAGAGTTATTGCTGTGTGGATCTCTACAAAATGGCAAGAAGCTCAAGGAAAAAAACCCAATTAGGTCACAAGAACATTCCAGGGAATGTTTCATTTGAACAAACTGACATACAAGCAGACTCCAAGCTCACTACTGCTTTCTTTCCTTTTTCAGAAGGTGGAACATTGCCAGGCTGGTAATAAATGCTGTGGAATAATGCTTAGCAAGTAGGATCTCACCAAGCATTTCAGCACTATGACCAAAGGAATCACTTGTACCAGCTGCCAAACAAATGATCTCATATACCAAAGCTAACAAACTGTTACCAAATAGATATCCTGCAGCTACAACATGACATCCCTTCCATTACAGATACCAGAAGGAGCAGCTGATACTTAAAAGCTGAAGAAATAGACTGCATGCAAGTTTCAGACACAGCTGAAATAATACAACCTTTTTTTAAAAAAACACATAGAATGAAGTTGTTCCCTACCTCACGATAATCCTTCACTTCACATATCAATATCAAAGAAATTTAATCACAGGTTGCAATGCAGAAATTATATATTCAGCAGTGAAAGCAGTATTACAAAAACTCCAATATGTTTATTTTCTTTTAAAAAACAGAAACTATCAAAGACTGAAATTAAGGTGAAGTCTGAACTCGCAGCTTAAGGATAACATCAGACTTTATGTTGAAAAGTACAGAAAAGCACTGATGTAAAATTTCTTCCAGAATCAGGTAAACACAACTACAGAAAAAATCCTATCAATATAAGTACAACCAAACTATCTGAAACCCATGTAAATTTCTTAAGGCCAGCCCCCAATATCTTACTCAAATACATGCTTAGCACTTGAGACAATCTGGTCTTAAGATACTATGTGCTAATACTCTATGTAATCCCTAAAACTTAATGGACTGTTCAATGGGTAAAGAATTGGTTGGATGGCCACATCCAGAGGGCAGTGGTCAGTGGCTGAGTCCTGATGGACATCAGTGGTGTCCCTTGAGGAATATTGACAATGGAACTGTGTGCACCCAACAAATCTGCAGATGACACCAAGCTGTGCTTGTTGGCACATCTGAAGGATGGGATGCCAGCCCAAGGGACCTGGCCAAGCTCAAGAAGTGGGCCCATGGGAATCTCATGAGGTTTAACAAGACCAAGTGCAAGGTGCTGCACCTGGCTCAGGACAAACCCTGGTATCAACACAGGCTGGGGATGAACAGATTCAGAGCAGCCCTGCCCAGAAGGACTTGGGGATGCTGGTGGATGAGGCAGGACATAACCCAGCACTGTGCACTTGCAACCCAGGAGGCCAAAAGTGTCCTGGGCTACATTAAAAGCAGCAGGGCCAGGGAGACTATTCTACTCTTTTACTCTGCCCTCATGAGACTCTCCTGCAGTGCTGCATCTACCTCTGAGGTCCCCAGCACAGAGAGGACACTGACCTACTGGAGCAAGTCCAGAGGAGAGACACATTATTAGAGGGATGGAGCATCTCTCCTATGAGGAAAGCCTGAAAGAATTGAGGCTGTTCAATCTGGATAAGAGAAGGCTTCAGAATTACCTAATTGCTGCTTTCCATTCCTTAAAGGGAGCCTACAAAAAATATGGAGAATCTTTTAAAATGCAAATAGTGACAGGACAAGGTGGAATGGCTTCAAATAAGGAGAATAGGTTTAGATTAGATATTAGGAAAAATTATTTACTGTGAAGGTGATGAGACACTGGAAGAGTTTGCCCATGGAAGTGGTGGATGCCCTATCCCTGTAAGTGTTGAAGGCCACGTTGGACAGGACTCTGAACAGTCTGGTCTAGTGGAAGGTGTCCCTGTCTAAGGCATCAGTGATTGGAACTGGAGGATCACTAAAGTCTCTTCCAACACGAGCCGATCTATGATTCTGTTGAGTACATGACCCTGGTAGCACTCCAAAAAAATCATACAAACTACACTAAACCAATCTTGTAAGTGAAGTAACATTTGAGAAGGAAATGTAAGTTTTAGGGGAATTTATTCACATAAATACATATTGCTTGCACACAAAGTAATTAGGGTTTTCCCAGAGCCTCAGAGGCTAGGAAGAAATA
Source organism: Erithacus rubecula (assembly GCF_903797595.1). NCBI lineage: Eukaryota > Metazoa > Chordata > Aves > Passeriformes > Muscicapidae > Erithacus > Erithacus rubecula. The sequence goes on from NC_136687.1 coordinate 38,889,323, forward strand.
TATTCCAATTACAGCTATTCAACTGTCTCTATTGAAAGGGGTGTGTGTATACACACACATATCTTCACATATATATTACACACAGATTTATGTATCTTCAGTTAAGGGAAGCAAGAAGCAGCAGTAAAAAAAAGAGAGACTCAAGTCTGTGTACAAAACTGCTTGAAATAAATGTACTATCTCACTAATACAAATTTGTTCTCTAGTTGGTTTATAATTTCTCTTTTTATATAAAAAAGAATTAAGCTATTCTATAATTCTAACTACTACCCTTCTACCACTTCATACTTCCATTATCTTGAAGAGAGGCCTGGGCCAGTAGAAAATGCTGCTATCCCAATAGTTCTATATTAGCTCCTACTCCTCATGTTTATACTCTCCTAGCTCAGCAGGTAAGGGTTGTGCTCAGACTAGCCCACAGAGTGCATTAATTGGTGCTAAGGACCTGACACCCACACTAGTGTTCTGGAGTTTTACTTTAGTATGGTCCTAGGGACCAAATACCCATTAGTGGTTGAAAAACACTTTCTAATTTCATTCATTCTCAAAAGAATCCCGTTTATGTACTGAAGCCACTTGGCTTTGTGAGCCAAAGTGCAGCTAGTGGAGACAATTTAGAGGTTTTCTTTAAAAGAGCACTCCTGAGCCAAATTAATATGTTAATATTCATGCACCAAGGAAAGTTTCCTGTGGCTTCACATTCATTTATAGGCACCATGTCTCTTGCTCTCTGAGGCTGTGCCAGCTCATCCTGGTAAGCAGTATGGACCTTGAAGCTTGATGTTTCCTTCAGAGCCAAAGAGACAAAGCAATGTGGACATCTGGCCAAGATTTAACTCCCATTGAAGGAGACAGTGCAACAGAATGAGCACATGCAGTACTTATTACAGGCAAACCACAAGCCTGGTTGATAGCCCACCACAAAAAAAACTTTCCCTGGTGTTCCTGGGAAGACTAGAAAACACAAAGCTTCCCAACAACATAGTTGAAAAAAGTTGTCGAATTGCATTAATTTGAGGAGGCATTATCTACTAAAGAAATTTTTGGTGATTCCTCTGTTGTTCAGAGTAAGGAGGGTGTGTGAATACACTTAAACTTTCAAAGCTCTCATAACAATTGAAAGTCCAGGGATACAGATTGTTATTGGTCTCACAGGGCTCCTTAACGGAGCTAAACTCTGCAAGACATATTGAGTGTGGAGGGACCTCACTAACCAAAACCTGGAAGGAATAAAATAACTAAAAGTTCTTAAAAAGACAGTCTCATCATTAGAAAATTATTCTGCCATTTTGCATCTAACATTGACCAGCAGTATATGCTTAATACAGAAGCTACCAAAGGATTACATCTCCCACTGAGATCAAATCACCTATCTCCAAACAGAGATTACTGTTGAACAGAAAGTCTATTAAAAGCATTGCAGCAAAGTTTCTAAGACCTTGTAAGTATGCTCTTGCAGATCATGAACAGATCACTGTAAAGAAAAAAAAAGCATTACAGCATACTTGAAAGTTGTAAGGAAGAAACTTAATATTAACAAGCAAAAAAAAGCCTCCATTTACATGTAAAATACTTCAAGTAATTTTATTGACCTTAGGTGTGTCAAAAAAATCAGATAGAAAGGGAATGAGGAAAAGCAGGGAATGAAGAGTGAAGAGTACCTACAGAATCTACAGTATTTTTAATATGATAGCTTTTTTATGAAGTGTCAAATCATTCAAATTGAAAACCAAAGTGTGGAATATCTTACCTCAAAAACAGGAAGAAGGAAAAAGTACAATCCCTAACTTCACTAAATTATCCAGATGGAATAATCTTACTGATTTTAAGGAGAAACACACTATGTAAGTAATCTGCCTTTGTGAAGATACTTGATAATCCAGGAACAATTCAATAATCCAGAACTAACAGCAGTGGTCTCTGACACAGAATATTTTTAAGTGCAATGCAAAATAATCGTCTAGAAGTATCAGTTTCAATGTAGAAAATTGTTTCCTTCCATATTAAAGGAGATACTTAACTCTTAAACTGGATAAGTGCTAAAAGAAGTAAGTAGCAGTTACACAAAAGTAACTTGCAGTTACAAGTACAGCATATAGACTCTGCAGCTTCACCAGATTTGTCCTCTAGTACGAATGCAGCTCCAATATTGTGTCCAACCACTCTCAAAGGAATCATCTTGTAACCCAAATATAATGTCATTTTCATTTTACACCACTGCCGTCCATGATCTTGCAACTTTAGCCACACAAATGGCCACGTCCCACACAGACCATCTTTGAAATTACAATGGTTCACGACTGTGATCCTTCTAGAGAACTTGGCACTACGGAATTGTGGATCAAAATATCGTCCACCGCTCTCCCTCACCATCCTTGGTAGTTTCAGCAGTGAGAGCCCAGATTCCAGCTGAACCCTGTGTACCATCTGATCACAAGACCAGTGTCAACTGCACAGAAAAACAGGCACAGAGGTTACCGGGCACGCATGTGATTGTCACTATGCTCACCGGGCCGCTCGGTCTTGTGAGCAGCGGAGATGTCACACGAACAAAGCTCCAAAGCACCAGCCTGAGCAAAACGCTGTCCCCGAAGGTTCAGAAAACACTAACATTACACCGAGAATCAGTATTATATAAAGGTTATACATATAAACCCTGAAGCAGCGATAGCTACTGAACCTCACCTTTCAGCACGCAGAGTATAAAAAGCAGGGGCAGTGAAAGGTGCCTAATGCTTAGCGGGTCACCAGACTAAGCACGTGTATTTAGGTCACAACAATTAAGCCGTTTCTTAATTTCCCCGTGCTGATGCGACTCAGGCACGAGTTATCACACCAACCGCGCACACACGCCAGCCGGGGGGCCCGGCGCCCTCCCCCACCGCTGCCGAGGGGCGAGCGCCCCAGGCCGCCGGGCGTGCCGCCGCCACCTCGCGCAGAAAATGGCTGAGAGATTCAACGGGAGGGAAAGGCGGGAGGAGAGCCACCCCGGCGCGGCCGTGCCTCCCGCCACACCCCCTTCCCCCGCCGCTCCCCCGGAAACTCTGCGGCGGGGGACCCGCGGGGGCTGCGGCACACCTGCGCCCCACGCCGGCCCCTCCGCCGCCGCGCCCGCCGCCGCCCGCCCAGGCTCACCTGAAGGCGGGCCCCTCCCCCGGAGCCCGGCCGTGCGGGGCCGCCGCGCCGCCGCCCCTTTTGTTGAAGAGCTTCTGGAGCAGGGTGGGAGCCATGCCGCCGCCCCGGCCGGCGGCGGCCCCGCCGCGCCCCTCGCAGCGGCTCAGCGGGCGGCGGGCGGCGGCGGCCGCGGCAGCATCCCCGGAGCCGCTGCGGAGCCGCCCAGCATTCCGCAGAGGCGAGGAGAGGCAAAAGGAGCACCGGCCCGCTCAGCCGCGCCGCTCCCGGCGGCCACCCGTCACCTGACCGAGGGGCCGAGCGCTCCCGGCCGGCGGCGCTGGCACCGCGCAGGGCGCACCGGGCAGGGCAGAGCGAGGCAGCGCTCCCCGCGCCGCCGGCAGACGGAGATGGGGACGGGGCCGCGGTGGCGCCGCGCCCCTCGGGCGATCCCCATTGGCTGCGCGGCGCCCCCGCCCCGCCCCCAGCACGTGGTCAGGCGCGGAGGCGGCCTTAAAGGGACCGGGCCCGGGAGGGCCGCGCCGCGTGTGAGGGGTGCGCCGGCGTCACCGGCGCGGTGAGCGCGGGTACATCGAGCCGGAGAATCCGTGCGAAGGGGCTGGAAGGGACCCCAAAGGTCATCTGGTCATAAACTGTACTCCCATGAGCAGGGACACCTCCCACTAGACCAGATTTCTTATCCAGCCTGGCTTTGAATACCTCCAGGGTTGGGGCATCCACAACCTCCCTGAACAACCTGTTTCAGCTCCTCACCACCCTCACAATAAAGGACTTCCGTATATATCTAACCCAAATATTCTCTGTTTCAGTTCGAACCCATTATTTCTTGTCCCATTACCACAGTTCCTGACAGAGGGCCCCTCTCCATCTTCCACTGGGGACGCCAGAACTGCTTTCAGTTCTGCAATGTGGTCTCACAAAGCAGAGCAGAGGGGGAAAATCACCTCCCTCGACCTGCTGGCCACTCTGCCTTGGATGCAGCCCAGGATTTGGTTGGCTTTGTCAGCTGCAAGCACACATTGCCGGCGTGAGTTGTTCATCCACACATGGATAACGTGTCTTTTACAATACATTTCTCTGCAGATAAAACAGTGCTTGTGTATGTATGTATGTATGCCCTGTGTCTACACACTTGTAAATCATGTGATTGTGATTTACACTATATTTGTGCAGTGAAGCAAGAACAAAGCACTGCCTGCTTCCCTGCTTGGGCTGGCAGCAAAATGTGATGTCCAAATGCCTTCCCATCCTTTTCACACTAGCCAAACCCACAGATTGACAAAAATCCATTGGGTTTCATCCTTCTTTCTGCTCCATGCACCAATCTGTCACTGGTCCAGGAAGATTTTAATGTGATTTTTCTCCCTAGTCAGAACTAGAATGTCTGTAATGGCGAGATCCCTGGCATATAATTGTAGAAGTACTGTGATTCCCTTGGACAATATCTGAGTTTTTACTTTAGTCTTTGACCAGGCAAGCAGCAATATTTTTGCAGGCAGATAGGTGTGCTGGAATGGTGCCTATTTTCACACAAATCTATTCTATCCACAAATAATTAGATAAGGCTACAGTATTTAGGTATCATTTGGAGCTTTATATTTGTTTAATTTGAGGGAAAGGATTGTTTGTGTGGTTTTGCCAGCAGGATGACACCTCGATGCACCTACCAAGAGAACATGACTTCAAATGCTCCTTTCAACCAGCTAAGTAATGGCATACTGTGGTGGAACAAAAAACAAACAAAAGAAAAAGAAAAAAAAAAAAAAAAAAAAAAAACCAAAAACCCCAAGAAAAGCAGAATCACAATAACTTCCTTCTTTTTTTTAGGAAACTGGAAGATGAGACATGGAGAATAGTGGTTATTACAATACTTGTAAAGAATCCTTGTAATAGCTGTCTGCAAACTCAGCACCCAGTAGTGGTAGAAGAGGTGGTGAACGTATTTCAGAGTAAGCCTTTCACTGTCTGGAGAAGCTGATTTCTCTCTAAAATTAGAGGTGACTGTCTAATGGGCTGATAATCTAATCAGCTGCACCCTTGATAACACCAGAATGAATCTTGTAATGCTCAACTGAACCTGGAGGTCCATTCTCAGAAAGGCTTTAACTACTTCCTCTGTGAGACTGAATACCCATTGGAAATCTTCCAGCCTGGATGTCATTACTGTCCTCAATCATTGGAGTCAATTCCACTCAAACAAAGCTGAAGGACAGAAGAGAGAGGGTGTGTTGATGACAGCACACAGAAAGGCGGGTGTGGCTGGACAAGATGAAAAACATCATAGTTGACACAGTAATCAACACAAATGAGAAACTAGGCATTCAGCTTCAGAAATAATCACTGGACTGCATTTCTCAAGGAACAGTCCTGAGAAACTTAAAAGTTGCAAACACCTTGGCTGCCCCTGTAAGGTCCATCAGTTAGCAAGGAGCGCTGACCAGTAGGGGCAGAATCAGAGGCTAAGAAGCAGTCATCTCCCAATGTCCACACCACAAACATTTTACATTTTGCACAACCATTTTACTAGTCCATTTATTTTGGACTGGCTGCAGTCTGGTCCTGTCAGCAGAACGCATGTCTGTGGTTGAAGCACACTGAGTGTGTTTCTGAAAAATACGTGGTTTAGTTTCATCTGAAAATTATCCACTTTGTATGCATGAATGCCACTCCAAAATATGAAGCAAGACAAAGTCAGTGAAGACAATTGGGATACTCTCTTCACAAATAGCAGTGTAAATGCACTCTACATGTTGGCTGATGCTTAGTGCAAAATTACTTCTCAGAGTGTTCTGTTAATGTGTGTGACCATCACTACTGAAACTGATAACACTACATCAAGATAGTAGTGTTCTGAAGGCTATTTCAGGGGGGAAAAAAGAAAAGAAAGAAAGAAAAAGGGAAAACAGCAGAATCAGCAAAGGACTACAAAATAATTTTCACACTCAGAACACACTGTCACACCCCAGAGTTGGGCTATAAGGAACACCTGGCAAAGACAATGCAGTGATTTTTCACTAACCACAGAGTGTGAAATAGGAGCTGATGTAAGGAAAAAAGCCATACCAGCTGTCAAGCAAAGATCATTTACAGCAAGATAGTGTGCCTACATCGCTCAGTCTTCTAGGAAAAGAGTTAAATGGCATTTAAAAATCAAGAGCTGTTATTCTGCTTAAGAGTCAGACTCTTTATGTGCAGAGAAAGACAATTTAGATGTTTAAACTTCAGCTGGAAAAGGAACCAGATTCTCAATGCAGAAATAGATGGGACTTTGTTAGGAAACTGACTATACATAAAAAGGATCATTCAAATCCTGGCATAGCTGAATGCTTGGAAAAGCATATCAATGTTTCATAGCACATAAATCTCTCTAAAGATTGTTTCCTGAAAATGTAGCCAGGTTCAATAGCCGGGACAGGCAGGATTAAAAGCCAAGTCTCCTAAGTCACAGTTTGCCTCCCCATCATTTACACCTGGACAAAATGTTGAGTTCCTTTACAAATGTTTTCATTCCACTCTACTGAGCCCTGAATGCACAAATCCAAAATGCTCCTAAACCTCTGTTGTCAGAACTAGCCTTTGGAGGTGCTGCATAGAGAAGCCAGAGGCCAGAGCAGGTAAACTCTGAAGATTTGACAAAAAGTTTGGTAATCCAAGATGTTTGTTAATAATTTACTGCTTAGTGTGGTAATTCATGCTGTTTAGGTTACATGAACACAGGTAAGTCTTGCTACACTTTGCAAGGCATCAGTAACATTTTTGATTCTGTAAAATAAATAAAATCCAGGTTTAATGCCACTTCAAACATACCAAGTAAAATGTGATATTAAGAAATACCCAGAATTATTCTCTCTCCATGTTGTTATTATTACTATTTAGCACATTAAATCTAAATTACTCTTCACAGAGGCTTTAAAAACCTATGGTAAAATGTATTTCACTTCACAACCAGAGACATAAACTGACAGAAAAGGAAAGCTTAAGATTGCAACCCGCTGCAAACCAGCTTACTCATCCTTCATTGAAGCATTACATAATTTGAGCTGTTGCTGCAGCAACTTTCCCCAGCCCCTGAACAGAGCCACAGAAGTGCTGCCATAATACAGATAAGCAGTTTCACTGTCTTTTTACATAGAACACACATTCAGTTGAAAACCAAAGAGAGTTTGAAGGGAAATATTGATTTAATTGTTTCAAAATTACTGGGAAGTATTGATATATGTTATGGAACATATAATTTTCAACAGTCTTTGGTGTTAAAAAAAAAGAGAATGGCCAGATGAGGAATGTATTCTTTTAATCACCAAAATCTCAAGTATTATGGAGAGAATTAGGTTGTATGAAGGTGATAGGTACAGTCCTCTGAAATCACTACTCTACATAAGTATCTTGTCAAATTTCCTTCCTCCAGAAGAGCCTGAAAATGTACTACATACCTGTGAATGTTCAAACACTTGTTTAGAACCTGGTTTGGTTCCTGTCTTGGTTTGGAAAAATGACAGGTGTGGTAGGGAAGAGCAGGGCCTTCCCTCGAAATGGAGTTAATAAATCCCTCCCACTGAATTACTATAATTTTGAAATTAAGGGCTCTCGGGCAAAGATATGATAGGAATAACAGTTATTTACTAGTATGTATAACAAGACAAACAAAACAACAACAACAATGAAATAAACAAGAAACAGAAACAGTAACCGAGTTTTAGTCCTTTTTGGCCGCAGGCACCCTTCCCTGTGCTGCAATTATCGGTGATGGACAGGGGCAGGTCCCGCACAGCTGCAGGGGCGCTGGAGGTGATGACGGTGGGAAAGGGATGGAAGAGAGGCTTTTGCTCACAGCATCGGTCCTGGTAGTCCAACAGGATGTTTGGAGATAGCAGGCTGAAGCGAGAAGGCGTCCGAGCAGGGCAGCAGTGCGGGTTCCAACAACAGTAGAGGCAGCTCCCAGCATTGGGATGGCGGGGGAGGGGGGGATAGCATCAGCGACCTTTCTCCTCCGACTCCAAGAGTGAGAGAGCGAGCAACAGCCTCCCAGCCTCCTTTACCTGCTTTAATCTTCTAACCGCCCCTCCACCCTCCCAGAGAAAAAAAGCGGGGAGGCTCTCCCTCCCCCCATCTCACAGTCTCAAGGACCCAGCCATCAATGTCCCTTAGCATGTCAATGGGAAGAAATTCCACAGGCGGAGAGGAAAGGGAAAAAACCAACCGCCAACAGTTCCTCTTCTCAACAAAGCTCTTATTATTGGTCAACTGCTTTTGTAAGTCTCCTGCCCAGATCGCCATCCAAAGTCTATGGTAATCCTCATGTCCCAGATTTTCAATGTTGAAATCTGCCATAGGCCTGCCCATTTGCTGGCTGCAGTCTTTTTTTTGTAGTCCATGTAGATATAGTTCACCTTGGACTCCATCCTACCCACATTAGTGCAGACCAAAAACATTTTCTACATAAAAAAAGACTGCAGCCATCATAATTGATATTTCAGTATCTTTTGGTGGTGTGATAAACATGCATTTACACGAAATTGCAATAATATTGGGACATACATTTGTATCAAAACTGATATCCTGAAATGCTGCAGCAGTGACCAGCTGCTAAATGACACTTTGGGCCTCTCCTTGCAAGCCATGGCTTCTACTCTGGTCAAGAAGTCACAGGCACGCTCTTCCTCATTTCCTCACATCCTGAGATCCTAAGCACTACTCTGAATAGTTGCCTCTAAAACATATTTTAAGCAGACCTAAAATACACAGCAAAAAAAGTCTGCTTATTCTTGCTTGGTTCTTAACAATTTCTTCAGGGATCAGCATATCTGAAAGTTAGTGACAAGTAAATGCTTGACTTTATTTTCAGTTTCTGTCATGTCAGCTCTCTATGGAAAATTTTCTTTTTAAAACATTCTCAGACAAGAACATGTGGTTCTTTCATTGTTTAACATTGCATTTTAATTCAGCTTAGCAGAATCTGCACAGAGTTAGTAACTGCTCAGTATGATTTTAATCTGGGCCCTCTTTGTTCAATGTTATGCAATAAAAGACTTGGTACAGGTGGGTAACAATAAACCTGATGGTGAAAAACCATATTTATTTTTCCTGTTTCTTATGTCATTCATGAAGGTGACATGCTTGATGTGCCAGGTCACATGGGAATGGCACATGAGGCACACCGTGTGTCACATGGCACAGGGAAGGCTGAGTGGCTGCTCTATTTCACAGCTAGCAATGAAAGCATCCTTTCCAAGAATGTTTTTGCATGTTGGGAGCTTCTTGATTGCTGTTCTGAAAAGCTGATGAGGTATGTGTTTTAATTGCTTGTCAGATGGATCCCATCAGTACTGCACCATATTCTGAAGCTGCAGTTCAGTCCAATGAAAACCTCACATAAGATTACTTCTGTACAAAGCAAAATGGCTTTTAATATCCTTAGGCAAGGCAGATGTGCACTGAGCCAAAGCACTCATTTTCCACTGGAATTAGCATATTTAAGCCTCTATTTTCTTTACAGTGTCAAATATAGGTTTAAAAGTAAAAAAAAACCCAAGGAAAACAAAAGGGAAAAAATCCTTGTCTGTATGTATACATATTTGCCCATCTTAAAAAATCTACAAAAACTATAAATAATTTATTTTGCAGTTTGTTCTTTTGTGAATGCAAATTGACAGGCTAGAATAATGATACTATATATTATATAATTATAATATTATTATAATTATAATAAATATAAAACATTTTCTTATTGTATGTTCCATCAGAGTACCAGTTTTAGAATTACATATGCATTTCTATGCATTTATCAATGATTGCTTGCTTATTTAGTCAGGGAAGGAAGAAGAGGTAAAACCAAGGATTTTATATGTTTTTTCTCATTTGAGTTTAATTAGGCTAGAAGGTAATACTCCAGCAAGTATGATGTACTTGATGGAAGGGAGACCATTCCATGATGCCATTTGCTTCAGGATTTTAGCACTCACAACACATTTATCTATTGATAATACTTAAACTACTTTACTGGGTAGCCAAACCTATATGTATGGAAAAATAAATAGGTGAATTAAAAAATTAACAGACAATTCAGTTATAGTGAGTATTTTCAATGTACTACTTTAGAGGCATTTACTACATAAACTATTGGAAGTGTCAAAAGATAAGAGGTATTTTGGTGATAGGAAATATTTTTAAATTACAAGATCACGAAGGATTAGAGGGGTGATTTTGCTGCTTGGAAACAGATTTTAGAGGACTTTATAATGGAAGTCTAACTTTGTAAGAGGTTATTTGTTCATAAATTCAGTGTATAATTTAAGAAATGAATTTGAACATGAAATCACTCAGTAAATTCTTGACAGAAGTCACATTACGCTTGTTTTTTACAATCTGTCAATGACTATAAATTAATATGAAACTAACTATGCTACTGCAGTGCTTGGGAGATATTAATTCAGCTCACATATTTTCCAGAATCTCCTACTAACAGTGAGAAAATCACTTGATTTCTCTCTTGTTCAGTTCATACCTCCAAATTATCATGGAGACGCCTTTTTGTACCTCTAAAGGATCTTGCACATAGGGACTTCCAAGTAGCTAGTGTAAAAAGAATTACTAATATAGAATCTAGATTATTCCAACTTAACCAGTAAAAAAGCCTGCAGGGACTGAATAAGTCTACTCCTGGAAGAATGAATCACTCACTGTTTCTTCCTGAGTGCCCCCTCTTGCATGGGACACACACCAACAACATACACTTCACTCTGATGTCTACTACAGAAATCTCTTCTAGATTATACTTACTTGGCTAGCAACTGTCTCACTGAGATCATAGAATATTAAAGGTTGGGGGGGACTTTAAAAGGTCTTCTAGTCCAACCCCCTTATAATGAGCAAGAACATCTTCAATTAGACTAGGTAGTGCAGACTCCTGCCTGTCTTGGCCTTGAATGTTTCCAGGGATGATGCATCTGCCATCTCTTGGGGCAACCTGTTCCAGTGTTTCACCACCCTCATTTTAGCACCCTTCTTTCTTTTATTTAATCTAAATTGACACTTCCTCTGTTTGAAACCATTACCCCTTGCCATATCACAACAGGCCCTATTAAAAAGTTTGTCCCTGTCTTTCTTATAGGCCCCCTGAAACACTGAAAGGCAACATTAAGTTCTCCCTTCTCTTCTCCAGACTCAACAATCCCAGCTCTCTCACCCTTTCCTCATAGAAGAGGTCGTGTAGTCATCCCTTCATCCCTTACATGATGTTGGTGTCCTTTGTCTGGACTCTCTTTAACAGGTTGTCACCCTTCTTGTGCTGGATGATCCCAGAGCTGGATGCAGCACTGCAGGTGGCGTCTCATGAGGGCAGAGTAAAAGGGCAGAATAGTCTCCCTCATCCTGCTGGCCACACTGCTTTTAATGTAGTCCAGGATATGGTTGGCTTACTGGGAGGCAAGTGCACGTTGTTGGTATGAGACTGCTTCTCCTACACCACTGCACCTCATCTATGCTAAATAATAAAAATATCTCAGCCAGTGACCATGGCCAAATGCCCCATGAATTACAGATGACTCAAAGTGTTGACATTGTGGCCTTTGACATCGTGGAGCATGTGAAATCCCTGACACAGCTGCATGACCTGGCTCAGAGAGAGAAATGCCCTGATTTCTCACTAAGTGTTCCCAGATGGTTGCAGATGTCTTTTCCTTCTGTTAAGGGTTCCCAGATGCAATGTGTAACAGCACTCCATGCCAATCACCTCTCCTACCCAACATCTGTGCAGATGTGTGGGAATGATTACAATGCAGTATACGAACTGCAGTTATTAATATCAATGCTACTTTGTCTTTTCTTTCTGTCTGGGAATTACAATTGTCCTCTGACACATCCAATGTTGACAACGTACTGAGAGAGAGATGAAAATCAGCTTGATGAAGCTCAAATCCAAACATATAGACAGGAATTACAGGAGAAAGCCTTTGGAGAACAAAATGAAACAGAATGAATGAAGAGGTTTCTGGAGGAGTCCAAGAAATAAAGAGGCTCATCTTGATCAGCAGCATTCTCAGAAAAACTATAAGTTTGCAGCAGTCAGACCCCAGCACTCTTCTGCCCCTTCTATTTTTGCCACATGTACCTTGCCACATGTACCATGATGCCATTGAGTACAGGATGTGGCCGTGTTGAGCCATTCACCTGTTTGGGAATCCCACACCAAGTGTGGTGATACCACTCACGCCTGTTGGTCAATACAAATGTCCAAAAAAGATTGTTTGCCTTACAGCAATTATGGTGATATTCATCCTTTGGGATGAAACATATTTTGTTTTCAGACCTTAGGAATGCTGGAGTTATTCTGCCTTTCTAAACCTTTATGGTGTAATAGTCACTTTTGACAATTTCCCCATTTTACCGCGCATCACCACTTTTCACACAGCCTGCCATTTCTCTCATAAAATATAAACCCAGTCAAAAAAGCTAAAATCGCTCTCCTTGCCCATACTTCCAGGCTTTGTGTGTGTACAACCCCGAGAAAGCGGCGCTCCTTCTCTGGGGTTATGTCCGAGTGGCTGGAGGCGCTCGGAGGCCGGAGCGGGGCGGGCCGGCGCGGCAGCCAGCCCGGGCTCCCGGCTCCAGGGGCCCGGCCGCCCGCCCCGCCGGTGGGAGGAGCGCCGAGCGGCCCCGACCCGCGGCCGGCGGCATCGCGGAGGCGCCAGCGCGCGGGCGGGCAGCTGCGGCATGTCGCACCCGTCCCCTGTCGCCCGGCCCAGCAAGGCCAGCAATCCCTGCGCCTTCTTCGATGTGGACATCGGGGGCGAGCGAGGTGGGGAGGGGGCGCGACGGAACCCGGGCGAGGCCCCCAGGCCGGGGCGCCGTGCGGGGCCTGGGCCGGGCAGCAGGAGCGGCGGGAGCGGCCCCGGGCCGGGCTAGGGCAGGCCGCGGCGTTCAGAACGTGGGGGGAACCATGCCGGGCCGGGCCGGGCGCTGCTCTGCGGGCTGCGAGCGCACAGCCCCGGCAGCGGGAGGAGGAGGAGGGCGGCCCCGCCAACAGGCCCAAGGAACATGGAGAGAAAGGCAACATGGCAGCACAGGCGCCCGGCCGGGGTGTGCCGGGGGTGATGCCGGGGGTCGAGCCCGTCCCGGGCTCCCTGAGCTGCCCATCCCGGGCTCCCTGAGCTGCCATCCCGGGCTCCCTGAGCTGCCATCCCGGGCTCCCTGAACTGCCCATCCCGGGCTCCCCGCGCTGCCCATCCCGGGCTCCCTGAGCTGCCCATCCCCGGCTCCCTGAGCTGCTCATCCCGGGCTCCCTGAGCTGCCCATCCCGGGCTCCCTGAGCTGCCCACATGCGCGGCCGCTCCCGGCGCTGCCCTGCACGTGTGCGCTGTGCCGAGCGCGGTCGCTCGGAGCCGCCCCGCGCTCGCAGCCCCGGGCCCCGCCGTGGCCGGGAGCTGCCGCTGCCCGGCGAGCCTGCCTGGCTGCCCTAGGGCAGTGCGGGGCTGCGCGGGGCAAGCTCGGGGAAACTGGCAGCCCTGGTTCTCTTGGCAGCGCCAGTGCTGCCAGAGGTCATGGAAAAATCTGGGCGAACCGTCAAAATGGAAATAAGGAAACAACAGCAAGTTAGCTGGGGTACTGCTTGAAAGCGTAGGTTTAAAAAATTCACGTGGGTAAAGATAGGGACTGCCTAAATCTTGTCAGGATACTGCTTTTCACTTACTCGTTCTCTTACTCGGAAGAATAAAAGAAGAAAGTCTGTGAGATGATTTGCCTTTTATTGACTTTCAGTTGACTAATTTGTTTTCATTCCTGTATTAATTAGAATCAATATATTTACATTTAGCTTCCGGTAGAGTGAGGTTATGTTAATTAATTGACTGTGAGGCTGATGAGAAAACAGGAGCATCAACTGATGGCTCAGGAGTGAGAAATAGCTCTGTGAGAAGCCAGCTTGTGAAGGAATGATAATTTGGCACAGAATCCATTTATCAGATATTACAGGATCTGTTAGGTACTCAGGTTTAATTTCCTGTAGTTAAAACATAAAAGGTTTTGGATTTAATAGTTGTTTGTGGTGTCTCTAATTGTAAATAGCCATTATTCATATACATGTTAAATGCCACTGTGTCTTAGTAAAATTCAGGTTTAAGAGAGTGAGGAGTAAGGGATGTGTTCGCCATAAGCTTTTTTATGGATTAAAAGTCTCCACAAAACAGTCTTTTTGTATTCTATCAACTTTTGATTGATCAAACTACATAGATACTAAAATGGACATAAAATAAGTGTGCATATTAAAATTCGTAATTTGGCTTTAATATATGTGTGCGTGATTTCCCACATACCTTTTTTTGGCAGGAAATGTGTTTGGCATTTTCATTAGGTTTTGGCAGAATCTGTCTTTATTCCTCCTACATTATTCTTGACAGGAAAATTCACTGTTGGTAATAACCTTGCTAAAATCCAATGTAACTCTGCCAGCAATTGCCATGGAGCAACCCCAAGATGGAAATTGAATGCTAGTCTAAATTAAAAAAAAAACAAAAAAAAAAAGCTTGAAACAATTAATTAAAACGTTTCTTTTGATATATAATGCTCAAAGTATCGCCATGCCAAGGACAAGACTTAAAAATGTCTCATTTTCTTTTTGTCATTTCAGTTGGACGTATTGTCTTTGAATTATTTGCTGACATTGTACCTAAAACTGCTGAGAATTTCCGTGCATTATGTACAGGAGAAAAAGGAATAGGGCCTACCACTGGAAAACCTCTCCATTATAAAGGATGTCCTTTCCATAGAAGTAAGTTCTGTGAAATCCTCCATTTTCCTTTTGGTAATAAAAGTTGTCTACCATGAGCATTTGAAATAATATTAAATAATATTTCAAGTACTTGTTAAAGAAATAACTTTACTGAATAAAAGTTTTTTCCTCTTTGATCCTCCTAATGACTATGTGTTCTTACTATGCACTGAAAATAATAAATTATCAATTTACTATTAATTCTGCAAAACTGGTTTACTCTGAGTTGTAAACAGGTTCAAGTGAATCTCAGAAATTTAAATATCAAGTGATACCCACATAGGAGTATTTAGGTGACACTTGGTAAATAAAAGATGGATTTTGGTTCCATTTAGGTACTGGTGATAAGGATTGCTTTTCATCTCAGAATTGTTTTTCTTTTTTTTTCCTTGTGCCTTTTGTGCCTTACTGATACATTTTGTAACTATTTTATTTTACAGTTATTAAGGAGTTTATGGTTCAGGGTGGAGATTTCTCAAACCAAAATGGCACAGGTGGAGAAAGTATATATGGGGAAAAATTTGAAGATGAAAACTTTCACTATCAGGTAGGCTATTGAAAACACTAATCCTGTTCAGTTTGTGATGTTTCAGTGATGTTACTGCTGCTGCAGTAATAACAATTGTCAGCACTGGCATTAACCATTTTCATATCATGGTGTATGTAGTAGCATGTGAGGTACTCTCAACAACACTGACTGAAAAACTTAGAGATATCACTGTCCTGGGGTTAAAGTGATGCCCTGACTGCAGTTGTACTTGGACCCAAACAGTATTTTACGAAAAGCAAATACAGCAATCCTCCACTAATCAGATATTGAAATCATGTATCAGGCTCACAGAATCACAGAATCTATTAGGTTGGAAAACACTTTTAGGATCAATGAGTCCAAGCCTTGACCAAACACCATCTTGTCAACTAGAGCACTAAGATCCACATACAGTCAGGTCTTGAATGCCTCCAGGAATAATGACTCCACCACTTCCCTGGGCAACCCATCCCCTTTTGTCAAGAAATTCCTCACAATGTCCGACCTTAACCTCCCCTCCTGCAACTTGAGGTAATTTCCTCTTACCCTGTTGCTGATTGCCTGGGAGAAGAGACTGACTCCCCCACCTTGCTTTCAGGTAGTCCTTGTGAGTGATAAGGTCACCCCTGAAACTTTTTTTCTCCAGGCTAAAAAAAAACTCTGCTCCCTTAGCTACTCCTCACAGGACTTAAGTTTGGAGCAATAGCTGGAAATGTGACTCCAATATTTATCATAAAGGTAATTCCAGTTGTGTTCAGGATCACATCCTTGAATATGACTTTGTGTCATTATGCTTTTGGTTGTTCTTTGAGATCTGGAGGTAATTATGAACATGATAGAAATTATTCCCTTTTCGGTACTTCCCTGACTTCTCAGCTCTAACAAATGTTACCAGAGTGCCATAGATGAGTTAAGAACCCATATGGATCCCATACAGAGTCTGAGAGCTTGATTCCTGTTATCTGTTTTCCCTAGTATGTTAGGATTTTACTGGAAGTTTAAATGTCTCTGTTATGTAGAAATTCACTGGCTCTTGCACTTAATCCGGCAGCCCTGCTGTGTTCTCACCCACTGTCTCACAAAACAAAGAGTTGTTTTTGTTGATGTTTGAGGACATTGGAACTCTTGTTCTTGGGCTGGTTGCATGGACTGTTGCAAATTGCAGTAAACTGCTAAGCTTTTGTCAGTAGTCAGCTTACCATCTCAGATCAATCCCAATAGGCTTTTCTTGATGCCACTTCCATGCCACTTGATGCTAATGAATCTGCTGTTGTGGAACACCCAACTTACACAATCCCAAACACTGTTTCTATGGCATAGTTTTGCAAGCCTTGGATCTGTCAGAAAATCTGATTTTATCCAGATTTTTTTGCTTGCTTTATAAACTTACAGAATGACAGCAGAAACAATAATGGGAAAGACACTCCATCTATCTGCAGTGTTTGAAAAACACATCAAGAAAATTCATGAATGACAACAGTTTTCTTTATAAATAGAGACTCTAAAAATTTGGGACTAATATTGAGACTTGGTCCCAGATGAAATGGTGTTCTGTATAAGTGGAGAGACTGAAGGCACCAGACTGCTCTCTATAATTTCCAGTTTGTCTCCCACATCTTTACAGACAAAGGGTAAAATTGCAGGTATAAGGCAACACCTGAATTTACTGTGACTTGTTTTTTTGTTCACAAACCATTGCTGTCTAGCTTTAGCTGTAACTGGGGGGCAGGGAGGGAGGGAGGAGCTAAGGTCTTGGGCAGTGAAGCAGTGACCAGCCTCAAATGGTATTTGCAAAAATCTGGTATGGGGCAACCCTTTCTGTTTAACTTGTTTGCCAGCAATTACAATGCAAAGTATCAGATATTTGTTTTGGAGGCTGCAATCCTACCAACTGCCTTCTCTCGCTCTGGAGCACAGGCTCCTCTGTCATTTGCTATCTCTGATTCCAAGTGTGAATTTCAAGGTTAGAAGAGATAAAGCCAAGTTTTCTGTTGGCTGAGTGTGATTCTGGTTCTCAGCTCTAGAACCTTTTCCCCGAGTTCCAAATCCTGACTGAAAAGATTCAGGCTTAACTGTGCTTATGACCAGATGAACCATTTAGGCAAGGAGGTGTCTCTGCCACCATGGAAATCCAAACAGCGTATGGGAAAATAATTTTCAAAACAACAGGTTCTTGGAACTGATAGAGAATGTAGGGAAAAAACATGCTTAAATATACCAGACTCAAACTGTTATCTCAAACTAATCAACCTCTTACTGAGCTCTGAAATCTGTTTCTATGTCCTCGGCACTATCATCCTTTCCTTCCCACAGTATCAAGTCTCTTAGCAGTACCACAGCATGAATGCTTTAGATGTGTACCAGTGTCTTGGTATAACATCCTCACTTCTATTAAATGGAATTCCTTGCACTTAATAACCAGACCAGATTGAGGAGAATAATATCTTCACGGTTGGGTTGTGCCAGTTAAACAAGACATTCACAACACATGAACAACACATTTTTGCAGTAGAGGTGAAAACTAAATAATCTATGTGATGGGACAAAAGTCTTAGTTCTAAAAAGAAAAAAGTACTTGCAAGAAACGAGATAAACAGTGTCTTCTTACATGTATAGCAATTTTTATTTTAGTTTGAGGCCTTGTGGCTTAAGTTGCAAAATAATTAGATGGTTAAAAATCCCAATCCCTACTGTCTCTAGGAAAGTGAAGTTTGGAGATTACAAAATCACCAACCCATAAATTTTAAAGACCACAGTTCTCTAAACTCTCAGTTTTACACCATACTTTGTGTGAGCAGCCCTTATAGAATTCACATGACATCCCCATCTTGGCAGTGCAACATTAAAGTTGATTTCACTGGTGGTTAGCCTCATTTCTTAAGGCCAGTGCTCTTAAATAATTCAGTGAGGAGCATCAGTCTTTTCTCAGGTGATCTGCCTAAACTCAGCTGCTGTGCAGGGGATGGAGTGTAGAAGAAGCAGACAGATGTTACAGCATTAAGTCACACATGTGGCTGTGCTTGCTAGATTGGTAGGGGGCAGGTAAAGACCCATAGCTGAGCATTTGCCCTGTTCAATCATGACAGGTAAAATCAGTTGCCACCTGTATGTAACTGTCTGGTTTACCAAGTTGTTATGGTTATCCTGCTATGATCAACCTTACAGAATCCTCCATATGGCTTAATAACATATATTAAATGTTGATAGTGATTTTTTCCCCCCCCAATGCAGCATGACAAACCGGGTCTGCTGAGCATGGCGAATGCAGGACCTGGTACTAATGGCTCTCAGTTCTTTATTACAACGGTGCCTACTCCTCACCTGGATGGAAAACATGTGGTGTTTGGCCAAGTGATCAAAGGAATGGGTGTAGTTAAAATACTAGAAAACGTTGAAGTAAAAGGAGAAAATCCTGCTGAGGTAAGCAAAGCACTGAGGGATTGTGTTTATTATTTCATTATATAATGTATAATAATTTCTTGTAAATGCTTGCTGTAATATTTAGGTCTATTAAATGTTAGTCAGTTATTTTTACTAACTGGTAATTTCCATTTTACTGTCCTGTTATGAGGCTTTTGTTCTTGCACTGTACATTTCCCTTACACAAACCATTTCTTGTTCAACACAGCTGTGAGGGTGGAAGCCTTTGCCAGAACTGTAGGATGGGTGATAAAATTAAAAGGTGGAATTCACAATCCCACCTAAATGATATGTAATTCTTGTAATTTTTATGTCAGAAGTCATGTTTCTGAAAAAGCAGTTGGTGTGTAGGTCATAGCAGTTTGTGGGTGTTTGATGAATTAATACCTCTAACTTTAAAAACCTTGGCAGTTGAAGAAAGAAGCATCTCCTCTAAAGTAGTAGAACTTCCATGTCTTGTGTTTTGCTGCACTTTAGCTTGCTGCCAGTTCCTCTTCCAGCCTCTCTGTGAAGCGTGGGTATAGTGTTTTTGAAATGCTGATCCTCTGAACACTACACTGTGTGATAAAAGCTTTTTGATGAGGATAGGCTAATGATGTGATGGGTTTCTGAAATAAATGCACCCAAACAACAGACGAAAAAGCCTTTTTATGGAATTTCAGAAATTTCAAAGAGCACTTAGAAGTTAACTGCTTTTTAAAAAATTGTATTAAT
Source organism: Erithacus rubecula (assembly GCF_903797595.1). Lineage (NCBI taxonomy): Eukaryota > Metazoa > Chordata > Aves > Passeriformes > Muscicapidae > Erithacus > Erithacus rubecula. The sequence continues at coordinate 38,908,882 of NC_136687.1, forward strand.
AAGCAGTACTACTATTTACACTTCATATTTTCAGTTGTGCGTCATCGCTGAATGTGGAGAGCTAAAGGAAGGAGATGATTGGGGAATTACTCCCCAGGATGGATCTGGAGATGCTCATCCAGATTTTCCTGAAGATTCAGATATAGACTTGAAAGATGTAAGTATTTTTCTTCCTGGGTATTTTACAGATTGCAAGACTTGTTGATAATCTGAGTTACATGGTGTCTGTGACAATGTTCATTAAGCTTTTTTTCTTAAGAATGGATTGAGGTCCTGATTAAATGGTGACATTCCATTTTAAGAAAGAGAAGGCTGTGTGGGAAGGGATTGTTCTCTCTTTTTTCCCAGTGCTAATTGCAACCCATTTTTTCCCCCAGTAACTAAAACCTCACTTAAAATTGTTACACCTATTTTCTATTCTTGATTTCTTTTTACTTTTGTTTGTGCTGTAATGTCTATTTGCAATTACTAGAACTCCATCCTGTAGATGACTAACTTAATGTTGTTACCTACACACTTTTAAAAATACTCACCCTTTAATAGAGTCTGCCCCACTTATTAGAAATAAAGGATCAGCCTTCTTGAACAGCTAGTTGTTCTTAATTTCCAGCAGTTGTTTACTTTTTAGAATGTCCAAATGGAAGAAAGATCTTTTGTTGGGAGTTAGGGAGCAGACTGGTAAAAGCAGCTTTTCTGCAGGTTTTTACCTTCTCATCAAAGTGAACCAGACCAGCTGTGTCAAACAGTGAGAGGGGGACAAAAAGATTCCAAATACACAATTCGAACAGTAAAAATCCATTTGAGCCAGAAAACAAACTCCTTGGCTGTTGAGAAGCACTTCAACTTATGAAAATGTGGTGCAGAATTGAAGCTTGCAGTTGCCTGTGGCCTTTAACTTAAAACTTGTTTATATAAACCATCTATAGAAACTATGGTGACATTGGCCTCACACTGACTAGTTTTTGCCAAGGTTACTGATTCTAGTAGGGTAAAATAGACAGCAGTAATTATAAACTATTGCCACTGGAGAAGTAACTTGAAGTGTATATGATTCTGGAAATAGAAATTATGGATTTGATAATGACAGGTAGTTGTTCTTCTCTCCTTTCATTGATACTTCAAGTGTTCAGAGACAAGGAGAATTGTGTTGATATGACTTCCAGTTTGAGAGTGTGCAGAGTTCATGTGAGTGATACTGTTTTGAGAAGCAGAAGACAACATTTCATCAGGAATAAGACAGTCTTGGTTGAATAATTGTTAACATATCTTCTTTTCTTTGAATAATGGTCAATACCTTTATATATAGCTCTGTGTGGGAGCAGCATTTAGGGAAAAGAGTTGGACTGCTGTCATCTCTAGTATTTTCTCACCATTTATACTGTAGAAAACCCTAAGAATTTAATCTTTCATACATTTGTGCTACATAAAGTAGAGAATAAAGTGGTTTGAAGGTAGTATTCTCTCTAAAATTGGAGTATTTCTATTCTGAGATTTTATAAACCTTGAAAGAGGATGGTACTGTTAAACATTAGTTAATTCATGACTTCTTTCATAAATACATTCATATTTTGTATTCCCCATCTATTTTATTAGGTTGACAAGATTGTGGCTGTAGCAGAAGACACAAAGAATATAGGAAATACTTTCTTCAAATCGCAAAATTGGGCAATGGCAGCTAAAAAGTATAGTAAAAGTTTACGGTAAGGCTCTCATAACTCAATCAGGTAGTTCCTGTAACCCACGTTCATACCACTACTAAGCAATGATCAGTGCTCTTTTCTTTTTTAAACAAAGAGCCTTCTGAATCTTGAAAACATCTGTTTTTTTTTTTAGCTACATAATCAAGTAGATCTTCTAGTCATTGCTAGGTCAGAGCTATAGGCAGGAAGTATTGCTTAGAACTGACTCTTTCTATATTACTCGCTGTGCTGGTACCTACCTGGAAAGAAAAGCACAGTAGTATCCAGGGTAGTTAATGGACAGCAAGGAAGGAAAATACTTTTTCTATAATGTATAAAAAACAATAGGTTTTGGAAATTGGTAAGTTGAAAAGATAAATGTGACCCTTACTCATTCACTACTGTTTTTTTTCTGAGGGTCCATCATCTTGATTCCAGGTATAATTCTTAGCATAGTCTTCCTGCTTTTGTTTCCATACTGCCCCTTTCATACTTTTATGCTTTTTGCTTTAAGTATATGAACATCTCCTAAAAATAAAGTTATACTTATTGACCTTTATCCTGACCTTCTTAATGATCACTGGCTAAGCAACAGTAACAATAATGAAAAAAAAAATCAGTCATATTTAATGCTTCAGCTGTGGTTTTAGTGGACGGGGTTTCAAATGTCATCTTTCTGAACCATAAAATGAATCCTTTAATTACAGATTAACCCAAGATGCAGTGTCTTGACCTGCCCTCAAAAAGCCCTTCTTAGAAACAGAAACCCCAAAGTATAAAGGATTTCTATGCAAACCTTTTTGGAAATCGTACATAAAAAGGCTGGAATGAATCTTTAAGGATCTTTGTGTTGTATCTTACCATTGCCATGTATAATTACACCATCCCTTCCAATTAGGTGTTTTGCTCACTTTTAAGCATACTCAGGTAAAGGCACTTTCTGTTTGAGCTGCTTTGGTGCTTAGTTGTCCTTGTAGGTGGAAATCATAGTAATTTTCCTAGACAAAACAAATCTGATCTTTCCAGCTCTTCCTTATAGGCCATACTTTTACAGACATGCCCTGTTACTGTATCTTAGAATCTAATACCATATGCAGGATGGTGACCTTTAGCTGCCACTTCACCAGAACTAATAGAAATAGAATAGCTGTTACCAGGGTATCCCATGGCTTAGGTACAATTCACCTGGCACACCATCTGACAATACTGACTTGTTCTTTTTACCTACAGTAACCACTATCATCTTCTGTCCTTTTTCTTGTTTTATTGCTTCATATCTTTTTTTTCTTAAAATACATTTTATATGTTAGAATTGACACCTTTTTTTGTAAAAAAATGTGTTACTTCCTATTATTTCCCTTGATACTTGCAGCACTGATTTCTTTGACTTGGAAGCTCTAATCTTACTTCCAGAATGACTGCAGTCTTTCATGTTTTGGTGTGATTTTTTTATTATACACATGTTCCATTTGTTTTGAACTTAATACAGATTTGTGTTACAACTCTCCTTACCTTTTTACTGTTTTCTCTTCTCATTCTCACCTTTTGCATGATGCTCAGCAAGTAGAACATGTCCTGGGACTGTATCTAATTTACTTTTAAAGTATTGCTAATTTTTGAGTTCCAGAGGTTGTATATGAACAACAAAAAAGGTCATGCAAAAAGTGAACTTACATAGGCACTGATCTGCAGACTGCATTATTTCATGGCATGGTTAAAATGTGAATGTATGCAAGCATAATTTTTGTTTTTTAAATAAAACTCAGAGAGGTTCTATCAAGTAGACCATTAATGAGTTAAAATTTTTGTATCCACAGAAGACCTTTGCCACTGGCAAAGGACATAAAAATCAGACAGCATTAGCACATTTTAAATTAAGAAATTCACTTTCGAAACAGATGTAGCAACTGCTGTGGTTCTGTCCTGAACCAGTGTCAGTTTTGAAGTTTAGGAACAGTCATGAAGGAAGACAGTGGGAAGAAGGTGGTGTTACTAATTCTCATAAACCATACTCATTTACAAAGTAAAGGTTTTAGCCACAAATGCCTAAGCTAATTAAAAGATTATTGAGGGAACTCAGGATGAAACTTCTTGTGAATTTGGAAGGTACAGTTGTGGTGTTGATTTTTTGGCAATGATGAGCACTATGTGTTTTGAGAATAAACTGAGATAAATTATAATGTTTTCCTGCAGTAGAATAGTTGCTTTTGTCTAAGAAAAAGAATGTGCTAGCACAGTGGAGGACTGAGAGTTAAACATTCCTTTGGGAGTTGATTTTTTTTTTTGTTAGGATGGGTTTTATGTATTTAGTTTAGTAAAAATTTGTACTAGTTGAATTGAAGCTGCTTTAGAAGTAGTGTGAATAGGCCAGTTCACACATCTTCAGGGCGATAGCTAAGGGCAAGGCAAAATGGAAGTTGCAACACTAATACATGCTCTATGTGAATCTGTTTTTCTGCAGGTATGTAGAAGCTTCTGAAGCAGTGGCAGAGGAGGCAGACAAACCCAAGTTAAAGACTGTTGCTTTGACCTGTGTTCTAAACATTGGTGCTTGCAAACTAAAACTGTCAGATTGGCAGGGAGCCATTGAGAGCTGTTCAGAGGTAAATGTAATGTTTGGTATCATGGTCAATCATTGGCCTATATAGACACAAGACTACAAACCTTTTTTAGAGTCTTTTGACAAGTTTATGATTTCAAAGTAAACAAGTAGAAACTTGGGGTGAAATTAGTATAAACTTTCCAATATGTGGCTTTTAAAAAAGATTTTGAAATTGAAATGAATCATTAGAAAGAGGGCTGTTGCTTACTGACAAGAAAAACACACATCATTATCAGTTTGTGTGCAGAGCTACTTCTTACATTACAAGAAGTTAAATTGTGCTCAGTGAAAGAGGAATACTTTTTCTCTGGAAGGTGAGTATGAGCAAAATGTTTTACTTGCCTCTAGATTTGATGGCTTTGTGTTTTATTCATGGCAGGGACATTCTAACTAAGTAACTAACCTTTCAGGTAGGCCTAGTGGTGAAATAAAATGACTGAATAGGAAGAAAGAAACAAGGTAATGCTAAATCTGCAAAAAAGAAAACCAGTAGAATTAAAGGAAAAAAGTAACCATGGCATGGGCCTGGTGTAAATTTAGTAAATTTGAGGAAATTTTAAATATTTCAGTAAAACTCCAATATTTTGAAGGAAACACAGGAAAGAATGCTCTTATCTGATATAGCAAAGGATCCTGAGCAGCATCTCCTAGGGCTTTGTGCTGAAAGCAGGAGTCTCAGCTAATCGTGTGTAAAGTCATTAGAAAGCTGGCTTGCTTTCTAGCCTGCTGGTGGTGGAAAACCCATATGCAGAATGGACAAATGGGGAAAGAGGAAAGAAGAAAATAGGAAAAATGTGTAATGCGATATCTGTCACCTAGAAAATGGTAAAAACTGAAACAAAAGTGTTACAAGTAGAAATTACTAAAACTAATAGTACTTGCCATTGTGGGAAGAAAATCACACTTCCTTTTTTAAGATTAAATAACTGTTAGATAAAGGCAACTCCATAGTTAAAATAGACTTCTGTAAGGTATTTAGTTTGTCTTGTAACTCTGTCAGGGCTTTAATCAGAACACCAGTTGCCTAAAATTAGCTAATAAAGTTCTAGGTGATTTTTAATGAGAAACTATACTTTCACTTTTATGATTTCACAAGGCCAAAAGCAATTTAAATTAACAACCTGGAATACATGCTTTGTTTGTTGTAAATAATGAACTATGAACACTAAACCTGTTCCAACAAACCTTGCATTGAAATAGCTGTAAGCACCATGGGCAAGGTAAAACCAAAGAATGCTACCTCTGTGTATACAACACAGACAGCTAGCACAGAGGAGGCTGAGGGCTTTATAGTAGATGGATCAAGAGGAGCACCCACAGTAATGTATTAACAGCCTATTAACAGCCAATGCCCAAGTGATTTAAAAAAGTATAGATGTGTTGTCTATTAACGATATAAAGTTAATAAATAATAAAGCAGCACATTGCTGTGACATTGCATTTCCTCTAAACACTGAGAAACTATACTCTTAAAAATAATAAAGACACGCTGTAGAACTAACTGCAATCAAAATGTGATTTTCACAGGCAAGATAAGGGTGACCAGATGATCTGAGGTATTCTGAAGAAATAATCAAAGTAATTAAATAGTGGAACAATCTCTTTGCCCAGCCACTTCATTTCCTATTTTGATATTGTCATATTAGAGCTGGTATATACACATTATTGAATACGTTCAGCTCAAAAAAAGGTGTAATGATGGAACTTGGCCAAGTTCCTGAAGCATGATGAGATGGATTGCTTGCATGTATCTTTCTAGCCCATAGTGAAAATCTTTACAGGAAATCTCTGTGTTTTATTTATGATGCCACTTGAGGAGGTTTTGCTGCGAAGGAAGGAACTGCAATAGACAGTTGCCCTGTGAGACTCAAGGTTAGGATAATTTGAACTGCAGCAATTCCTCAGCTGTGACAGCTGTCTCTATATACACACACAGCTGTTCCATTTGGGCCTCGTGTATGCTCATCCTTCACAAAAGACCACTTTTGGTGCACTGGTACTGAAGCTGATTACTTGCTATTCAGTGTGCTACATTATAGCACTCCTTTTTACACAGTTAATGTTTTGACAGCTTACCCTCAAACCAACTGCGAAGATTGTCTGCTGGTGTGAATTGTGCCATTTGTGGAGATGGGAGGCTGTGAAGTATAAGAAATGTTAATGCGACAATTTTATTAAATTTACAGGCTCTTAAAATAGATCCAGCAAATACTAAAGCTCTCTACAGACGGGCTCAAGGATGGCAGGGAATAAAAGATCTCGATCAAGCACTGGTAAGGATTACTTCTTTTTTTTTTTTTTTTTTTTTTAATTTTTAAATGTAAAATTTTGTCGGATCATTAATTTATATTATTTTTTTATTTAAGGCTGATCTTAAAAAGGCTCATGAAATAGCCCCAGAAGACAAAGGTAAAATAAGCTGTTTCTTTTAAAATTCCCTTAAGAATTTAATAAAGTACCCAGTGTAGTATTCAGTTGGAATTCATACCAGTGTGATGCCTGAAATGCTAGCTTCTTAAACACTGATGGTCTGAGCACAAAACCCATTGAGGTGGAAAACCTGATTTTATACAGCAGTGATGCTTCTGTTGCACTGGAAAACCTGCTTATGTAGGTCAGCAGCATTCCTCTTGAACTGTGTCTGTATCTCACAGGGCTCTTACTCTTTAATTTCCGCTGCAATTGGGTGAGATGTTTTGCTCCTAAGTCCTGTGTTGGCACCAATACCATGCTTGCTACACACACCTCTATGTGGTTACCTTACCAGTTGAGACAAAGGAAGGGACAAGGCTTATGCTGCTAGTATCTGACCTAAGCAAACATTAAATGCAGTTTTTTGAAATGGCATAGCTAAATTCCAACCTGGTGTTAACCTGTGAGGACACCTAATGTAAAGAGATTACTGTAACCCTGTCTTTTTCTTTTTGAGCAGCTATCCAGACGGAAACACTCAAAATCAAGCAGAAGATAAAAGCCCAAAAGGAGAAAGAGAAAGCAGCTTATGCTAAAATGTTTGCTTGATTTTTTTCCCTAAACATTTAAATCTATGCACTAACTCATGCAAAAGGATAAATGGAGCTGCTTCTTTCATTTGCCCTCTGCTGCATTTTTTCAGTGTTTACAACACAAAAGTCTAATAATAAAGACAAACTGTTCAAAGGTGATGTGGTTTTCTGCTTTTTTTTAAGCTGTAGTAACTTGTATTTTGCAACTCAGTGTAAAGCAAGGTGGTTGTTTTCACAGCTTAATAGTGCTTCCTAAGCAGCTTGGTTTCACATGAAGATAATGTAGGCATTCTCATAGTTCCTATTAGAGCAGGTCCGATTTTTTGTAAGGAATAAAAGTGCTGGTAGACATAGAATGAAGATGCAGCTATCAATTTTTTTAGAACCACTTTACAATAGGTAATACAGTAGATAATAGGTACAATAGGTACAATAGGTACAATAGATAATAGGTATTACCTATTATTGTCATCAGAAAAAAAGACAACCAAAACTGTAAATTTGATGTAAAATGTAACTTGATGTAAAATGTAAAGCAGTGACAATTTTCTAGACTGATTTATTTCCCTGACTGCTAGGTATGATTATATGTAAATCACCTAGAGAGACAAAATACTTTTTTGAAGGTGGGCACTAAATTATTCCACCATACCCACAATTGTGGATATGGCTCCTGCTATCACTGAACTTCAGCAGTAAATCCAAGATCCAAAGCTCCTTTGTCAGTCCTGATAAGAACTTTTGCCTGCCATACAGCTCCTGTAAAGAAGTCCTATTTAAATAAGGCTAGGGTTTAACCAGAAGGCACCAACTTTCCATTTAATGCAACAGTCATATGTAAAATTCATAATGGCACATTAGTCTCAAACTCTTTTAACATTCAAGTCAGTACTGTACATTCATTATGCTGCAGCATTAAATACTCCAGCATATTTGTTGGTGATCAGAGTTCACTGAATAGATCTTCTGTTTACATTCCATTATAAGCTGGTCCTCCTCCACCTTCAGGTACTACCCAGTTAATGTTCTGACTTGGGTCTTTAATATCACATGTTTTGCAGTGGACACAGTTCTGAGCATTTATCTGCAGCCTTGATCCTTCTCCTGTTTCCAGAGGAACATATTCATAGACTCCTGAAAAGACAAGAAGGGAGCTATCACTTTGCTGAACAGCTTCTCCCCTGCATGTATACTCTACTTACCAGCAAGTGTAATGAGGGAAGTGTATTACTAATGTGACTTAATTACCTTCTAACATGTTTAACAGTAACTTCATCACAAAAGTACTGCTAACAATTTTAAGACCTGCAACTGAACCCCCTTCTGAGAGGAAAATTGGGATAGAATGCTTGAAATAAGTAAGAGGTCAGGTGGAGCCTTCCTGAAGAACACACATTTTTGTTACCTACCTGCTGGACAAAATCTTTGCTCCGGTCCATCAAATACAGCCAGATTTCTGCTCACAGGGACGCTGTCATCTTTGAGAGTTAAATGAGCAGGCTGGTCATGTTCATGGTTTGTACCACTTAAAGCCACAGATGACAGGAGATCAAAACTGATTTTTCCATCAGGCTTTGGGTATTCAATAGGAGTGCAGTCTTTGGCTGGCTTGAGCTGAGCAAAATCTGGTCCTAAATATATTTTTAATAAATTTCAGTATAGAATTATTGTAATTTGCAGTTACTAAAGAACAATTTAACTTCTCTTGTCATCATAATTAAGTACTTCATAAAAGGTAGCTTATTTCACGAGACAAAAATCTATACCAAGTTATACTAAGCAGTGTTCTAATGTCTTAATTTACATTGTGTGGTAACTAATATGAGAGTCTGCTGCAATGCTTTATCGTCCATTTTTTTTCTACACTCTAAGGCCTCACCACTGGACCAGATGTGCACTAGCTGAAATTAAGACCAGAAAAGAGTGACATACAAATTTAGAATCTTCTTCAGGAGATAATGAAAGTACCTGGATGTTTTAATGTCCATGGTTCCATTCCTCTCAGCAGCCAATAAAATATGCCTGTATATATCATTCCTCCATACACACCAAGTACGCTGTGGCAGGATGGTCGGATGTTTCTCACCGCATACAGCTCTTTCCAGACCCACGACTTTTTCAGGTTCTCTTCATATTCTTGCACATCCAGTCCTAAGGCAGTACATTACTTGTTAGGTACCTACAGTACATCAAGACTATCCTTGAAATAAAAAAATAAATGCTGAATAAAAGCAACTGCTCACAACGAAATCAGCAAAATGAGAATTTCAGAACTGTAAGCAAGGAATATGCTAGACAACATTTCAGCCTCTTGAATCAAGAGGCTTTTTTTGTTGGCAGATATGTACCTTTGTAGTCTCTATTAAATGAGCCACAAGCAACATTAAATTGACTCTAACCTCAGCAAAATATAATCAGACAGGTGGCTACATTGGCACCTCTGTGGGGAAGCAGCTACTCACTCATAGAATTTGAGCTCTGACCAGGACAGTCTGCCTGTGATCCAAAGCCAGGTCTGCAATTCTAATGTCAAGTGCAAAAGTTCTTTCCAAAGAAGTTTTGCAGCCAAAGTTCCATTCAGTAACTATAGCTATGGCTCAATGTATAATGCCACTGCTAGATAATTTCTTCCTTTGTAATCAGCATATTCATGAGATATATGCAATGTATCTCATATATATATATATACTGCAAACTTTTGATTGAAACTCTTTTATTGTATTCTTTACAAATACTAGAACATTTCACACTTGACACATCTACCACAGTGTAGTTAAAGTCAAGTAATTATGTTAAAAAATAATGCTTCTTCAAATGAAAATTATTTTCTCTTCACTATTCTCCATTACTACTGAATAGGAATAAATGTTCTAAATAATCACTTTTAAGCCCTGTCTACATATGAAGCATGCTTCAGCCTGTATTTCCCATAAAGCCCATTATTCCTGCAAAGAGAAGAAAGTGGGCTGAAAGTGTCTTGACAAGACTGGAAAACAGCATAGAAAACCTGGCCATAATTAAACTAGTGTGATACACTATTCACCAACAGTTTATAGTTTCAGATGGATTGTAACCATTTTAGCATGTCTAGTTGAAATTTTAATTGCTCAGCACACCTTCTGTGTATAGTGTATTTCAACTGAATGAAAGCTCATTAGGCCTGAATCTACCAGTACAGAGAGATTTCTAAAATAATCATCATGTGGAACCTGGCTATAGTGTCTTATCTCCAGAGTTACTGAAATTCTACTTCTCCCTCTCTCTTCAGATTTTATTAACAGATTTAAGGGGATAACTAAGGCTTAAATCACTGCAAGGTGGTCAGGACCAGGCGATTACTACAATGTATTATGCATAAAATAGAATACACGTAGTCTCAGGCTGAGACAACTAAAAGACTAAAAGACAGAAGAAAGGACTGAACAGAAAGAGCATCCTAGCAACAGTAAGAGCAAATTTGAAAAATTTCATGCTGTTTTGCTTAAATTTAATCTCTTACTTTTTTTTTTTTTTTTTTTTTTTTGTCTGTTTTGGCAGGCATTCAGTTACACTTTCTGAATCATAAAGCACTACTTTTTATTGTATTTGTAGGAATGAAACCATTCTTATTTACTTATACAGGAAGCATAAACTTACTTTTTAGATGGCCATTAGAGCTTCTAGCAGTTGGATCAACACTTATGACTATATGAGCAAATATTATTTTTTTCTTAAATCATTTGACATTATCAATAGTAAGTAAAAAATAAAATGTACTTCAAACACACTCATTTCATGATTTATTCACATTTCCAACTAATTAATTCAGTCACCTTAATTAGTGCTATTGGTTGGTGGTTCTAATTGAACACAAGGAAATTACAACTCAAAGTACAGTGATCTTACCTATTGTCTTTGATTGGAGATTTTCATTGATTAATTGACTAAAAATGGCTTCTGAAGCCAACATGCCACTTTTCATTGCAGTATGTGTTCCTTTGATCTTGGGAACATTCAAGAGTCCAGGACTGCAACCAATTAATAATCCACCTGGGAAGGTGAGTTTGGGTATTGACTAAAGAGAAAATAGAAAGAAAGGTAGTTGGTTTGCTCTTGTTTGTTAAAATGAAAATAACATTCTGGAAATTAAACTGGCATAAGGCTTGAGTGTCTTTCCATTTTCGGACTTGGCATGTGCACTCTCTAAACATACAGCAGTTACTCCACTTATGGAATTTGAGCATAGTATGCATATAGGAACACAGACACTGTACTTGTGCTGAGTATGAAAGTGACAACGTTTTCCTTATATTCTCTCTCCAGCTGCCTTATCTGCAGCAAAATTCCGGCAGTGTCACCCACTGATATGGTTTTCCTCCTTCAACCTCAAGTGAATTCTTTAAAATAAAAAAAAAAAGTTTCCCTGATTTTCACACAATAAGTTGTACTCATCTCATCTCACCTCACAGTGCTTTTTTCCACAAAACTTTTTTCTGTAAAACTGCAAAATGCTGTCATGCCTGTTGCCCTCCTCCTTATTTTAGAAGTTGCTTACGGGCCACAAATTTATGTATTTTGGTGCAAAATCACCATCTTACTCCCATTCTGTAAACATAATGTCATAGAGTATGGTCAACTCACAAACCTAAGATAGCCAAGGTGATTCGCAAATATCAGCTCAATAGTATTAATATACTATGTTATATACTTATATTAACTAAGGAATACCTCAACTACCAAGGTGGTTTAAGACAGGGAACAGCTTCAAAACGCAGGCTGCACAACTTTAAGCAGAAAGCTCTGATCAAAGTCTAAGTCACAAACTGCTGAAGGTTAAGTTCTGAACAACCCCTTTCTCTAAAAGTTTTTAGTACTGAGCAGCATGTCTTAATCTAGCATCCTGCTTTTATATGAAAGCAGTAACCTAAATACTAAACAAGTAGTTGAATTTCATGAAAAATGTCAAAAAAGCGTATCTCTTGGACTTTAAGATAACCCAAACCAAAAGTTTTTTTCCTTCTGCTTGTTCAATTGTTATGTCTTTACTAGTCACCTAGGACTGCTTACTTTTGTATAGTCATATAGCAATCACTAAAAACAGTAATATTACACAGCATTTCCTCTGTGTTTTGTGCAATTTGTGTAATCAGACATGTAGTGATTTGGTTCACAGGAAAGGTAATTCAGGCTGAAAACACAACTACAACTTACTTTTCTGGGACAAATTTTAAGCTCGGCTACATAACACTTTTAAAAGAATAAAGTATTTAGGATGTTCTCTCTTTTCAAAGAAAACAGCCATTCCATATTATCTATTAGGATTCAGTGGTGCAGCACTGACATAAGCATAGAAAGACTTCTTGACCAACTCTCTGAATTGCATAGAAAGACGGTGATCAAGTGCTTTTCTTCTGCAACCACCATTTCAAGTAATAGGAACATAGTGACCCAACACACCAGTAAAGAATAAATGAGATTAAAGATGAGTCATGTAACACAGAAGGTAGCACATACTGCAGCTTTGGTAGCAATTCTAATTATTAGTACTATGGCACTTCGTGCCTGCTTTCACAGACAGTGGAAGAAACACATCATGCCCCTGAGATGCAGACACAAAACAAGACTGCTTTAGAGCAGGGGAGACACCTGCTCCCTGAAAAGTCTTTCCTGCCAACAGACAGGAAACCTCATGTTCTTCCTCCCTTTAGCTCAAATCAGGGCTTAAACTTAAACGGGTTGTCAATGATGCCTTGGGTTTTAGCTTTTATATTTTTCAGATTCTCTGCAGCTTAGTGTGTAATTCTGAAACTTCATATTGGGTGTTAGTAAGTTCTCTTCACAGGGTACCTAGACAAAACCCTCCCTTCCCAGCTAGAGAATCAAGGACAACTGGTACCCAAAAAGCAAAAACAACAGCGGGGGAAAGGGGGCAAGCCAGAGGGCTGAGACTTCACAGTCTGGGGCTGTGGTTGGATAATTGGCCTGAATACGTAGATGAACCAAAACTTATAAAAGTGTGAAAACTCATGACCAGGATCCATCTTGGATTTGATTTGGGTGTAGCCCTGGCCAGGCTCTTGCACTGCCCAAGGTGTATCCTTTCAATAAATACCTATTTTATTCCTTTTGCTCTGTCTAGTCTCTGTTCCAGGCCAGCCTTCCACCAGTTCTGGCAACCCAGAACTGGTATAAAAGTTTCTCCCCCGAAATTCATAGCATATATTACTTAACAACTGCAACACCTTTTTATTTTTTTTTGCAACACTTTTTTTTGTCCTTTTTTCCCCACAAAACTCTTAACCCTTTTAAAAGTTTTTGCTAAAATAGAGACAAAATAGAGGATGCATGGGAATTTAAGTGTTTTGTTTTGCCATTTTGATAAACAAAAAAATAGTATCTACAGACATTAAGTTACTAAACTCTGGTCCTTTGTTCCACATATGTTAAAAGATGTGCACTCTCCCACTTCACTCTGTGCTAAAGACTTAAAATCATGGTTGTAAGGTTATCCATAACAAAAAAGCTGAGGTTGATGGCAATTCTACACCCCACTTGATGCAATTCTGTTACCAAAATCAAAAATGAGCTCCAGAATGGCTTACATAAGAAAATATGCCAGGACTACAGTGACACAAATGAGTCAAACTGCTACAGTTATTAATCAAAGCAACACATGCAAAAGAAGAGCTAATCTTAAAACTCTTCCTAAGTGAATCATCAATGAAGCTTTTTTTTAACTAAGCCATGTATTAAAAAAAAGTCTTTTAAAAGAGTGACTTCATGATCACCTAGACAAATCTATCTACAGGGAAAAAAAACCCAACAAACCACCACCAAAAAACCAACAAAGCAAAATAAGGTTTTATAATAGGAATAATGCAAAGTAAGGACATATTGGTTTAAATCCAGCAAAGATGTCCAATGATGAGGCAGAGATGTGCAAGATCTGTAGTTCTACTGTGTAACTTAGCACAAGGCCTGTAAGTGACTTAAAAAATACTGTGTAGTTTCAGCTATAGGTTTTGAGTATAAGGAGGGTGCAACTAAAGGCACAAACCGGCTAGTTCACCAAAGCCAGAAATTCAATAACTATGTGTGATGGGGAAACCAGTGCACAGGGTGGAAAAAGAAGCTCCTCTTGCATAAAAGTCTAGATTAAAACACCTTGTATTTTGTATTGTATCTGTGTTAATAATGGAGTGGCAATGGTTTTTGAAATAAGCCAGTAACACAGCTGTGTATGACATATTTCCACTGCAGAATGGACAAAACCAACGCTCAGATGGATTAAATGTGCAGCATGGGTGCAATCAAGAAGTTGCATCCTGAACCCACATGACTCACTGCCAGGAATGCACACCAGGGTCAAGCCTAACTCCACATGACTTACAAGAGTGATGCTGTGATGAAATTCACTTGTATTGCAACAACTGTGTGAAGCCACATTTATACTAAGAAAAAGTTCAAAAAGGAAAGGCAAAGTAGTCAGAGGGCAGAGTGGCATGGCCCCACACACAGGCTGCAGATCATGAACACTCAGGCTAGTTTTCAGGTCCATACTGAAAGGAGCATCTGGAAAATGGATCTGGGAGTACAGAATATACTGCCATACCCTGTGTTTCAAGATGAGAAGCTAACAGGTTGAAAGTACTTCAAAACTGTATATAAAGTCCAAACCATTTTTTGCAAGCTTTTCCAGCCCTTTCAACTGACCTTAACTCTTGATGAATATACTCAAAATTTTACCTTTTACACTACTTAACAAAATGAACAAAGTACTCCACCTCCTAAGAAAGCAGAAATTCAAAGTTGTGCATGAAAGAAACTCAATGTATTTGTACTCGAAGAAGCAAAGATTTACCTGCCAAACTACATTATCATCTCAGCACCATCAGTGACTTAAAGCTCAAGAACTGAAAAGGAGTTCCTTTTGCTGGGATATATAAATAATTTGGAAGACCCCACAGGAACAGACCAGTGGTACTACCCTCTCTTCCCAAAGATTTCAGGCAAAACAAAAGACAGTCTGTGGCATCTTTGCTGCTGAACACACTTGACTGCAATATAAATTCCACTTCACTGGCTGCTCATGGCTAGGACAAACACTCTGCTGGGTAAAAAACTCCCTGGATGTTTGGGCTCAGAGAATGTTGGTGAATGGAATTACATCCAGTTGGCAGCCAGTCACTAGTGGGGTCCCCCAGGCCTCAGTACTTGGGCCAGACCTGGTTAATATCTTCATCAATAACCTGAACAAGGGGATTGAGTGCACCCTCAGTCAGTTTGCAGGGAGCACAAAGCTGGGTGGGAATATTGATCTGCTGCAGAGGAACCTGGACAGGATGGATCTATGAACCAAGGCCAATTATTTTGACATCCAGTAAGGCAAGTGCTGTGTCCTGTCCTTGGGTTGCAACAGCCCCATGCAGTGCCTTAGGCTTGGGGCAGTAACTGGAGAACTGCCCAGCAAAAGGGACATGGGGAGGTCTGCCAGCTGAGCATGAGCCAGCATGTGACCAGCTGGCCAAGAAGGCCAGTGGAATCCTAGCTTGGATCACAAATAGTGTGGCCAGCAGGACCAGGGCACTGATTATTCCCTTGTGGTCAGCACTGGTGAAGATCTATCTTGAATTCTTTGTCCAGTTTTGGGCTCCTCACGAGACACTGAAGTGCTGGAGTGTGTCCAGGGAAGGGCAACAGAGTTTAAGAAGGGCCTGGAGCTCAGGTCTTATGAGGAACAGCTGAGGCAGTTCAGCCTGGAATTCTGCCTGGAGTAAAGGAGGCTCAGGGGTGACCTTATTGCTCTCTACAACCACCTGAGAGTGCACTGAAGTGAGAGTCAGTCTTCTCCCAAGTAACAAATGACAGGAAGAGAGGAAAGGGGTTCAAGTTGTGCCAGAGGAGGTTTCAATTGCATATTAAGAAAAACATCTTCATGGGAAGGATTGTCAAGCACAAGCTGCCCAGGGAAGTGGTTGGTTGCCATCCCTGGATAAGACATATAGATGTGGCACTTAGGGACATGGTTTAATGGTGGACTTGACAGAGATGGACTAGCTATTGGACTTGATGTAAATGATCTTTTCCAATCTAAATGTTTCTATGATTCTGTATTTCATTTAGAAAGTAAAGTGAATTGTCAGAAGATTTTCAGTACAACAGAGCCTAAGTCTAGCAAATCTCAGCTGCCAGTACCCAGCAAGGCATGAAGGTTTTTCTGTCCAGCAAAACATTTGGTATAGCATGCAACTCAATGTATAGCACTAAATACATGGCTATAGAGAACTCAAAGGCAAAAACTTTGTGAAAAAAATTACCTGGATACCACCTTCATTTAAAGCTCTGGCACCATAGGCAATCCTTGTTCCACCCTCCAAAGTAGGCTGTACACTAGGATGGTGCTTCCACCTCTGAAATTCTCTAAATGGATTCAAATAGGGATTTTGATAATCTAAACCCACCTTAAAAAAAAAAAAAAAAAAAAGAAAAAAGAAAAAGTGCACATTAATAAAAATAAGGTGAGAAATTTCAACAAAAAGTTTGAAATTAAAACAATTGCATATTACCACATCAAGTCTTTAAATCCGTTTTATACTAAAGCAACCTCAGGATCTTTGTACTTAAAGTACTGCCAAAAATACATTCTATTAATGGTACAGCAGAAGCAAATCCAAAAATTTTCTGCTACAAGTCTGTTCTTGTCCCCACCTGAAATATACTGTAACCTCCTTTCAGCTGTCTTTGGTATTAAAAGGATTAAGCATGATTTAATGGGTGGGAAAAGCAGAAAAACTTGTTTTACATTTGTATTTCATACCTCTGCCCTAAAAAAGCTGAAAAAGGAGGAAAACAACTATTTTTTGATTGTTATATCCTTGTGCTCTCATACTTTAAACAGTTCTTTAAATTGTTTAGTAGTCAGTTATAATTTCCAATCAGGTGAGCCATTGTGATAAAGCAAAAGGGAGCAATGATGACGAAAGCAGAAAATTAATTGGGGAAAAAAAGATTGCCAGTGGGCTGGATGCCCAGGATTCTTATGCATTTGAGAATTTGCCCAAATATATACTCTACATTTCCCATCTTTAAAATACTCTTAAAATGCTCTTGCTGAATTTCTCTTTTGAGACAGGGATTATTTCTGGTTCCTGTGAGCTTTATTGGAGATAAGTAACAAAATACATCATGAGTCAGCAGCAATCAAGGCTTTGGTATCTGTGGCAGCTCACTGCTTTTAGAGCAGTGCTTGCATCTGCATTCCTGACAAGACAAAAATAATGAACAAGTTTCAAAATAAGGGTAAAATAACCCTACTACAGGAATAATCTCAGACTGAAATAGGTATAAAGTTCAGAGACAAAAGAAGTGACTGTGTGCTCACACAGAAGTTGATTTTTTTCCTCTCTGGAGAGAATATGAACATTACTTACCATTCTCCCTAAGAATCAGAGCTCTCAGCCCTTCTAAAATCAAAGAGAATCTGAATATCTATTGTATGTAATTACTAATTCCAATACTGGAAATCTGTACAGGACAAGTATGTGTGTCTGAAAAAGCTAACAAGTTATTTTTGAATGCTTCTTACAAAACAATTAGACAAAAACATTTTTTCCCCACACACTCTATAATAATTTTGAAATCTAAAAGACAGAAGTGTCAGCTCAGTGAAGTGAAGAGCTCAAAATTAAAGGGACATTGCCTGTAGCACTGCAGTGCTTCCACTTTATATGCTTCTCTCAAAAAGTGGAGTTACACCCAGGCTGACACATGAATTAGGAAATATTGGAATTGTATGAAGTGCATGTGATTTAGATTTCATAACTTACAAGAATTTTTTGAGCACAGTTTTGGTTAGTCATTCGGTTTTGCCCTTACCAAAATTTGTTTGGTTTACAAAGAAATTATTAAGTTTTCTAATTTGACTCAATAAAAGACACTGGATTAATGACATATTAATATGACAAATTAGCCTTCCCTAGTATGGGCATAAGCACACTTAAGATTGAGAAAGGACTAAACTTGGTATGTTCCTATTCTTGTATTTACATTTTCTCAGTAAAACAGAGAAAAGAAACTGCATAAAATGAAGATCAAACAACAAGCACGAATGAAAAAACTAACTTCACTTACCACAAATCCAAGAGCAACTAAAGGCTCACGCTCATTTAAGTGATAAAGAAAGGACCCTCCATACGTATGTCTGTCTAAAGGCCAGCCTACAGTATGTTCCACTCTTCCTGGTTTCCATTTCTTTTCATCAATAGTCCATAACTGAAATGAAGATGACCAAAAAATTACTTCAGACTGCAAAGTAACAGCCTTTCAATAATATATGAAAAGACAAGCACACAATTACATACAAGAGGAATTTAATTTACTCCCATGAGCAATGCAAAAATTCATACAGCAAAATACCAATTGTTCAGTATAGCTTTTTGCATTACCATTTAAGACCTTCCTAATACCTCTCTCTTTAAATGCTGTGTATCAGAAAATGTGACAGACTCCAGTACTACACTCAAAATTTTCATTCAACCACAAGATTCCTAATATTAGTGACTTTGACATATACTTCTGCCACAGAATGAAATGCTTATGTTGACTTTTTTTTCTTTAAAGTATTTTTTCTTATGATTCTATGAATTACCTTGTGAGTTTTTCAAGGTCAGGACAAAGCAATATGCTTGAGTTGATCTAAATAATTTCTGTCAAGCAAATTGTCTCATCTCTGCTGTCTCCTACATATTTCCAGTGCTCCACTGATCCATGATGAACTCAGAGAAGCATTTTCATGTTTTCAGGAGTGAGTCCATTTTCTGCTCATTTCACAAAACATCTTTGTACCACAGAGGTACGTGCCAAGCACAGTCTAATGACAGGAGGGCAGTTGAGCACCACAAGATCAGCTCAAGCATGGAGGGCACATCTACAATAATGTTCCACTTTAATCTAAAGAGCACATTTTTTGAGCAGGACTTCTGATTCCTCCCACTTACTGTGCTTTGACTCACATCATAAAGCAGCCATGGAAGCCATAAACTGGGTTCCTTCAATGTAAACTAAAAGACAGGGTCCTAAAAGTCCATCTAAAGCATTCCAGTCATGAAAGGGCATTCAGTCTATGGGACTATATCACATCTAGTCCAAAGTAAAAATAAACCTGAGGTGTGCATAGTACAGATATCAGCTCATCGGCACCAACTACTTCAGATGCACTCCTACTGGACTGCACTATTTGCTAAAGCAGACACAGTCTCATCTGAAAGCAAGGGAACTCTACAGGAAAACAATTTCAGTATTAGACACTGTAACTAAGATTATGTCATATTTATGAAGTGGCTATTCTCTACAAAAGTGTAAACTAATCATTTAACAAATATTTTGCAGCTGCAAGCTAATCACACACTAAAGTAATAAACATGTTATAGTCAAAATTCTGAACATATTCTAAAATAATACAGTGCTTTTTAATGAATGATATTTCCTAAATATAGAATATTTTAAAAAGGAAACCTCATTCCTATCCCAATTTTATATGCCCAATGAAAGGAGGTAAAGGCTCATCCAGATGCTTCAGAGACCATGACTTGTCATCTGAAACAGCTCTCCTCTCTCTCTTTCATTAACATACAGAAAACCCATAGAAACTATTTTCTTCCTTCTTCATATGCTAAAACCCCTCAAAATTAGGCAGCAAAATCCCTCTCTCATTTAGTACAAGTACAGAAAACAGATTTCACAAACAATGTAATTTGAAAATGTTAACAGAAGATTCACAGGTACCTCTAGTTATAACAGACACAAGAGAAGCAGAAGCTGAAACGAAAAGTCATGACATTCAGGGAGCATCTGCTCTGATCAGCTTCAGAACAGCAAAGATTCTGAAGCCTAAAAGTGTAACTCAAATTCTTTAATTCTTCTATCTTACACAAATTAGCTGGAAAGCAAATAGAATCTACCTTAAAGTCTTATGGTATTTTCTTTAATTGTTAAAATTATGCAAGCGATACCTCTTTCAATCCAATGCCATAGCTCTGGGGTTGACAATTCTCCCTTAGATTGTATTTTTTGTACAGCTGTTTTGCTAGATGCCCATGACAACCTTCAGCAAAGACTGTGACTTTAGCATGGAGTTCCAAGCCTCTTTCAAAGGTAGCCTGCAAAAGTACAGCATTTAATCAGCAGTTAGGTCTGTGCAACACCAAACCTACAGCAAAAAAACAGAGAGTAATAAAGTGATTTTACACTACTTGGTAACACAGCTTAGAACCTATAAATCATTGCAAATTATGGTTCTAGTATAGCTGTCTTTTCCATCTAACCACTACACACCCCTGGCAAGTCTTGGAAGGGGATTCCAGAAAAAGCAGCTCCACACTGAATCGCTATTTGTCACTGAAAGAGAGAATCTTTCCACATCAGTGGGAACTTAGGTCAAATCTGCTCATTCACAAGGTGCAAAGGAACTCTGACAAACGAAGAATCTTTACCTGTAACCTCACATTTTAATTTTTGCTCATGAAGTCACATTACAATAAAATGTTGTGTGTGTGTGTGGCCCAACACACATGAGCTAGACTAGACAGAACTACCATATCTGAAAAACCTGAATCACCCCTGCTCCCAAAAGGACCCACTACTTCAGAATAATGACTCCAATCTGGCATGTTAAAACATACAATAAAACTAAACTAAATAAAATACAACTATAAAAACAATTGTCATTAAAATTCCAACAATGAGACTGAGCACCAGGTAAGGGAAACTGACATATTGCTGTATGAGTACATCACCAGTACACTGGACAAGACTATAGATTATGCTTACAAATTTTTTAGAACAAAAAAGGCTTGATTTCAATCAGAAAGTTGAATGTTGAAAAAGACAAATAAAACAGTTTTGGATGAAGCTCTCCAGTAGTACCCAATTAAACCATCTCAAGGTAAGGCAGCACAGGTTCAAAAGAAGCTTATTGCTTTGGCTTTAAATTGTCTCTCTGGTGCAATCTGCTTGTAACTCACAAATGAAAATGTTTCCTCTAGTTGAGAATTACATTTAAACAGGAGTCACAGGATTTTGTGAAATTTTTTGTATTACTGATTGTCAGAGTGAACATGAATTAATTTTACAAAATACTAAGAGTTACCTCTTGAATATATTGTGTCCACTTTGAAGTGGCTTTATATAAAATAAATTAACTACAACTCCACATTGTAAATATTAGAAATTCATTAATTTGAAACATTTCAGTAATGTGACAGAGTTGTATTTCATAGTGAACAACCTTCTCTAGTATCTACACAAAAATCAATGTAAAACCTTCTAATGCATTTTTACCACTGCCCTTTCTAGGGCAGTAAAGGTTATACAAACTACATCTATTTACCTGAGCCTTTATGCACTAGAGGTAGTACCAGCTGACCTAACTGACAGCTAAAAAACTTGAGTGATAGAGCAGTAAAAAAAGCTGCAGTAGAGGCACACTCATTATGTACATTAAAGAAGTTGAGAGAAACATTCTGCCAGAAAAAATGGGGGAAAAAAAAGGAATCTATGTTTTAATGATGTTAAGAAACAAACCGAAAATTGTTCCTTCCCATCTTAAAACAAACCCAAACTCTTAATGAAGCTTCCTTACAGCAGAAGCTGCACATGTTACTTGTGCCACCTTCTGGACAAAGCCTACACTGGAAAACGAGAGCGTGTCTGTCCTCTACAGCAGATACACAATACTACACTGGAAAAAATACATTAATCCTCCACTGGCTATATTCTCCCAAAACAAGAATGAGTCTTTTCTTCTCACTCCCTGCCTAAAATGGGGAAAAACAGCCCACACTTAATGTGAAAGTGAATACTTCTCTGAAACCCCAGGAAACTAGAACAAAACTTTATAAAAAAGAAAGAAATGTTAAGAAAAAAACTCATGCTTCTAACTGATGCAGTCAAATAATTCTGTGTGAAAGTTGTTCCAAATAATGCTGAGGTGCCACATTTTCCCAACATATTATACAGGGAAACAGCACACTTAGGGCAGGTTCTGGATTCCACTGAAAAAACCAAAAATCCAAATCTTACACTCAGGGCACGTAGTCACCTCCTGGATGCAGAAACATGACCAACCAGCATAAAGGTATAAAGACACTGTGTGTACCTTGCCCCAGCTAGGCAGACAGACTGTCAGCAAGTGCAGCTGCAGCTGTACATATAAAGGAAACCAAACCAGCCAGAAGCACACTCTCTTACATGTTGCTAGTTACCAGATGGACTAAAGCTTTCTATTTCACCATTGGATGTTTTTTTCCAGGAGGTCCTGGAGTTCTTTCCCTTGTTTCCAGATTTCACATATGCCAAAACACCCTTACATAATCTCCTTCACAACAACTCTTCTGGAAAGGCTTTTTTTACTAATCTCAGAAAAATTTTACAATATTTTGAGACCAGAACTTTCACAGGTAATCAATCAAATTAAATACAGATGGAGGACAGGTACTGAATTTCACAACTTTTCTTATGCTGCAGCAAGACTACTGATGGCAATAGAAGCACATGTATCATATTTTCCATAATTAGACCCCTTATTATGGGGAAGATAGATACTTACTTTAGGTGCTCCATCCTTCTGAATGCCTACATCATTAGTTGCTATCCCTTTCACACTACCATCTTCATGAAAAAGTACCTGGAAATATTTAAACAAACAAACAAAACCAGAGTCATGAAACTGTACTTTGAATTTATTCATTAAAAGTTCTAAAGCAGAACTTCTAAGCACTATGACTTTAATTGTGAAGCGTGAAGATTATGTATTTATTCACATACTGTATGACACACTTGCACTTTACTGGATCTGAGCCAGGGAATTTAGACAGAGAAACACAGTTTTCACAATACATATCAGTTAAAAGGAATGTTGCATATGTACAAATCATCATGATTGCACTGAAGGGGGTTCCAAACCCACTTTTCATAAACACACATAGATGTCATTAGTACCTCAGCTGCTGCATAGCCTGGATATATCTCAACACCCAAAGCTTCTGCTTGTTCACCTAGCCAACTCACAAGGTGGCCCAGACGTACTATGTAATTTCCATGATTAGCCATTGGAAGTCCTACGCAAAAAAAGACACACACACATAAAACATCAGACACTAAGCAAAATAACCATATACAAAAAGCCATATACAGCAGATGTCACATTTAGAGCTACTATCTTCAAGGTAATTTCATGAGTTGTCAGAGCCATCACCTATGTGTCACTATAACCTATTATATTCTACATACACTTGCTGCACTACACCAAATCAAACTTGTTTTGATTCATGGAGAAGTTAAAAAAGACATTCGAGGAAGCTGACTCTCTTCTCCCTCACTAAACTTTACCTGGAAGAATTGGCACTGGAATTCTAGATGTCTCTGTTAAAATTCCAAACTTGTCTTCAGTTACAGGAGTATTAAGTGGAGCCTACAAAAAATAAAATAGAAGAAGTAAAGAATTATGTTTTATTAGCCAATGCAACAGGAACAACAAAATTTAGCAATCAAACTGGCAGTCAAGTACAGGTTTAGTATAGCACTTCTATAAGAAGGTATCACAAGAGAGAAGATAAAGTACTTTATGAGGCAGTCATCAGGCAAGAATCAACACAACTACTGAGGTGAAAAAAATGGCTTTGCAAATAACATCTATTGTACACAGGCTTGTACAACATCAATATTCTAGACCTTTGTAAAGAAGGCAGCTCAACTAGCAGATTTATCACCATAAGGCAGAGTTGACAGCTGACTTCTTGCAGCTCTCAGGTGATAGGAGGCAGCTGGCTGCAAGTCAGATGGCTGTTCTGGGACCTCCCTCCTAAAATCATCTTAGGCCTTTGCTACACCACAGTGTCTGCACAGAAGTCAGTGTACTCCATGGAGAGCTATTGTATACATCCAGCAAATCCATCATTGGTAAGGTGCCAAACATATTCCTGCTGGTACACAGGAGCTGGATTTTGCAGCAACTGCAGGACACCCCAGGCTGCACCAGACATATTGTGTATATGCAGTAGGACTACTACAGAAAAGAGCAAAGGCCACAGCATATCTGTGTAGACAGAAAACTTATAGCATTGCTGAACTACAGGAAACAGACTAAAAAGAAGGTACTCATTTTTCTTTTGTTCCATCCATGTATTTTAAAATGGTGCTAATTACTAACGGTACCAGGTACTCATACCAGAATGAGTCAGATATGAAGTTCATTACAATCTAGTAAAACTTTGGTGTTTACAGGTTCATACATACCCCTCGCTCTTTCCAGTCTGGAAAGAGTTCTTCTAAGGACCTTGGCTCGATACAAGCACCGGACAACGTGTGTGCACCAATCTGAGAAGCCTTTTCCACCAGGCAAACACGCACTTCTCTGCTGTGCTCAGCAGCCAACTGTTTGAGTCGAATGGCTGCAGAAAGGCCTGCAGGGCCTCCTCCAACAATGACAACATCAGCTTCCTCTGCAAATCTTTCCATGTTTACCCCTTCAACAGAAAAAATGGTAATAACATAAGCTAATCTCCAATTTCTTCCAACCTCTCCCTCATTAAACCTAAACCCTCATGGTAAGAGCAACTGAAATAACCAAACAGGTACATACTGAACAGAACTAAATCTTGTTGTGATAATCACTAAACCAAAAGCTGCTTGCATATTTTCTATATGAAAACAAGCATAAAGTTTCTTCTGATACTACTTTATAGCACTAAAGACACTCATCGTGAGATAGCAAGCAAAAATTTCATTTGAAATATTAGTACTGCATTTAAGCGTAGAGAATTCCCATAAAGAGAAAAACACAACACATTTTAGTGTCTTTAAAACTCATCAATGACAATAATAATAAAGCAGCTTTTAAAGAATGCAATGTTTACCTTCCCACCGTTTGTCTTTGTCCCGAGGATGAATTGTGTAATGTGTGGTGATGCGAGGCACAGAGGCAGTAGAGGCACATCGTGAGGCATGCAGTGATAGAAGGCAATCTTTCTGTATCAATTTCAGAGCATGAAAGCACTGACGTGCTGCAAAAACCAGAAATTACTTTGTCAAATCAGCAGTTTTCCAATTTTTTCAATATTTCAGAGACTCAAGTAATACAACAAATATGACAGCTTCCCCCTCCCAAAGGCTACCAGGTGATATGAAGATGAGGAACAATAACCACAGATTTTTAAATTTTCAAGTTAGGAGGATGCTGTGTAATTTTTATCAGGAAAAAAAAAGGGCCTTCCCTTTTAAGCATTCTTTACTCAGTACACAGGCCAGCCATGCACAGCTGACATAGAATAATACACGTATATGCAAGTGAAACACATTTTAAGGTCTGATTTAATTTTGAACTTCAAAAGGTTTATTTCAGACTACATTAAAAGTGACCAAACAATGGTAGAAACAGGACATGCAAGTTTAGCTATGACATCTCAACAGATGTTGAGACACATAACTTGGGCTACTAATACAAGACAGTTTGTCTAAAGTACATGGTGTGGTCTAGAGTAAAAGCACAGACTTGAACCCAAGTGTGCTTAGCCAAAGCTAGAACAGTAGATACAGACAACTTTTACCTTTGCTGCAGATACAGTAATTGTTGCGAGAACACATCAGAATTTCTTTGTAAGCAAAGGGATGAAAAATAAAATAAAGTTTCAAATTATCAAACTAAGACTCTTTTCAGAGGGCTATTATGTGTAATTTTCTTATTTTAAAAAGAAATAATAAATGTGTGTGATTTGCAATAAAAAACCCTAGTATGGTTAGTATAAAAACTAGTCAAAATTAAAAAGTCTGTGAATTAATGTACCTTGACTAATAATTTTCCTTCCTTAAAAAATTCTTTATTTTCAGGGATGAAGAAGAAGAATACCATATCTAAAGTGAAGTATTTCTGTAAAACTACATAAATAACCAGCATGCTATGACTGAAATGTTTAGTAGAGAATGGCAATTGGCAAGGCTAGCACAAGCATCATGTGTCATAACCTTGCCTGGTGACACTTAGGACAGATGTGTCCATATGCAAGGTAACAAGTATTATATTCCTCAACAGGAATTCTATACCTAAATAACATAACATAAAAGCTATTATCATAGCTCATGATTCTTAGTTGCCTGCAACCAGAGAAGATCTGAGAACAAGTACTCTGTAACACTGATAACAATTACATCCATACATATATATTATGAAACTTTAACTTAACCTTCAGGATTTTTTTTTTTAAATATGGCCATAACTGATGGTACTAAGACTCACACAGTACATATATATATATATATATATTAAAAAAAAAAAATATAAATATATATAAAAATCAATTATTTTGCACATATGCAAGAGAAATTAAACTCTGATTTGAACATGTCTGATAATAACAGAGGTGGGTGCAAACGCTGGACATGCGGATTCTTCCCCAGCGAGCGCACAGTGCCTGGGCCACGACACTATGGAGAGCTCCCGGACTCGGACAGCGATGGGAAACGCCTGCAGGAGCCAGGCAACCCCCAAGGAGAAACTTTGCGGCAGCTCTTTAGAAACAGCTGTCGGGATGCCATCCCCGCAACTACTTCCCAAGTAAGGACACTCGTTCCACCGCTTTATTTCGCCCCTTAAAGGGGGTGACACCCAGCGTCGCCCAAAACACCCGCCCAGGTTTCCACGCAGCCCGCTGCAGGTGGATAACCCGTGTCAGTACCACAGAGCCGGGGCGCGGGCAGCGCTCCCGCACAGCGCCGTCCTCCCGCCCTCGGGCGCACAGCGGCCCCGGGCAGGGGCAGCCGCGGGGTCCGCACCCGCCGGCCCCGCTCCGGCCCCGTGTCCGCCCGGACACCGGCACGACCCAGCCGCGACCTTTGCTCCGCCTCGGCGTCGGGCCAGCCGCCGGCCCCACACGCCGCGCCGAGCGGCCGCCCCGGCCCAGCGCGGGCCAGCCCAGCCCGGTCCGCGGCCCCAGGCCCGGGCTCCCAGGCGGGCCCGGCGCGTTACCTCGGCCGGCGGACGGGCAGCAGTAGAGCAGCATCGCAGCGGGCCCCGGGCACTCTCCGCTTCCCGCAACCGCCCTGCGCACTCCCCGCCAGCCTCGGCCCCGCCGCGCCTGCGCGCCCGAGCCCGCCCCGCCCCGCCCCGCCCCGTCCCGGCGGCAGGACTACAGCTCCCAGCGTGCCCTCGGGGGCGGTAGGTGCGGCCGCCGCCAACCCAACCGCGGCCGGGCGGCGCTCGGCGGGAGCGGGGCTGGGCGTGCCGTGGGCGGCGCTCGGCGGGAGCGGGGCTGGGCGTGCCGTGGGCGGCGCTTGGTGGGAGGCGCTCCCGGCGCGGGAGAGCCGAGCGGGACATGGCCGAGGCGGAGCTGCTGCCGCCCAAGGGATCGCCCGGCGTCGAGCCCCGCAGGGTCCGCGGCGGGAGCGAGGGGTCGGGGCCGCCGGAGCTGCCCGGCGGCGACACGCGGGAGCGGCTGCAGGAGGTGGAGATGCAGATCGGCGACGTGAGTGCGGCGCGCTGCCCTCGGGCGGCTCCGGGCCCCTCGGGGACGGTGCCGGGCGCCGGCGACCCCCAACCTCTCTGCCGTCCCTCCAGGCCGCCTTCTCGCTGGCGAAGATCCTGGAGGCGACGTCGGCCGTGTCGGCCCAGGTGGAGGAGCTGGCCACCAAGTGCTCGGAGAACGCGCGGTTCCTCAGGACGTGGCGGGACCTGCTGAGGGAGGGCTACGAGTCCCTGAAGCCCAGCGGGTGACGCTGGCCCTGCCCCAGCCGCCCCTCGGCCCGGCCCGCGGCGGGGCTCCTTCCGGGCGCCTCCTGCACGGGGCTCGCTGGAGTTCTGTTTTCCACAGAGTTCTTTCACAAATACTTCAGGGCTCTCATACGCATTTTTATGTTAGTCTACTGAACAGAAAAGCTTTGTTCAGGGAATTAGTTTTGACTTTTAAGTTCTTCGTAGAAGCTCAAGCGATCTCAATACTCTCTTTTTTGTTTTCTCTCTTTCGTGCTGACTTGGTGTATTCAAAGTTAGTATGTGTGCTACATTCAGACCTCATTACTGGTAGGGAAGTGGTGTCCTATAAGAAGGAATTGTCAGCCCTCCTTTTTAAGAGCTGTCAACAGCAGAAACCCTTCCAGAAGAAACTTGAAATAACTTCAGTTTTTTGTTATGCACACTTTTTCTTCACATTAAGGATGGGATAATGTGGCAAGCTGTGGCTTATTTATAAGCTGTAGAAAAATCCTACATCCCAAACCTTACTATTTTTAGCAAATTTTACTCTTCTGTAAAGCTGCAAATTATTTTTTGCAAGATGTTTTATTACTGCTAACAATTTTACCCTACCTTTTGTTGTAATCAAGTGCCTTATGATGGACCATATATTTCTGCAGGGTAGAAGTTTACCAGCATTGTTTACTGACAGGATGGATTATTTTGAATTGTAAGTAAAAGCTTCCATTAGTTAGAAAAGAATCTGTGACATATTCTCCCATCGCTGGGGAAGCACTTCAGAGCTTTTTCACTATTTGGTTCTATTTTTTAATCTTTGCCTTAAGCAGTGGTTAGTTTGATAATCTAGAGCTTACTGCTAATAGAACCTTTTGGTCTGAAAGATGGCTGGTCTGTAGTAAACAGCTGTCCTGATAGCCCTGTACATACATACAGGCACTGTGGAAAAAAGCTGAGATGCAATGGCAGACTGCTGGAGACCATGACTCTGCCATGACTTCTTAGCAGGCCTTTTTTTTTACTTACAGGAGTCTGAGAAAGACCTGCTGTAGTTTGCTTATCAAAGCAATAAAGATGTTGCAAACATTCTGAAGTATTGGCTATTACTGTGTTACTGATAGAAACAAAGGTGACATGAATATAACCACAATCACGTGTGGTGAAAAACAAGTAATGGCAAGGTCAGGGATCCTTGCATATCTCACCAAAGGCAGTTACAGTCTTTGAGAGGGCTTGGCCTCTCAGAGTGAGGAAGTTCTGTTGAATCTGTCTAATTGTCCTAGTTGAAGGCAATCTACATGGCAGCATTTTGCTTACGTGTTTTTAACCCCCACAACCCGAAATTTTGCAAAACAGCTTAGAAAAGAAGTAGTTTTGTTCAGCAGATATTATTTTATTTCAGTAGAACATACAGTGGTGGAAACAAGATGCTTAACAATCTTCAGTTTCAAGATAATCCAAAGTTCTGTAAACAGTTGAAGTGTGAGCCACACTTTTTCAAAATTGTACTTCTTATACTGTTGTTAAGTTAAATGCAAACATTGGAAGTATCTTTTAACTTAATTTTAAATAGTTTCAAATCAATGCAAAAAAAAAGCTTTTTTTTTTACCTTTTTGGGCTTCTAGGCCATCAGACTGAATACGGTACTGAAAGAAGAAGGGAAGTTGTAATAATTCATAACAGAAAAGATTCTCTTCAGTAAGAATGTGTGAAGGAATTGCCTCTAGGGGATTGTTTCAGACGGAATATATTTTATTTTACTCTTGTAATTCTGGGAAGTAAAATAATGCTTCAAAAAGTGCTGAATGGCTGTGGTCTTTAAATTGCTTTAACTATAGCACGTCCAGTCACGTACAAAGTGATTAAAATGTAGATATCATGACAGCTATTAATACTGATAATTTTCTATTTGACTGTTTCCCTTGTACATAGAGACACACCTTAAGACTGGAATTTGTTGAAGTCTGCAAGCTGTGATGAGCTACTTTTGGTAGCCTATCAAGAAAAGTGAGGAAAAGAGCAGCAGCAAAATGCTGGGATACTCAGTCCAATCTTTTCAGTGTAAGAAGGGGGAAACTGCCACCAGTTAAAGCTGGGAGAGATTCACTTGGGAAAAAATAAAACTGAAAAACAAAACAAACCTCTCTTTTTTATTTTTTTTTCTTCACCACAGTTCTGGTTCTGCCTGAATTAGATCATCTAGTCCCAGCCTCTCCCTGCCATGGCAGAGACACCTCCCAGTAGACCAGACTGATCAAGGCCTTGTCCAACCTGGCAACTCTATTAGAACTATCATTACAATTTCACTATTGCCTTTACATGAGTGAAATATTCTGTACATTTATAAAAGGAATATAATATTCACTTGTCTGCCTTTGACAAATATAGTTAACTGACCTAATTATGAAATTTAAATGTTTTTCTTACGGCTATTGCTCCTTAAAGCTTTTTAAGAGATGATGCAGCCTAAATAGAGCCAGTGAGAAAATCTGAGGAGAAAATACATTTCTTAATGAGTAAACCAATCAACTCTTAAAAAAATCAGCTGGTGAAATGTGAACTTAAAGAAAGAAAAAAGAAAATACACACAAACACACGCACACACACATACACACACCCCCATAAATAGATGATTTTGAAACAATCTGCTTTCAGGGTGAGATGTTTCAAACAACAATTCATTTTTTCCCCACACCCTTGGCTTCTGGAAGAAAAAAATCCCCAAACAACTCATTTCTCATTCTGATCTGGGATGAAGTGTCAAAATGTCAGGTACTGCTGTGAGATGGTAAAATGCCAGTTCTACCTGCAAGCAGACACATGGCTCCCTCTTCTTCCCGCAGTGGTTGACATGAGCCCTGATGTCACACCTCCCTCATTTTCCTCATGGCTGTAAAGCAGCAAGCCCACGGATGTGAAGCTAGCAGTGCTGATGTCACCGTGAGGATTCAGAATGTAATTACGTGTATGAATTTAGTCTTGTTGACTGTGTAGTCACTGAAGCATCAGAAGAGTCTGTACACAGCACAGGCTTTGTAACCTTTGGCGTGATTTCGTGCATTGGCCACATCTCAACCCAAATGAATGATGGACCATATGGTTTCTGGCTGCCTTTACCTCTTTTGGATCTTCTTTGTCTGTAGTTGTACCAAACCTGATGGATCATTTCTTTGAAAGGTCGTGTAGTCAAAGTGTAGAGAAGAGGATTCAAAGCACTATTTATTGGCAGTATAAAAATCACCACCCAAGAAGTTATGGTACCTTAGGGAGGGAAAAAGAAAGGCAGCTGTAATGTGCATTGCAATGTTTGCATTCTTTAATCAGCATAAGCACTTGGTGCCAATGCAGCACAGCTTCTATGTTGAGAGGGGAAGGTCAGTTGCTCTTAGGCTGAGCTCCTGGCACAACAGGTGCTTTTCTTTTTCTTCTTTCTGTTACCCTTGCACTGCCTCTTATTTCTCTGTTTCCAGTACTCCCTGCAAAAGCTGATGTTTATTATTCTCCCTGTAGTTCCATTTATCCCTCTGTTCTATGCCACAGCTTCCTATTTGTCCTGACAGACTTGTTCTGGCTGAGCCCCTTTTTTCTTGCCCCAAAACCTTTTGTCTCTGCTTTGCTCCTTATCTCTTCCTGTGATCTTCGTTCCCCATCCTCCTCCCAGGGCTAATGGCATACAGTCCTGATGATGCCCCTAATGTTCTGTCCTCCTGCAAAACTATCCTCTATTCCCCATATCCCCTCAGAGCCTGGTTTTCTCTGCTGCACCAAAAAAGAACATTGTATACATCCTCCTAATTTCCTTATTTTCCTGTTGGTAAGAGTTTCTGTGTTCCTTGTCTGCCTATGTCAGGCTGTTAATTTTTACAGCATCCTTTTCTCATCCTTTACTGTTTGGGAGATAGGTTGCCTGAGGGGCAGCTGGAGAACAGACAGGATTGAAGTGCTGAAAGATGTCAGTGAGTGCCCTCTGTTGCATTGTTTGACTTACAAAACTGTTACAGAACTGTCCCAAGGGGCACTAAACACTTAATTGGCTCTCTACTTCAGGGACACCTCTCCATGCCCCTCTCCTGTTTTCAACTTTGTCTCAATATCGAGACATTCCTGTTGACGCCCATCACATTGGCTATTTTGAATCAAGCAGATGCTTAGTACTAAAACTGTCACAAAGCATCACCGATAAAATCAAAGGCTATCAAACGCGGTTTTACAATTTGTGTCAATTCGGACAGCTGGCTCTTGTGTCTTTAGTTTGTGAAATAAGTAATTACTATTTTATCTGGGTCATCTATCACAGAGCATTAATTTGCTGAACCCAAGATTTCTTCAAGTTTTCTTACAATACACCTGCTTCTACTTTTCACAGTATTTTCTTTCAAATATCATAGGTGGTTTGATAGCTTCTTGAAGAAGAGTTTTAAAAGATTTAAAATAACTGAATATTTTACATAATCAGCATAACTTCCAGATGTTTGAGATGCAAATCCAAACTTTAAAAATCTCAACTCCCAACTCTTCTGGTCAGTGCATAAGGCAAAATCATCTGAGCTAAAATATTTTCTTGCCAATGAATTATTGTGGCATTCATCTATACACTGAATCTGAATCCACTGTTGCTGATTGTTCCGTTCATGCTCACATGTCCTTTCTAACAGGGTTTACAAGCCCCACATGAAGAGGGTTTTTTTCTGGCATCTACTGTTATTGCAAAGAGAAGGAAAAAATTAAGGTGCAATTTCAGTCTTTTATGCTACACTATTTTTACATGGGAATAGATTCACAGCATGAAGAAGAACTTTTTGTAACTTAATGAGTTGAACCTTAAATACAAGTTTGTAAAATAAAGTTATTTCAGAATAAGTTACAGTAATAGATCAAGATAGACAACACTATATTTTCCTGAGACATTTAGGCAATAAAACCAGCAAAAGTCCTAAGATGAGAAATGCTATTTTTTTTTTAAATATAAAAAATACCAAAGAAACTCAGCCTTGATTTTCAAATATAGTTTGTACTTTAAAGATACTATATGCAGAACGACTTGAATTTTGGAGTTTTTTACATAACTTAAAGACTTCCATGATTATAGTAATACAGTTAAATTAAATAGCAAAACTATATAGTTCATTATATTGTGTAAACACATATATAGATATAGGACATGAAGTTAATTGCAGCAATATAGTTAATTTCATTAAATTACTTTTCTTCTGAAGTAGAAGAAACACTTCATGCAGACACTGTTGAAACAGCCTCATAAAAGAAAGGACATACCTGGTATTTCTACTCGAAGTAAAGAAAGGAGTTTCAAAATAAAGATAGGTATCCAACACAGTGCGTCAGTAAATACAATGAAGAAAAAACGTTTTGCAAGGATCATCTCTTTTTTAATATGATTCCGAATTTCAGTAGCCATAATAGCTGTTTGGTGAACACTGTAGAACATACTCCCATAGGAAAACACAATGATGATAAAAGCTGCCAAGTTTACACCTGTTTAAAAGTTAAAATTAATTATACCTTAAAAGCATAATAGCAATTCTACATCATCTATTTGCGGTCTGGGTAATAAAGAGGAACATTTAATCTAAACTGCTAGTCCCATAGAATTAAGTGGCCAGAAAATGTCTTCATCTGATGACTGAATATTTGCCTCTACTCAGGTATTCATTTTATTCACTGATAACTGGCAAATGACTGCCATCTGATTAAAACTAAATAATTCTTCTCTGACCTTACTATTGCTCTATTTCCCTAACCTAGTTTATTAATTAAAAAACACAATGGCCAGTATTTGGTTTTACTGTCTCAGTCCTTCATGCATTTTAAGGCAAGTAGGTACACATCCAATACAGTTGTGTATTTATATTGGAAATAATCTTTAAATTCTTGCTGGAGCATCTAAATCCAAGGAGGTGTGAACATCACAGGTATCTTATTTGTTTGGAAACTTGGTTCCTTTGCAGGTCTAGTAATACATAAAGAAGAAATGCAACTTACCTAAGAAAATCACAACAGAGTAAATCTGACTTCCTGAACTTTCTGATTGTTCTGAGTGAAGAGGAAAACAGACGCCATTGGTGCCATAGTAGTTCCTGAAAAATTCCTTGTTGCTCAATGGGATAAAAGCAACAGCAAACCCAATTATCCAGATAAGAACCAAAATGGAAATTGTCCTACATTTTCTGGGCTTCAAACACCTAAAAGGATAAACTATGCAGATGTATTTTTCCAAAGTCAGATAAGTCAACAGTAAGACTGACACCTCTGTAGACAGAATAGCCAGCGATCCAACCAATTGACAGTGAATACTGTCCATCCACAACTGAGCGTGCTTGTTGTATTCTCCACGATATTTAAGATCAAAAGCTCCAATCACAAATAAATATATTCCCATCAGACAGTCAGCACCTGTGGGCACAGTGCTCAACATCATTATTTACACATCTGAATTTCCCATTCTCTCTGTATATGTATATTGGAAAACAGACACAGACACACATATACATATATATATAAAAGTATCTACTTACAAGTTAGCTAATATATAGGTATAAAATCAATATTACAGCTGGAATGCTACTATGAATTACAATTAATGAAGTATAATTTTATATTAATTTTTCCTTTTTTTTTTGTTTTTCTTTTGATTTGGACTGACAGTCCAAGTTTCATACTTGTTTCTATTTTTTAAAGCTCTGGTAAAATTTGTTTGAAAACAGAAAAATACACAGCTTTATTTATAGAAATATTCTTGCAGCCCTTTTTTATTAGGTCTTATTTCTTTATCTATTCCTATATTAACATTTGGCTTAAGATAATTTTCTTGGAGTAGGCCATGTCTGCTGGATTAGAAGTTTATTTTTTCCACCTTATGCTAGTTCAAAACTCGTGCATAGTCTTCTAAGACTAGTAAAGTGAGATGACCCATCAACACAGAACTGAAGGGTTCTTGGGTATTTTGCTAAAAATTTTGTATAGTGTTCAGATTTTTTCTATGGGAAAAACAAAGTTTCAAAGTCATTGACATACTGTATTTAGAAATGTTGCAGTAATTTATAAAATGTTGACAACTGCCTGCCAAAATGCATCTAATTGTACTTGTGCAATCCTTATAGATTCTCCTATATTGAGAGACTCAGGACTGTAGTGATTGTACTGCCATACAATTCATCCATAAACTTGTCTTGCTTCTTTCCAAAATAAAAAAAAAACCCATCCCAATTCCAAATATTGGGGAGCTAGGATAGATTAATTTCCCATATTTGCAAAAACAGCCTTTTGTTTGTGCAAATAACAGAATATTTGAACACAATAACTACATGGAGAAATTGCTACTTACTGAGAAATGCATAGTAAAATATAGGTTTGTGGGCATTTGAAATACTGGAATTTTATTTCTTCTTGCTGAAGAAAGTGGAAATTTGACAGAATCCCCACAGCATGAAAATCAAACATGAAATCTTTGGAATGTCCCAGCTGCCAAAGGCAGCATTTAATGGGATCTCCTGTCATATAAGTCACTGCATTTTGTGTTTTCATTTGTAGCATCATAAAAGTAGAGTTAATCCAATGCTGGAAATGTGTCACTATACTATAATAACAAATATCATACACACTGCGAGCAGACTGAAAAGATATTCTAGGTATGTAGTACTCACAGCAGAGAGATACTATGGAGATGGCATGCAGCTTGTTCTCTGATCTGATGTAAGGTCTCATGCAGATAACAAAAATGTTTCCAAAGCAGGTAATGGCAGATACAACCCAGACAAACACTCTCTGTATGATGCTAGCTAAGAGATTCTCGAGGGAGGAAATCCCATCAGTGTTGGGTTTGCAGCTGCGCACATGAGGAGCATACCCACAGTACTGGAATTTCTTAAAATATCTGTTTGTGAGAAACAGATGAGAGATCATTCTAGATTCATTGTCAGAATATCAAAACTATCTAGTAACTATTCAGAAATCATACTCTGAAAGAAGAAAAAGAAATCAAAAGCTGTCAAAATTTGACAACTGCTCACATGTTGCTTTTCATACACCTTTGTTTCCAATTATCCAATATTCCATAATTGTAAAATTCAGGCCAAAGAAAGAAAACTTTCTAAAATAATCTACTTACATGTGGGAGAGGTTTCTCAGGGGTCTGAACATTCTCCTCTGGATGTTTGCAATTTCAATGCCCTCCAAGCTGCTGTAAAAAAAATTTTCTCAGTAAAAGACCATAGAAACTCAGCAGTATAAAACAAAATTTTATGAGCATTTAGTCGTGATTTTACGATTACAGGAAGCTAGAGAAGAACTTTAATTGCATCTAATCAAGTTTCAACCCTTTGAAACTGGACCAAAAAGTCTGCATAAAATCTGAAGTGGAACAAAAAGGAGTTGCAAATAATTTTAATGAATTCACTGTTCTTCCAGATCTATAAGGAAAATTCTTAGTGCTGCTCTCAGTCATGAGAATTCATGAATACCCTTTCAAAGTACTGTTCTACTGATGTTCTTTCATCATCTCTGGGGAAATAATAAGTTGTTCTAGTAGTAACACTTTTGCACTTATCTTCTCTCTTTTATCCCGGGGAGTGCTTTGCTGGACAAACAAACCAACCCAGTAACTCGGTCTTCATTAGGTCAAAACCAGCAGGAAGCTGGGACACAGAACACAGCATGTAAGAAAACATGCTGGCTATTTTGGTGACACAGAGGTGGGATTCCTTATTTTAAAATTTTTATATATATATATATATAGACACATGCATATATGAATGCAGCAATATATTTTCCCCTGTTGTGCTAGATCAATAAACTTTAACTGAAAAAGTTATTTTAGAACTTCAAGTTCTGTGCTATAGTTCATCCCATTGTCTGATTGGATGTGCAACTGGTCAGGGGTCTTTGGTTCTCCTTGTGGGAAGCCTTATTTGGATTTATTGTTCAAAGATTTGAATGTAATATTCAGGTGAGTTCTGAACACATTTTGGCAAAATTGGAGAAAAGTGCAGGCTTACTGGTTAGTTGATGTGGGCTGGTGGGCAGTTTTGCTGGCAGACATGAGAAAGCCCCAGCATGGAAGTGTGCTAATTTTATTTAAGTTAATGAATCCTAGGGAGTGCTTTCCCCAGTTATTTTTACTGTTTCAAACAGATGAAGAGGGAACTGGTGTTCTACAAACTGGCAAAATACAGTTTCCTATTGATTTATCTCAACATTTAACAGTTTTTTAACCAAAAAATGGGACAGGCTGTGATCACTGAGTTTTATGAGTTCTTCGGTGTTGATAATAGATAAAAGGATAAAATAATGCTGTAGCTTGGCTGTTAAGTAGGTAATTTGTTATTATTTTCTGTGCTTAGCTGCTTATTTTCATGACACTTATACAGGTTTAGTATTTTTAGCTCATTAGCCATTATCAAATTTAGTTTAATTTGGCCAGGGGATTCCAGTCACTGTGAGGAGGCTGGTCTGATAAACAAAGGCATGTGTACTGCTGGCTACAGCTCACACATAATCATATCAGGTGAAATCATAAACTCTTACTACACTTCTGTCCAAGAAAACATCTGATTTTAAATCTCCAGAACCATCTTTAGTAGGGCCTGTTACAATAGGGCAAGGGGAAATAGTTTCAAAAAATGGTAGATTTAGAATATTAGGAATAATTTTTTTATAAAAAGATGAAGAAACACTGGAATAGGTGGTCTAAAGAGGTGGTAGTCATCCCATCCCTGGGAACATTCCTGGTCAGGCTGGATAGAGCTCTGAGTAACCTGATCTAGTTGAGGGTGTCCCTGCTCATTGCAGGGGAGTTGGACTAGAGGACATTTAAGGATCACTTCCAAAATAAACTATTCTATGATTTGGAAGGGATGCCTGACAAGAACCAATGTTGTGCTAAACACCAAGCTGGTTACTTCAGATGTGAAGCGACCTGTGAAGATACACTTAAATCTGCTGCAGATTTGCAAGATTGTTGCTGCACTATCTCAGAATTTTAAGAGGAGGTCTGCTAGCAGAATTCAAGTTAGAGCTGCTGTGTTAGTGTACCTGCAAAAACATCCCCTAAACTCTTCAGGGGCAACTTCTTACAAAACATGTTCTGGATCATGTCCTACTGAGGGAGATGTGCATTATCACAAAGAAAAAGCAGCTAAAATATAAAAACTTGATACTTACAGGGATTTGAGTTTAATTAGAAAATCAAACTGGTCTATTTGTATTTTCTTGATGGGGTTGTAAGAAAGGTTCCTGTAAACACAACAAAAGTATCTTTGGCCACGTTCCTTACAGCTTGTTGCAAAAACAAAGTCAATCTATTCTATTGTTAAATCCTGATATCATGTTAAGGGTTCCCATGAAATTATTGATTTCTCATGATGTATGTAGCATAGCTCATCTTGTATGTACTAACAGGATCTAGGAAAAAGTGGAATTTGAACATGCTGTCTTTTGGGATATGAAAATACACACCTTTTACAAAATAATTCCAGACAAAATGCTATATAGAATTGCTTTTGGTGTGTTTTTAGGCAGAGCTTAAATGATGCATACAAACAAAAGTGCTCTTTTCTTTCCTGACACATATGACTGAAAGCATAATATCAAATGAGGAATATATATTTATGTATAATAATAAACAAGAATCCTTACAGTTGTGAAAGCTCCTTCAGTTCCTTAAATATATATGGAGGAAGTGATTCAATCTTGTTGCTAGCCAAATCTCTGCAGAAACACACAGGTTACAGTAAGTTCTCACTACTTTACTGAATAGTTTTGAGATTTCAATATACACAATTTTATTTGCAAAATAGGATACTATTTATTCTATAGGCTATGAAAAATCTGGACTATAAAAGAATGGTGTTAAAACAAGGTGGGAAGCTAGATCTATCAGATCTTGCTTTGTCTCATTAGTTCAGACATACCATTGATACATAATTTATTGTCATTTTATTTCCATCAAAAAGAAAGTAAAATACCATTAATTTGGCTTGTAGAATCTTACAAGTTAATTAAACATATTGTTTCATGATGGGATTTCTTCCAAATTGGGCAAACAGCACATCTTTACTTTGCTTTTTAATCTCTACCTTTCACCTTACTTTCACTGTGCAGAAATCCTAATAAAAGCAGAAAAAAGGTCTCAGTCCAACCAAAAGTGTCAAACTGGTCTAAAAGACACTGAAGGCATACATGCACCTGGATTGTAGTGATAAAGGGATAATTAATATTATTCTATTCAGGAAATATAATGTTAGAAAAGCCCCAGTATGTTTGATACAGATTATGTATTTTATTGATTATTTCTTTCCTATTCAATATATATTTTGTAATAATATTCTAAAGACGGATGCCATCTCCAGAGCATGTTATGAAATAGAATTTATGATGGATAATATTTTTAATATAAATCACAAAGCTATGTGGGTTGTACAAATAAGAGAACAAATCTACTCACAATTCATCTAACATTTGGAGGGAAGAAAAGCTGTTTTCATCTAGGGAGCTAATTTTATTTTGTCTCATCACCCTGAAAGAATAAAAGAATTTATGTTGCTTCTTCTTGGTGTCTATTTGATTTTGAAGGTAAGGTTTTATAAACTTTAAAATTTCTCTGTTCTCTGCATCTTCAAATATTTGTCCAATTCAGTTAACAAGCTAATTGCATCTAAAGTTTACCATTTTATAATTTGGTAATTAATTTTTTTCACCTATGCATCCCACACAGGCATGTACTTCTGCATATATCTATACACACACATACACATGTGGAAGGCTGGTGTAAATTGACTCAGGGCAGGAGGATTAAGTGGGCTGGAAGGCTTGTGACCTAATCATGTCTCAGACACAGGTATGTGGTTGTGCAACTTTTCATGTATCCTTATTACATCTGCCACTGAGCTTATTCCTTAAATGAACTCCTGAGAGTTTAAAAATTACAAGAAAGCCAAGAACATGGGTACTGCAGAAGAGTTAAAAATTGAATGTGACACACACCATGGAGCCTACTGATCTCCCAAAAAGTAGAAGGAGTGTTCTGAAGATGGTTATATCATCACTGAAAAAACTTTGGAGAAAATTCTAAAACTGGTGAGCCTGGCAACCCACCAGCCAACCAAAATAAGCAACCAGGTATGTATTTTGTATGTTTGCTGGTTCTCATTATGAGATCTTTGACTTCAATAAAAGGGTTATAAAGAAAATTTCTAAATTTTAGTATCATCCAAAGTCTCTTCAGTGAAGTCTAGTTACATATTATTTGCTGTAAAATATAAACAGTGGATATTCTGTATGGTGCTCACTTTAAATCAAACATTTTAATTTAATATACTCAGATAAATAACCATAATACTCAGGAAACTTTTATATTAGCTGTAATGAATCACTTGACTGCTCAGTATAAGCACATCTCTCTCTGGCTAGCTAGCATATCCAATTACTTACAATACAGTTAGAGTGCTGCAGGAGATGAAAGTGGCATTTTTCACATGGTGGATATGGTTGCCTTCAAGGTCTCTGTGATATAAAAGAACCCTATCAATCATTGAAAATAAACTCAGGCACTTATTTTAAGGTAATTGAAGAAAAATACTACCAGGACTTGACTACACAGATGAGAGTGGGAGGCAGACATGTAATACTTGTGCAGACTTAACTGATGACTTCAGGCCATCAGCCCTACCGTGACCCAGCAGACACTCCACAAGATCCAGCATCCCATAAGAAAAGTGGTGTGGAAATGCCATACAAAGACCACAAAATAATATTTTTCCAGTGAAATAAGGTAGACTTACAGCCATTTTAATCTTGGCATATATTGGCACAGAGGTTTATCAGGCAAACGAGCAAGAGAATTATTCATCATCTCCCTAAAAAAAAAACCAAAACCAAACAGGAATAGTACAGCTGGTTATATTTTCTCAGTTACATTATAGAAAAAAATCATGTCTTATATGTACTTCTGAAAAAAACCCAACATTCCAATCTTGCATAGTTTTGAGAGTAGTATTATTTTCTTCAACTTTCACATATTTTTCCTGTGGCAATCTGTACAGAAATATTTTATCCTTAGCTTGCTAATGACCAGGTAAAGGAAAGATGTTAATTCCACAGTTATTAAAATGAAATTTAGCAATCCAATACAAATCTACTATTCAGTCAGACATGTAACTTCTGTGGGTGATGGTGGAAGTGGGGTGTGGAGGGAGGTTTCCCTCTGGGATGCAGAGGAAGAGGGTCCCTCATCTTTTAGGCTGGAGAGGGGCAGTGGCAGATCACAGGCAAGGTATTGAGGAGGGGGTTGGGCTGCCACCAGGGGCAGGGACTATGGGACCTCTCCTGTCATGCCATGGCTCTGGAGGACACCAGGCACCCAGTGCTGCAGCTGCCTCGGCTCTGCCCTCTCAGTGACATCGTTTAGCATTTTCCCCACCATTCTCCCTCTACTTTTCCAGACACTGTGTGTCCACTGCTGCCAGAATCCTCCTATTCTAGCACATTTTGCCTGGGGTAAGGGAAAGCTGCAGGTGCACTGCCAGCACTCTGAAGTGAGCAAGCACTGTTGATGTAAAAAGGTTTTTATAAGCACATGCCCTTCCTATTCTGTTCTTTTGAATAACACCTTTTTTATCTTATTTCATACTTACAGAAGAATAAGGGATTTGAGTCCATAGAATGTTAATGGATAGATCCGATTTATCCTGTTGTTTTCAATGATCCTATAAATTACAGCAAGATATGTGTCAAATTGATAATTTACTTCAGTCTTAAATTGAAGAGATAATAAAAGGTAACAAGCTTTGTAGTGAATTTCTTCAAAAGTCTAGTCAAACTACTTAAAAAATTAACACACTATTCCTTGATAGGTTAAGATATTAATTGAATTGATTTCCTTTCAGAAAAAAATAATTTAAAAAAATGTAACTTAGAAAAAATAATTTCTTTCAATTTAGAAAAAGTGTTTTCCTTTGAGGCTTTAAAATATTTTGATCAAGACACTTTGAGTGGATTCTCTGTAAAAACAAAGTGGCACAACTTAACAGTATTCTGTGGCAATCCAACAGTCCCAAACTTACAGAAGAATGTAAGACATATTATTTGCTTATTTTTAATAACTTAGTCAAAATCTCTCTAAAAAGCAGTAATAAGCCAATATTTCAGTTATGACGGTTATGACAGCAATTTTGTAGGGACATTTTAACTATTCTCTGCTCTCATCAAAGCAAATTGCATTTTTACCTTGCACAATATAGCAGGAGTTCCTTAGTTATTAGCTAGTGTAATGTAATGCTCTGCACAAAA
The DNA here is from genome assembly GCF_903797595.1 of Erithacus rubecula. NCBI lineage: Eukaryota > Metazoa > Chordata > Aves > Passeriformes > Muscicapidae > Erithacus > Erithacus rubecula. The sequence continues at coordinate 38,951,186 of NC_136687.1, forward strand.
ATGAAAGCAATCAAAATATTTATATATATGCACATTAAATTAATTAATAGGCAAATAAATATACAGATAAGAAAACAACATACAGCCATTCAAGTCTGTGGAGGTCTGCAAAGACAAAAGGCTCCAAATTTGTTATCTTGTTGTTGCTCAGGTATCTAAAACGAGACCAACCAAAGTTGAATGAATGGAATGGTTATTTAGCAGCAGACACATGAAAATGAGGTTTAAGATTATTTTTCCTTGATAATTTACCAGAATAATCCTATTTTGTTAATAATTTCTTTTTATTGTGGTAATTTTCATGCCATTGTTTGAAAGCAAGGCAGGACTGATTCTCTAATGAGAATTTTAAGAGCAATTTTGTACAGCACTTTGTTGTATCTATAAGAAAGCACAGCCAGTTAATATTTTCACTGTGTCATATTTTAGACTCTTTCCAGTTTTCTTCTGTGGAGTGATTTGTTCTATGAAAGTTCCCAGGATCCCATTCAGTCTTTGTTAAGGGTATTAGTCATAAATGCAGATACCAGAATAATGGAAAAAAAAAGACTGAAAATTAATAGGGAGGGTACTATAAATGGTCTGGGAAGATAATAACAGCAGCTGTAATAACAGATAATCAACCAGACCTGTGTGATGGAAAGAATAAGAAGTACAACTTTTAAAAACTTTCCTTTTGAATACAATGAAGTAAAAAAATCTGAACCAAACAGTTCAATTTATGTGTTGTCTTTTTCACTGAGCATTTCCCTTAAAAGTTAGAAACACCCTTCAAAAAGTTGCTGCAAAATAAAGAAAAAAGTGTTCCTTTCATCATCTATACTGGTTACTTTGAATTGCATTTGTAAACCAAAACACCGAGTTAAAGAATTTTTATCCATCACAAGCTCTCACTTTCATTTTACTCCTTTATTCTCTTTGGCTTTCTGCACAGTGACTACCATACTGTTTCTTTCTTCCATTCTGACGATTTGGGGAATAGGACTGAAGTGTGCAGCCAACTTGTCTTTTCAAAGTACTGTCCTGCCAGATAAACTCGCACACAGACCTCTTCATCTGTCTCTGCCTTCTCAATTCAACTATTGAATTAAAGTTTTGGACCACTTTGCAAGTTCCTAATATGGAATCAAATAGAGAGACAGTCTCAGAACTCTGCCTGCTGCTTTTTACTTCAGTATTCTAAAAGCAATACTTACAGTTTTGTCAAGTTGTATAAACCTTTGAAAGCACGTTCAGATACTGCTCTGATTTTATTATTCTGAAGATACCTAAGAAGATACAAACCCCAAACAAGTTTTTCTTTAAACAAGTAACATTAAAGCAAACATAAGTAACCAATTAGAAACTATCAGCTAAACTGAATGCACATTTGAATCTTTAAAAGCTGCTGTTTTATTTTTTAAACCTTGAATTTGACAATAACCATTTCACAACTATAGCTGCAGAGACTGCAATATTTTTTAAAAGAAATTCACACAAAGAGCAAAATTACAAAAATCATTTCAATGGATGTTTGCCAAAGATGAACAGCAGAGTGGTGGTTTGCAACCTTCTTGATTAGGTCCTAACCTAACCTAACCTGTAGTGGTTAGGACCAAATGTGACCTAATCTCTGTGCTTACCCAGATTTCTGCTGCAACCAAAATTTTGCAAAGTAAATGTAAAATGAAAAAAACTTTTGATTTTTTTTCGGTGGTACCAGAAAATTCCCAAAATCCTGCATTTGTAAGATAATATATTTAAAAATATGCAGCAAATCTTATGAATTTTCAGTAAACTAAAGATACTACTTTTTAAAATTCTGAATTTTTAAATCTACTTTAATGAAGGAATGATTTGAAAAGTATCAACTGCAAATGCCAAGAATTATTTTTCAAATAATTCTAAGACATTATAATGTTATTCTATTAATAATATTTAAATCTAAGTCCTTTAAATCAAATTCCAGCTAAAGAAGCATCTAGAGGCATTCCTGCTAGAAAGCAGTAAGAAATAGGACATTGGCTTTTACAAAATGGGTGTCTGCCAAACACTGCTCAAGACCTTTTGGAAAATATGAAATTATCTTTTAGAAGGGTATGAAATTCATATTAGAAACAATTGTTTTCTACATGGATTTATTTCTTTTAGTGAAAACCTACCTTTCAGGAATTTAAGGGACATAATGGGACTTAACTTTCAGAACACAAGATGGTGCTGCAGTGCAGCAGAGTTCCCATGAAACAACACTTTGAATAGGTTACACAGAAGCCCTGTTCTAGACTTCCACATTTAATTTTGATTTCACTACTTCTATATAAAGAAAACTTGTTAAAGGCTATTATTTTTGAACAGCATGTATCTTAGACACTGGACAACATAACACAGTATTGTATTGCCATAATAATTTGACTTGTTGGGTATTATTAAATGAGCACCAGACATAATTAGGAGTAAAACCATATGCCATGGGAATGAACTTCCCGTGATAATGATAAGTTTGAGTTTCCAAACTTTTTTTCCTGAATAAATTGATTAACTTAAATTTATTTTGGCATATTAATGCTTATTATAAATCCTTCAGACAAAATTAAAGTTTAGTATTTTTCTTGATTAAACCATTAAATGTGCAGAATAAATATATAAACATAAACCATTAAATGTTCAGAAATTATGTTTTTTTCAAAAAAGACAGATGTCAAGTGAAGGTACTTGAGCCAAACAGTACACATGAGGTACCAAAGAGTGAGATAAACAGACTTTTGCCACTTCAATGTTAAGCTCTGTGTGCGTACATATGGGGGAAGGAAAGGACGCATATTTAAGGCACTAGATAGGTATTTTATGTTACAGCACTCCCTTACAGATTTTTGAGATCTTGGTATTTCTTGAAAACATCAGCAGAAAGTTTCCTTAGCAGATTCCTCTGAAGAGACCTGTAGGAATGAATGCATACAGTAAAACTACTGTCCCAGGTTCTTACAGTGCTTTTGCTATATTATAAGAGCAGCTCTCACACTGCTAAATAACAAAACCAGCATGAAACCATCTGAACATGCTACTTCTGTTTTTCTGTATGTGTGTGTCTATTTAAACAGTGTGAAAAGTACTTTATAATAAAAATAATAATCCATGTTCCCAGGAAAAACTGACAAAACAATAATTAAATCTAAGAATTAAAAAGATTTGAATATAAACTACAGATTTATTTCAAACCTGAAATGCATATAGAGCATATTTCCCAGTTCATGTGTCCCTATATCCCATCTCCATTGGGGACACTCAAGTGTCCTTTCAAGAACAAAATTCCTTAGGACATAGTTTAATTAGAAGAGAACTTAGCCTGAAAGCCAGCTGAACCAACTCACTGCTTTTTCTACAGCTAGAACTGGGTCAGGATTTTTGAACTCTTTTTCGACCCTAAACCAGAAGCCAGTTTAAATAGATGTTTGACATTCCACATCAGTTTTTGTTATGAAGTTTTGCAGTATTTGAAAGTGGACCCAACAAGGAGAACTGAGCACAGACTGGTATCAAAAGGAAAGATCCAGGAAAGACCTGGATCTATGGGAGAGATCCTCAGGTAAGGACACAGAATGCTGCTCCCTGCTCACCACACCTAAAACTGACTCTCAAACACCAAAGTGCAAATCAAGCACACATCAACCATATTCTGGTCTCTTAAAAAAAGTTTTTTTACACATACATATCTGCACAATGACTCAGCCCACATTAAATCCTTTTAAATAACAGCATATTCAGAGACATCAAATGAGAACTAAATAGATTTGCTCCAGCAGGGTGTTCCACCAAGTTCAAGGTTATTGACTTTATAGACAGGAACACAGACTAGGAATATTGGAAGGATCAAAGAATAAGAGACAGGTTCAAATCTCTGTGTCTTAAAAGGAAGCATTTCTTTTGCAGATTTCCTTAGATATACTGAAACTCTTTGTAGCTCAAGTCACTGCTACAAATATGAAATGATCAGTTCACAGAGTTTTTGATTTCTCCCCTTTTATGTAAGGAAAATCTGGACTTAAAATATTAAAAATTACTTGTCAACAGAGAGACTCAGTGCTTCCCAAGCATCAGCTGATCATAATTATAAGGCTGCAGTTGTGAAAAAGTTGCAGGATTAGCAGTCAAACCTGAACAGAGCAAGAGACCAGGTTACTTCTCTACTTACATTATGGTTATGTTGGAAGAGACTGATGGGACAGCACGTAATTTGGCAGCATCACAGAAGACCTCCAGCCCTTGGCAGGTGCACTCTGCTGGCACATCACCAGCCACTCCAGGAGAACAAGAACATGGTCAGGGCAAAAGGTGGGATGTGTGGTGTGACGGGATGTGGAGAAAAGAAATACAGTGTAAAAGAACAACGAGCACAAAGACAGGCATAGCAGGATCTTTTAAACACAATTAAGGCACATGCTTTCACGAAATCCTTTTAGACCTGGGAGGAATCTAATAATAAATATATAGGCACACAAAAATTATATTACCTCCGTGAAATAGCTTGTAAATGCTCTTGAATCTTAGGCATGATATACAGGAATCTGGCATCGAATTTTTGCCAATTCTTTAGATTATTCAGCACTCTTATTACTAGAAGGAGCACAGCTCTCTAGGTGAAAATGGGTCAAAAATGGGTCAGGGAGTCTTTGCTCATCATAGTAGACAGTAGAACCAAAAAGTCTGTACAAAGACCTGAATAAATAAAGAGGGTTTGCCAATCTTATTTGGTTTACAAAGAAGTGAACTGGGAGCAATGTTGCCTTCATTTCACTCTGATATATATGCCAGTTCTATGGTCTCTCCAGCAGTATCAGCATATTCAGATAAACATTTATATTGGCCTCCTAATTGGCTTATGCTAATTAAAATATGCTTGACATTTCTCTTGCAGAAAATGAATCAACCTTAATGGAATTGAAATTAGCTTCAAATTAGCATTCATTCATTTGAGATATTAATTATGTTTTACTATAAATGAAACAGCATGAAATTTCCTGCTATGCTTATATTTGCTTTGCACTTCTTTCTGGGAATCATCATTAATAATCACTCAAATAAAATATGTCATTACTTACAGCATTCAGGTGTCTTTGTCTGAAATGCAAGAGATTTCAGTTTATTGTATTTGTCCTTTGTATAATGTTTATCAAATTGCAGAGACCATCCATTGTTGTCCTCTAATAAAAATAAACAAAAAGCCACACGATATAAATAAATCACAATTAGAAGATATTCAAATAGAAATGGAAGGTAGAAATGTCTTCACTAATTTAGTGAATTTAATTTAATCAATTTTTGTCTAATTAATACAGTTCTTTATTCCAGAGTGTTTTGTACACCATTAGATAACCTTATCTTTAAATACCTGCTTAATTATAAATATCTACCAATAATATGAACTGCATAGAAGTAACAGCTTATTATATCTTCAATAACAACATTTGCTGTGACAGTCACACTGAAAAAGTATATTTGTGACTTCAGAAATTTTTATTTATGTAAGAGCCTAAAAATGAGAGGAAACCATATTTTCATACTTCTTGGATTCATTCAAACATGCAGGTTTGCCACTTTGCCCAGGAAAGTCGAAATTATTACTGTGACTGACTAATTTGAATAAAGGGATGACTTGCACTATCAGAGCCTATAATTCCTTTCCTGCAAATCTAGATGAAGGACAAAGGAACACTTCTTTTCAGAAGAAGAAGGGACTTGGTGCAACATATTCAGGTCAGAGTGGTCATTTTAAGCTTAATAGGCATCTTAAACAAAGCATGACTCCATATTACCCATTTGGACACTGTGCAGAGATGTACTAGATCTGAGTAGTTTATGGCTATAAGAACAAAATTTAAGAGCAAACCTTTCAGTTCGTTCCAAAGAATGGACATTTCAAGAAAAAGAGGTGCTAGAAATAATTACAGATCTGTTAGTCATTTATTTCTTGGAAATCTATTGTATATCTGAACCTGTAAATTGACTGATCAGGCAGCCACTTTCCAAATAGGTTGGAAAGGGGAAGGGAACTTGCCTTTAAAAGCTGTGATTGGATTTTGGTTTTATTAATTTGAATCTGAATTTAGTTTTCTTGATTTGAGTCTGTCTTCTCTTCAGCTTTTAGAGCATCTCTTTTAATGAACATGGAGCAGTAGCAGAAATGCTCCTTGGGATGGCACTCACTAGCTGGTGAGCCAAAGTATCTGTGACAAGTGAAAGCAGCATACTTTAAGGATATCTACTGCAAAACAACATTTCTGTGAGAACTCTCAGGTTGGCTCTGCTTTTCTAGTAATTACAGTCTTAGATTCACCTTTTTGAGGAACTGGCAATAGCCTTTAGCCCTGCAATTTCACAGGGTAATGGTTTAGTTATACTTAAATACAATTCCTCACGGACATTTCTCTATATATCTTTATATTTAACTAAGCATTATTACTATATATATTGGCTTCAAAATAGGCAGGGAGAAATAAAAAATATATACTTATTTGCAACTTTTCCCATTCTGAAATGGCTTCTCATTTTTCATGTCACATTACGTCTCAGTTGTTGTTTTCCCAGACAGGCAGGGGAAGGACCTTGAAAGCATCTCCTGACACCTGACTACAGATAAAGCTGTTTTTGAGACATGTTTGCCTCTTTACTGTCTAACCTGAGTGTTGTATGTACCAATTAATGATATTTTGAAAGATTAAGTAGCTTCAGGCAAACTACCCCTCATCTAGTTACTTTTTGTTATGCATAAATTGAAAAAATGAAAGATTCAAAGCAAACATAAGTCCCTGTCTTCAGGAATTGCTCTGGTGAGGGAAAAGACCTGATAAGACATTTAAGATCATTTTACTAACTTCCTCAAGAGCAGCTTGCATGTTCTGATCCATTAGGAGTTTTGCCATTCTAGATCATTAAGCTACTATTCAGAAGCAGCCTAATGCGTGTTTGACAAAATTAAAGGTATTGGCAAACCTTCTCCTGCCTCTTTTAAATGCTCAAAAGAAGCTCAGTTTTAGGACTGCCTACAGCATGGAATCTGTAATTGATGAAGTGATGAGAACATATTCTTTGTCAAGTGGCAAGTGCCTTAAGAGCCTACTGCCCTGTGGATGGGACCATAATGAGGTTTTCTTCATCACTATTCCCAAATATTTAACTGAAGCACGTCCATTGACTTTCATTTGTATGACTGAACTCAGCAATAAGTGGGAATTCAACATACTGGGAGAAGGTAAGATTTTTAAACAGAAACTTGGAAAGTGGGTTTAAAATTAGATTATTCTTGAAGTATTAATCATTCCAAATGAATGTTTTGCAGTCAGGAGTATAGTATGAAAATACTCTTGGGTTTTCTAATTCATAGTTATGTTCACAGAAAGTTTTGGACAACTAACCACTTGTTTGTAAATTCTGAATATACAGTTAAGAGCCATAAATTCTTATCCTCCTGTAAGCCAGTGAACATATAAAATATAATTTTTCTGCATTTCCCTGGTTGTGACACTAATAGATATATGAGATTTTATTCCATGTTTTTGTATTTTTAATATGCTTTGTCATGTGACAAAGCATGTACAAGAGGTGACCATCTGTGCATTTCACATCTGCTGAGAAAAAGGATGAGAAGTGTCTCCCACTCTAACAGGAATGATGAAGTAGTTTGCTACAAAGGAGAAGCTCCTCAGCATTTTTGAAGAAGTCTAGAAGCAGCTGTGTATTTTTGGAGGCTGTAAAAAAGAAGGGGAAAAATTCACAGAGAAGATGGATTATTTTGTACTGGAATAATTCTTTCTGTTTGGTGTCTCCAGTAAGTTCATTTTAAATAATGGGCTTTTCTCATGGCATGTTTTCAACTAGAGATAAAAAAATGCATATCTGAATATAATAAAACAAGTTATTAAGCATCTTTTGACCTCCAGAAACATATGCTTTGGGCCAAACTTTATGCCCAAGAATGGGACAGTCTCTATTTTACCCAAATTGTTTTGTCAAATCCTGAAAGAATGCATTGTGGAAATAACTATATTTAGTATGACCATTTGGTGAAACACTCAGTGGCAGAACTTTAAATCACTTTCTGGTCGTTTAAAGTTTATATGAAGGTTTGTGACTTGTTAACTGCTTTCAAGGTAAAGGTCTCCAAACACTCTAAGAAATGACTGGAAATAGTACCAGTCTTGAAATCCCAAATCTATCATTTGGGGAAGTACAGCTCAGATGAGCAATTACTTTTATCCTGAGCCAGTTCTAAAGTAGATTTTGTTGGCTGTGATTCTGTTAAAAAAAAAAGATATCTGTAAAACAAGGCATTATCCAATCTTCCTCTACATGGGGCAAGTGGAAAAGAGTGGTGGCAAACTGGATTTATCTGACTACAGATGAATATGCTCTTTCTTGCTGAAAGTTTCCAATTACCACTTCTAATGAGAATAAGAAAGAGTATGTTAATCCTGACAACAGATTTGAGTAATCATTTCAGTGACAGATTCAAGAAAGTATCATCTACTGTTAGTTAAAGACATATTTCTTGCATAGTATGGAGCTTCTGATGAGGATGCTGTCTATATGACTTCCTTCTTCTCTCAGCCACATCTTCATGGGTTATTACACAGAGAAACACTATCACTTAAATGCATAAGCATTCTAAAGAGACACTGTATCACCCTTTGATTTTGCCTTTGCTGTTGGTGGTTATAACCCATGGACACATTTCTTTTTGTCAGTCCTTCAAATAAACTTTCGCTTTCTGTAAGGAATGACTTCAGGCTTTTCACAAAAGTATCTTTTGGTACAAGGAAAACCTGTGTCCTTCCAAATTCCTCCCAGATTTTGCCCTAAACCAAGACACCTCCAGACAAGAAGCATTTCCTTTAAAAATATTTACAGATGAAGGAATATAATTGCCCTTTTCCACAGTCTTGAGGCATCCTGATACAGCCTCATAACTTACAGCAAGACCAAAACCACACAGAGATTTTACAAAACTGAGGGCTGCAGTGCCTGGAGAGGCAAAAACTGGGAGGCAATTTCACTCTCAGTTTAAAGAGCTGGATACCTTATCAATCAATTCAAAGACAATTTACCCCACACCAATCTGTGTGTCACTGCACATACACTGTGTCCTGTATCTGCTGATTATTGAAATCAAATGCAACTTGTCTGCTCATATGTGACAATGCAGTCACAGTAAACCAGACAGGAAACAAATCAATTGACATAAGGTTTACAGTTCTCTGGATGAACTAGATTACATACTTATACAAGTTTATTTTTGATTTTAAAGCGACTTAATTAAGCTACTTCTACTTTTGAGAAAACAGGCAAAATTTCCAAAAGATAAGCTTTTTCTTCATGTTGCATCTTTATTCCTGTGAAATGTGTGCATAAGGTTTTTTAATTTTACAATAATACTCTTAATCTATATACAGTATTCCGATTTCTATTCTATTTTCCTTCAAGTATGTTCAATTTTTAAAGTTAAAATAATCTAACAGCACGGATACATCTACAGAACCTTTAGTTGCTTGAAAGTCCCTTTGGCAGTAAGCCACTATAGCGAAGGCCAGGAGAGAAGTAATTCTAGTGAAATGCAAATTCCTCTTAGTTACCAACCATATTTAAAAATCACAGTAGTAAAATGGATTAAAAGACCTCATAATTTCAGCAAAACTATTCTATGTGCTTATATTTTCACATCAGAATAAACCTTATTATTACAACGCCATATATTGTGGATTGATGGCAGTGACAATAAAATTTGGCGATATATGAAAAATTTCCATGTGTAACTAGAAAATCCTATCTTTTCCCAGGTATTTGATACCTTTTGAGTATATTATTGGCTGTCAAATATTTACTTTATGCTTCACAAACAGAATTTGCTATCTAAGTCTCAAAACTGAATAGCACCTCATACATTCAAATCTTGTATTTTAAGTGTGATGGGAAAAATGCCATGCCAGGAAAACATAAGACCAACTATTACATTATTCATTACTGGTATTAATTTGAAATATAAAAACATCAAGGTTTTCTGCAATGTGCTGAGACAAAAATGAAATTTCTCATCGCCTATGAGCAATCTTGTAATATTAAGACATATATTTTTTGTACAGATATTTTGAAATACCCAATAGAAATTTAGATGTCTGCTATGGAAATCTAGGAGATAATTTAATGAACCTACAGAACTGCAATAATTCTGTGTAAAATTTTAGACCTTCAAAGAAACCAGCATTACATTATACAGGCTGTTACTACATTTATCCTGTTGAATTTTTATTAGCCCCTTTTAGAAAAAGAGCTGGTCTTTTGTAAGTTATTTAGTAAGGCAAACCAGTCACCTGGTGACTGTGTGGCACATGGTAACAGATGAGGTGTGTGTTTTTAGAGGCAAATAGGTGCAAGACTTCAAACAGCCTCTCCCTGCCCCAGTTCTTTAGGAAACCTCTGTGTGTGATGAACTTCTGTAAGTGAATTTACAACTGGAGAGTTGAATGCTCTTTTTGTTCAGAGAACTCTTAGGGCTGAGAGCAACACAATAGTAAATACATTTAGCCAGCGAAAACTACTCTGGAGTCAGAAACAAATTAAATCTGCATGCCTGTTCTTGCTTCACTAGACTGGAAAAATGTGGCTATGACACTGTGATTAAAAAACAAATGCAGACACACTGCAACCATTGCCTAGCTGCCAAAAAAACAGTTTTACAGAACTATCAGAAAATTGTCCAGAAGCCAAATTTTTAAACACTGAGGAAACTTGTGCTCTCAAAATACCTCAGGCTACATTGTTCTTCCTTTAACTCTACATAATTAAAGATACTGCTTACCAAAAAGGACAGAATTAAACACTAGAACATTTTTTCTTCCATTATCCATTTTATTATTATTTTCTGTATGTAAAGGGTTGTCAAATGTGTAGCAATAGTTGCTGGTTTTAATGTCCCATTCGTGGCAAAAGAGTCTGGTTTGCAGAGGTGCAAGGGGTTAGGGCCAGTGTGTGTGATTTTTGTTTTGAAAAATAAGAATTCTGGTGATTGCATTTTTTACAATTCTTATGTTAAAAAGCTTTTTATTCTAAGTAGGCACTATACCTGTGTTTCTTGCACATAAAGACTACCTCTAGAGATTTATTAGTAATAAATGAAGAGCCTATAATAATAAGTTCTGAGATGGAGCATTAAGAGCTATTCAGTAGTGTGATATAATAATTTTAAGTGAATAATAAACTGTACTCCCTCAACCAATTAAGTTTGAGATAAAAAGGATTGAGGCATTTATTGATGAAATTTATGTATCAAAGACTGCATGGGAAGACACTGTATATCTGATGTTTCTGTGGCAGGTTGCACAACCTGTATTTCTTCATTTAAAGAAAAAAGAAACCTAGCACAATGCTTCCAGTCTTTTCCAGATTAATTGAGGAAGGCTAGTACGTGTGTAACAAACATTGGGTTTTTGAAACTCTTGAGATTTTTATTAGTTTCCTAACTTAGGTAAGTTATGATTCTCTACTCACTGAAGACAGTGGGAGTCTCTCTGTTGATTCTGGTGGACTGAGTCCAGGTCAGCTCTCACTGGGCCTGGCTTTGCTCCATAAGCCAGGTGGTGTGACTGAAGATACACATCAGTCGTACTGTTTGGGTTTTAAATTGCAACAGAACATAACAAATCCAGTAACTGTATAGATTTTGACTACATGTTTGTTTGCTGTTAAACCCTAATGGAAGTTAGGAAATACTTTTAAATCTGAAAGCAGGATTATTTGTAAAGGAATGAGTGCACCCGTATTTTACATACAAGGGATTTTCAGAACCTGTAGCTACAGGATGCTGCCACATAGCATTAGTTACATTAGTGACAGAGCAATAGGGATTAATCTCAGCCTTTCAGACATATAAAATATGTTTTCAAATTGGCCAGATGGAATGTAAGATCCAGAGAAAAGCCCATTACCTTTTGAGATCTGATTAGGTTTCTATATTTTTCCCAAACTAAATTTGGCAGTTGAGGGGTGGTTTTGAAACAAGAAATTAGATGCAAGCTTACTGCAATTTACTGAGAAGCTTCTCCCAAAAAACTGGCATCATCTTAACAGCACAGCTAATTTACAGTTTTGGTGACCAAACTGTGCTGATGACCCAGCAGAATGTATGGAATATGAGGAAAACTATTGCAACAAATGTCTTAGAAAATCAGACGGACCTATTCAGTCTCTCAGTGGTTCAAAATTTAGCTGGATTAAGAATTTTTGCAGCAATTTTCAATTAGTATGTTATGACTACAAAACGGCAACTGACCCAGTGTTGTATCCAGCAGAGATAATTACATAAAAGTTGTTTGACTGAGAACACTGGGCCTTTATGAATGCAATAGTAGGATAATTTTAGTCAGAGAAAGTTGACCCTTATCTAGGACAAAAACTTGTCTATTCAGCACTCTAAGTAGAAGGCATATCAGAGAAGTAAAAAAAAAAAAAAAAAAAGTAAGATTATAAGATTTAAAACTTAAATATTTGATTAGGAGCATATGAAATAAATTTTTTTGTATGTGTCTAAAGCTATTCTAGATATTTTGAAAACAAAAAAACCCATGGATCTTTACTGACAGTTTTAACTGCCTTCTTCCAAATGCATAGAGTACATTTATGTTGTGATTAACTTTTCAATTTTTTTTCCAGTATTTCCTGTCAAGATTTGCTCATCTAAAGAAACACACCTTGTCATGAGAAAACACATGTAGGCTCAGTGAAAATCTACATCATAAATGTTGTTGTTGTTTTATCATTTTTGTTTTGCTTGATCAACTGCTGTTTTTATCAACTGTTGTTAGTTTTGTTTCTGTTTGATCAATTAACATCACTGTGAAGGCAGAGATCTCAAAACTCTTCTTTCTATGATATTGTACTTGGGAATGCATACCTAGCACATTTGGTATGCCACTGGACATCAAAGAGTTTGCCAAGAGATTGTTTAGACTGCATTAGCAGTCATATTGCAGCAGTAATGTCTGCAATGTGAGAAATATTTGTTACTTAATTTAGGAACAATTCCCATGTCAATACTGCCATGGCATTAGGCAAGCAGAATTTGTGATTGTGCCTATTTATCCTTGCTCACATTTAAAAAGCAATCAAGTAAACAAATGCCCTAACCTCCCATCTATAAATGCCAAGTGGCAACAGAATCAAATCTTACAGCTGTAAATAAATGGGAAAAGCTCTTCCCTGGAAAATCAGATCAAAGCCGTTATGTTTGAAATCAAACATAGCATCAAACAAAATAGCATCAAACTTGCTGTGCTTTGCCAAGTTGATCTTTAAACAATCTTGGGCACAGAAGGATGCTGAAATTGCTTTATCTTATTTCCCCACACATTTTGAATTTTGCAAATAGATACAAAAATAAATCCAAGTGAAACATGATAGAGGCTAAATTGCTTCACAATGCCCTCAGCCTAATTAAGAGCTCGGTGCTTCAGCAAGGATGAGCATGGAACAGAACAGCAGAGTAAAATATAGTGTTCTCTCAAGTTTAAAATAGGAAATGCCTCAAAACCATAAGCTTTCTGACAATTTACAAAACTTTATATTATTTTTATTTAAAAATATTATTTTCATGAGAGATTTGCGGAGATACCTGCATCCTCTTGGAGGACTACGTTTTCAAGTTCAAAAGGTAAGATTGCATTTTCCATGCACATTTATGGTTATCTGGCTATAGTTCAAGCTGAGTCTCCCATCACTGCAGGTAGAATAAATTGCAGCTGCCTCCTCTTATTACAGTTTACTACATTGCCTCAAGCTCTTTTCCATCAGGGTATCACACACAGTATTATATTGATTTTGGAAAGCAAACTAGGTGACAAAGGCACGAGTTTTCAAAGATGAGTGGCTTCACTCTACTGTGAAATACCAGCTATAATTCACTCTTTTACAGAAGTGGAAGAAATGGTGAAGCTGAGCTGTCAAGTGGGATACCCACACCCTGAGGTTAAGCACTAACAGCATTCTGAGTCTGTTCCCAAGTCTGCCTATGATCCTACTTTGAGATCTTCACTACTCTGAACCTTATTTTTATGGTTATAATTTGGTTGTGGAGAGGAGGGTGGTACTGAAAGAGGAAGCAGAATTGAAGATGGCACCACAAAGCCAATCTTTGTGTGCCTAGGCTGGATAGGAGCAGTGATTACAGCATATTTGAAGACACATCACTCAGTGAGGATTTGGTTATATTTGAAATATTCATAATCATGCTTTGCTTTTACCAGGCACACAGTGCCTGAAACAGGATTAATACTGCAAATAGTCTCAGCGACCACAACAATTTCTTACAATAATTTCTTACAAATACAATCTTAAAAAGATTACAACTATTATTTCATTATAGAAATGAAGTGGGGAATGAGACAAATTTGGTCATTAAAAGAAGAAAGGCACTACTACAAGATTGTTGGAGTGAAACATCTAATGACATATTTTGATTTGTGTTTCCATGGTGTACAGCTGTTAGTGAAACAGTGGGTTTACCTAGCTTTGTTTGAAATACATGCACTAAAAAGAAAAAAAAGGTGTTTTTGAACTACTTTGAGGGTCTACATAGATTTTTTTTTTCCCCCCCTCTCACACTAGTTGGGTTGAATCCTGCAGACTGATCACCTTAAAGTTCCTCAAATTGATGCAAATGTGTTCAGGAATACAAAAGTTGTGCTATTTAATTAGAATACCTTGTGGATAAGATTTAAACTTCTATGACGCTGAATGAAAAAATTACTACACTGCAATAATTTCATTTTAAATTTCTTTTCTGTAACCATGAACAATGCTTTCAACTGAAAACTAGTTGTAAATTAAAAAAATAAAAAAAGAAGGGGAGAAGGAGCCAGATATAACTGCTGGCATGAGGCAGGCATACTGAAGTGGCCCCAGGAATAGAAGGGGGAAGAAAAAAGACAGATAGTTTCTCTGTCTCAGGAACTAATCACTGAGGCCTCTTTTCTTTTAAGCAAGATGAATAATAAAAAATAAAGTTACCCCACAAAGATCTCCCCACTTACTAGATGTGGAGTCATTACAGAAAATCTGATCAGGGCATTCCATGTCAAAGTATGACTGCAATACCGATTTTTGAGAAAACATTACTGCTAAATATTACACTAATGTATTTCTAAATGAGAAGAGGGGGTCAAGATATGAGAAAAACACCAGGAGCATAGTTTTTCCCGGTAGCATAGTTTTACCCAGAACATCAATACAATGACAATGAATATGATTTTTGTAATTTAGGTTTTCAAAATTCAAGGCTAACTCATTCTCGAATTACAATAGAAAGAAGAGGATTCAATGTCACAGCTAAAATGTCTTGTATGTTCATTTCTGTAGAAGAACACTAAGGCACTACTAGGGACTTTGTTATTCATTGCTTCAGGGTTCAGTATTAAATCACTTCTTGCAGTACTCTCCCTGCTCACTGACAACCCATATTCCTTCTAATTGAATTTTTGAAAGTGGTTATTCATAATCCAAGAATACTTCTGTTCTGTGCTACTAATAAGATGAGACGCAAAGAGCTCTTTGATTAATGGTATCAATGATCTTAAATTTCTTTTCCTACCTAAACAATTCTATGATCCTATACTCCTTTGTACCTCCCATTACAAAACTGGTTATATCCTAACTAGCATCATATTCAACTGTATCTTTCACCAAGTCCTTGTGTGCAGACTTTGTGGTATTATACAGAAATCAAATATGGGTAAAGCAATTGTTTATTGTCCTTGGACTTCTTAAGCATGAAAGGGCATCATCATTGGCAATTTCTATTACTATAGGTCAGGATAGCTACAGGAAAAGCAGAGCAAGCCATTTTTGTTCAGGATTTTGATTATTTAAAACAGAAAGTAGGTTTATAGCTTTATAGCAACAGCAAATGGTGAAAAAACTACAAAATGGTGCAGGTCTGTTATATGGGATTAGAATTTAAAACCACTTTCATATGGAGTAAACACTGAAATTGCATAGGTATAACAATAAGGTACTTCACATAGGTACACTAATCAGCTTCACATGCAGTGAGAACAACTACTTTCAAAACCTCATTGACTTTGCTGAGAATGCTGGTGAAAAAATACCTTTACCATATTTTGTTTGAAAATCCTTTCAGAAAATTTCTTTCGGTACACACAGCATGGAATTTTCACCTAATATTTTAATTCTTCCCACTCCTCCCACGTATATCTGATGGTGATGTGCCTGTCTGGGACAGACAAACAATTCAGCTGCTTGGCTCTGGGGAGCTGGAGGCAGGGGACAGTGCACCTGGCTGTTCTCCATGGCTGCAGGAAAACCACTAAGGAATAGGAAGCTTACTTCCCCCATCTGCCATGGATCACCAGATCTGAAGAGCACCTCTGAAAATATCCAGGCTATAAGTAAGGTGACAACAGCAGTAAATAAAATGTGCTAGGGTCGATTTTCTCTCCCTGTGCTCTTAGTTCACAACCAAATAGTGAAGTTCTCTCATCACAGAACATAGGGGCCCCTTTCCAAACTATCCCAGGTCTGTGCCACCTTTCAGCTGTGTCCAAACACAGCATGAAAGATGCTACTCAGCATAGATAAAAGCTGTGCCAGAGCCATGGTCACAAATCAGCAGAAAGCCTTGGCCCTACCTGGTTTGCAGTAGAGGTAAAGCCAAGGCCTATGAGCCAAGCTAAGATCACGACTATGATATAGTGGGGTTAGGAGTGACAAGGATCAAAACAGCATCCACAAGTGACTTGACTATGTGTATGCCTGGGATTTTTACATTTTCAACCACCAAAGTCTGCTGGTAACACAGCTCACACAGCACACTCACAGATGCATGTTTCTCCAAAATTAGGGCATAAATAATTTCTGTAAAACCTTTAAAATTCTTCTAAAATATGTTTCTCCCATTAAGTCACATTAAGCTTTTCATAAAATCTGTTGGAGCATACATCTATCTCTCCTCAGCAAGTCTTTGATAGGTCACATACATTCATTTGTAGACATCAAAATGGCATGTACAAGGAATTTCAAAGCAGGGAAGAAATTGAATACTGATAACTGACTCCATATACAAAGAAAAATGTGGCCCATTCTTCTTTCTCCAGCAAAAGGTTTGCTGGGTGGCTTTATTAGCTAAAGCAGACCTGCTGCATCCTCTGAAAAGCACATAACTTTCCCATTCCTGACACTGCACAGCCTCCTCTTTGGTGTGAGCACTGCCTGGGTTTCACTGACTACAGGTGCTAGACACAAAGAAAAGTTTCAGCCACATACCACAGTTGTCCTCGTCAGCCCGATTCCCGCAGTTATCCTCACCATTGCAGTGCAGCTGCTGGGGCAAACACTTTGTGATATTGCCACATGGAAAGTAGCCCACGGGGCACCTGGTGCCAGCTCCAGAAACATGGTCTTCCAAAGAGTCACAGATGACTAAATAGGACCAGAAAAAATATGTTTATTTTATGATGCGTTTAAAGGCATTTGATATTATGTTTTAGTAAGTACTCATTTACATTTGAATGTGAATATCAAGCAAGAAAAATGTATTAATTAATTTGACATGAAATTGCAAATAGTATATGAAGTACATGTTAAACTTGACAAAAATACATTGTTAGTTAACTAAAATTTTCTTTGATATAAAGCAAACAGGTAATCCCTCCCTATTCATCCTCAGAATAAGATCAAAATGTAAATTGTACAAGACAAATGACCTAAAGCCATTACTTTAAAGGATTGTTTTGCTATTTATGATAACAATACACAAGATTAACTATAGGTATTCCTGCCCATGGAAGGGTGGTTGGAGCCAGATTATCTTTAGGGTCCCTTCAAGCCCAAATCATTCTATGACATTAATTTGTGCTGAAATTTTAGACCCAGATAGGTAAGTCCCTTTTTACGAAGTCAGATGCATATATGTTTGATTATATTCTAATTTTAGAGAAATTTCTTGGTGTAAATGGATCAAGGATCCAAGAATAAGGCATCTAACATCAAATCTGTGGCACAGTTTTGCTGAAAATGGAGTAAGACACCATGAAGGGACCAATTATGAATCCTTCAGAAGAGTTGTTCGTCTTATCCAAAATCTGTGGAGAATCTGTCAGAATGTATCAGTGTGAAGTTTATACACACAGGTGCTGTTCTGCTGAGCCCGTGCTTTGTAGGAAGGAACTTCAGAGAACACAGGACTGCATCCAAGCAGTGCTGGTGGGAAAGGCAGAGGGAGCTGATGAGGGACTCCAGGGCAGCAGAGGACTCTGCCTGTTCTCTGTTCTTCACTTCTCTGTGCTGCAGCAGCTGCAATTACCCACATTGCAGATGCATGATGCCTTACCAGTCCCACCAGTGTACCTGAGAGACAAATTCTGCCATCACTATTCTTTTCCAAAAAAAAAAAAAAAGACTGATCTATTGCTTCTGTAATGGATTGCAGGATACCAAGTCAGATTTCTTGTCGTATGTGATCAACTTCTTTCCAAGAGCATACTATGGAGAGGGTTTAAAATTACTCTAGAATTAAATTTGTTCAGTCCACAATATATTGGTAGTGGAGAAAAGCATAATCCAGACAGAACACTATCCAGTGTTCTGCACTTTCAAAGCTTCCCTAAACCTACCTAGTATCTTTCTGCAAGTGTCTGCTAATTTAATTTTTGAAGAACTTTCAAAAAGGAGTATCACTTTCTTAGAGCTACAATTTGACTTGATGCATAGCATTACAAAAAATCCTAAAAATCAAATGCAAATTTTATTTTAAATTTCATTTCTGTCTTAGAACACTTCAAATACTCTCTACAAACTTTATTAACTGTGATGTGATGCTTGTTCAGATAGTAAACTGCTAATTTGGAAACATGCACCTATTTTCCTAGGTTATTTTCAAAAACAAAAGTTCTTTCACAGAACTTTCCCAGATTAACAAATAAGGTTCATCTACAACATCTGATTTTTTGCACTCATTTTTCTCTTGGACTAAGACAAATCACCTGAAATTCAATCAAGTACTTCAGATTCATAAAAAAATCTTTTCTGAAGAACTTACTTCTGGTCCTTGACAACATTTACAACTCTGAAAAATTGAAATGTAAGAGCTGTAGCTGCAGAAAACTGAGATAAATATCTTCTGTATGTACAGAATTATACTTGCTGTCAGAAAGAAAGTCATATATTCCAGCTAACTACCACTGAATGATTTTGAAAAGTTGACTTGCTTTTACCCACAAGTATGTAACCTATGCAATTATTCAAAGAGCATTAGTTCCTTAAGACTTTTACATATAGGTACCAAAAATAAAGCTACACCCTAATCAGAGGCTGAATTCACATTTGCATGTTGTTCATAAATTCCTCAGCTGTTTTGTGATAGTATCCAGAATATTATGATTAACTTGTTTCACCCAAAAAGAAGTAGCAAAAAAATCTTATGTAGGCATACTGTCCAGCAAAGAGTGTACGTACAGTTCTCAGTGTCTTAAGTTCCTTTCTCAGCAAAAAGCTGAGCAGGCAGCTGAGGCTTCCTTAAATACCTGTTACAATCTGAATACTTACCAACCATCTGGTGATAGACACAGTATGGATAAAACTACCATAAATGAAAACATCCCAGACAGGCCATCTAAAACATTTCACATTTTGTCAAGCCTTTTATTCTCCACATAGAGACATATTTAGACTGATCTGAGCCTTGTGCTTAAAGGGGCTGATCTCCATGCAGTTTAAATTTCAAATGAAAGTATTTATCTTCTCACAGCAGCATTGAGAGGAATTTCACAGCATGTTCCAAAAATTATTATTAATTATTCAAATATTATTAATCCCTGAACTAATTAATGAATTTGTGCTGCCTTTTAGAAATCTGTACTTTGCCATAAAGAATAAGTCCCTCATGATGTTCATTTTTTTGAATTCTTGGTTCATTTATAACCCTGACGATATCTATTCTGAATCTCTGCATTACTCATTTTGTGCTATGTTGGATTATCCTGGCATGTAAATATCTGCCTGGGAAAGGAGATAACACAGCTTCAAAACTCAACAACTTCATCCCAGTTATAAAATTAGTGGAAGCACTGGTCTTTGTCCACTGACTTGTTAACATCACTTTGTTTATACAAAAATAAGACAGAAATTTGGACTCTGGTGATTGCAGGAGATTTATGTATGGAAAAGCCCTCAAGTCTCTGAGGAAATATCTGGTAAAGCTGACAAAGGTAGAGAGCAGATAACACAGTAAAAACTGTTGTAAAATGTTAGATAATATTCAAACAATTATCTTTTGGATTGAGGAAATTAAATTTCAGTCTTTTATGTGAGGAAAACGGATAAAGATAGCACTGCAACAACAGCAATTAAAAATTATGGTTATTGTTTTGCAAATACAGACTTTACTAACATTGGAGTTCACCATGCCAAGATAATGATCTATCACTCCATCTTTGTGATGTAGTATTAAAGTTGCTGGTTTTTCTATATTTGATTGATTTTCCACTATGAAAAAATTGAACCACTCTTCTTGTATCTTATTTGTCTTTTTTTCAACAGCTGAAAGAAGATGAAAAGTGATAAACCCGTGACAGACTTTCTTATCAGAAGGTTTGCTTTTACAGACACCAAGTAAAAGAGCCTCTTCCTTGTATACCTCGTAGAGAAAATAGTGTCCTGCCTTGCCGTGACATAGTGATAATTGCACACATTTCAGCTATGCTGTACCAGAAAATTTCTTTTTCATAGTGTTCAGCATAAATATTAAAACATTTGCAAAGTTTCAAGATGAAAGAGAAAAGAAATAAGTGAACTGGTATCAGTATGAACAGCAAAACCACAAACAACCCTCTTTCTGAAGCTTGTTGTCTCAGTACAGAAAAATGTTCTACTTAGCAGCATGCTCATGATACTGCAAATTAAATATTTCTGACTGTCGTGTATTAGGGTCCCGTGCAATCCCCCAAAAGAATCTCAAAGTTTCAAAAAGAAAACAAGAATTCCTCTCGTGCACCTTTTAAGCTTGTCCAGACTGGCTGCTTCCAGATGCTTATTGCTACAAGACACTTGCGGTGAAGAAGAAAGTGGATAACTCTCCCTGCTTGTCTTTAAATGTAAGACTAAGTTAACTCTGCTTTCCTTTCTAAAGGAATAAACATGAGTTGTGTTGTCGTCTAGTATAGATGGTAAGGCTTTTCCCTCTGTTTCATGGATGCAGAATCACTGGGGAAAGAACATGACAGCTCCTCTTTAAGCAGTCATAAAATGAAATCAAAAGAAGGAACGCATTTGGGAAAGCCAAGAACAAGATGTTCCCAGGACAACATGGCTTGGCTTCCAACTAAATTGATTCATTAGGCTTGTTAGTTTTGTGCATTCTTTGAAATACAGTGATTGGGTCACAAGTGCTGTTTGAGAAACCAAATAAGGCACATGTGCACTGTAAGAACACAGACTCAACACACTTACTTGTAGGTTCTTTAAAACAAGTGAGTACAACCATACTGTTCCCTCTTAAGGGAACAGTTCTGGGCTGCTGGGACTGAGTCATGAGCACTTAAACTAACCAAGGACATTACTCATTGCTTGGTACCTACTAGTCACACCAGTCTCAACTGTGTCACATATAGGTTTAAATAAAGGCATATCATAATATCAGGATAATATTTTTGTGTTTTCAAGAATTTGAATAACATGAAATCCAGTGTCATTAATCCAAAATGGCCCATGAATTCCATCAGCCAAATAAGCTAACTTCTTGTATCAATTTCACCTGTAATTTTTGTGCTAGCTTGGAGACTTCAAGCTGATAGTTGATTAAAAAATATCCCTTTCTGCTGAAAGGTATATTAAAGGCACGTGGAATGGATTTGAAAAACTTTTAGCATAACATAGAACAGGTCTCACAGGCCTATTATCTTCATTCATAAAGATGAATCATCAGAATTAGGTTATAAAAGTTTGCAACTACAAATTACTTTAACTTACAAGATGATTAATTAGTTATTAAAAAAGAATAGAAGGGACTAGTGACTGACTAACTAGTGATCCAATGAATTTGAATCACAAATAACAGAAAAAAAGAAGATAAAATGACTTAAAAAGGTTTTTTAAAAAAATAATTTGTTGTCTGAATTTGACCATTACAACAATATGTAGAAATGAACAAAGAGATGAAGATCATTCTTAGATAATTTTCCTGATTTTGTTATGAATTTTCATCTTCTTCCTACTAAACAAGGGATTTTTAAATAATATATGACTGAGACAAGGATGAAGTTAGTCCATTGTACTTCAGGATAGAAATAAAAAGTTAACTTGTGCATAATTTCATTTAACTTATTATAACTTTACCAGTGAGAATGCTTTATTTTTCATTATGTAATTTTATAAAGACTCTCCTAAAATTTTCTTTTAGGAGAAGCTTTCTACTGATATCTGGGAAAATGTAACAGGAATCTCATATTATTAAATATCAATAAAACTAATTTTTAAACTGTCCATAAATAGAATAGTGAAAATAGATTCCAGTTTCATACATGAACAAAACAGAATTTATACACTTATACTTTAATGCTGCTAATATATACACACTTGGAGTAAAACCTCGGAAAAATTTTTATACCAAAGTAGACCTTTGTCTAGCGGCAATAGATTCTTTGGCATTAATCCTTGAGGCAAAGTGTCTGTGGCTTAAAGGATTTAAATATCTGTACAAAATACTCACAGAGTGCAATTAAACTCTTATCACCAAACTGCCTTTTCTGTAATTTTCTCCTCTGCTTTGCTAATTGTCCAGTCTTGAAGTTTATAATATCTTCTATTGCATATGCATTGTGTTTTTAATTTTAGGTTTGATTGGGTGCAAATGACACAGTGCTATTTATTCAGAATGACAGATTCATTTCCAAAATATTAGATTTTTTTTTTATATTTAGCTGTTGCTTTTTCATCAGAAACACACTTTCAGTTCTATTGCATTACATTTGTCTTTAGCAAACTATATTAGATGTCACTCTAGGAATATGTAGTACTTGAACTACACACCTAAGTTTATGTTTGTTTCCATTAGACACAACATAGTGCAATGGATTTTAGCAAAAATGGTGCTTATACTGTGTCTGTTTCATGCCAATCTGGTAATTATCTTGGATTTTAATTTCATAAAGTACCTTTGTATCTTGTTGTGGATTACACAATGCTTTCATTTCAGAAGCACTTTCCAAAGCAGAAAATTTGTATGATCTTTTTGAAAATATCACCTCCAATCTCACAAGAATGCCACTATTTATCAGTTATTCCACAGATAATTAAGTCTAATTAATCCAGTTATAAGGTTGGAAGATGCTTGCTGTCTAATTGCCAGGTAAATCCACTCTAGGGCCAGAAATTGCGAGTAGAACAATTGAGACTGGTGACATGGCACCTTGCCAGAGGATTTGGCTTTTATACCTTTTATTAATTTGTCATTTTGTTCTGAATGCACAGAACTTAGAATAAAAAGATTCTGATGCACATGAGAAACTGAAAGAGATAGTACTTCTAAAAACCCCAATATGAAGTAAAATAAGTTCCATCTGAACCAAATTTTGTTGGGCATTCCCAGAGGTAAGGGTTCAGCACAACGTCTAACAAAGACACAAATTAACAAACAGAGCCAAACTTTTCCATTGCTCCACTTCCCCTTTTCTTTCTCTCCCCAGATAAACAGGATTTAAATTATATCTAACTATTATTTCTGTTTAGAAACAAGTTCTAACTCCATGTTCCGGCATGATTTCCAATAGAAAATGCATCAAGGTAAGCTTTCCTCTGCCCTGTGTTTCTTGCATCTGTGTAACTCCTCAATTTCACTAATTTCTTTTTCTCAGCAGAGCAATATCTAGTTGAAAGCTGGCCATATGAAGCACTAGGATTTTGTTCAAGTGGTGTTAGGTACTGAATAGAAATGATGGCACCAATCCCAATGTGTTAAATACACTATGCTAGTCAGCACCATCCCACCTGGAAAGCCTGGAAGGGAATAGTTAGCCTTCAAAATAAAAGAAACTCCTCTCTCAGGAATTGATTCTTTCTCACAACCACTATTGAGTGTGTTTTACCTGGTTCTTTGAGGCCCAAAAGAAAAGAAATTTGTTGCAAGAAATGTTTCCCCCCTTCATTTGAAACACAGCATTTATGAGCTAATGATTTAAACATATGAAATAAAAAATAATGGAAGAAGACCTCTGAAGCTTCATACCTGGAATTCTTGAAGTTTTGTAATCCTAGGGAAAAAGATTTCTTGTATTGCAGTATTTGCTACATATCATACGTTTATTTTTGTATCTTATACTCAGTGGGTTATTTTTAAAAAAATCTGATGAATTCAATAATTGAAAAGTTACTTTAGCCAAAAAGATTAAGGACAGATGTTTATCAATAAATTAGTGTCCCCCAAGCAACAATCACTCACTTCATCTAGATAACTAGCATTCTAAATTTCAATACATAAGGACAGCAGTTAGAGATTACTGTAAAGAAGTTCATTTCAGGCTTGCTGCTTTCAGCAAGTTAATCCAGTCAGCCATGAATAAAGAAACACTGAGTAGTGAAAACTAAATTATTTAAATTAACAAACAACAGACATTTGTAATATTCATCTTAAGTTTCCATAAACAAAAGGCAGATTTAAGAGACTTCATGATAAAATGTCATATACAGGAGGAAGTTTGTGTACATGTGTGTTCATGTGTAGAAGTGAAAATAAATCCAACAGATGAGACAGAAATTACTTGGAAGGAAAGGAAAGCCTTAAGAAAAAGCTGCAACTAGAAAGAGGAGTGAAACTGGAAAGGCAGTGAACATGGGAATTACTTGCTGACACTCAGACTGTAGGATATTCTGAGAACACATTATTTACAAAAGAGCAGGACAGCAAAGAATTACCTGGGTATCATGTCCTTAAGGCAGAAACAACCTAAAGGATCATAACCCATTGCCTAAATTTTCTTCTGTCAAAAAGAGCAAGCCTGTCTTCCATTTTTTTCCTGTTGAGTATCTGCACTCTCACCTCCACCCCAAAACAGCTAAATTATGCAATTTTTTCCAATGTTAGTATGTTTTTGTGACAAGGAAACGAACCCCACAAAACCCCAACAACGTGGTAGAATAAGCATCTTGCAGTGCTGATGATAAAAAATAGGTTTGAGAGCAGCCAGACCAAAGATTCTGAGAAAAAGAACCTGAAGGGTGGCAGTGGGAGATTCCATTATTTCTTTGTCCATCTTTTTTTGCTCTCTAATCTCTTATTTTCCTAGAGTCACCAGAACTAAGCAAGCTGAATATCAGCCACGATTTCAGATTCCACTATTTTTCCTCTTCTCCCAAGTAGCACAATCTCAACTCTCTAAAAAATAATCTCAGTTATGTTTTTTCTATGACTCCAGACAGAGGAAAAAGTGTTTTGGAAGCCCTAACACTGTATTTGAAATATGAAACGTAATCTAGGTTTTTTTCTCTTTTTCTTTTTTCCCCCCCTTTACTGTGGTTTTAGTAAAGCCCGAAAGGATTGCAATAATAGTTCTTACAATGGAACTAAGCCAGCATAATTTGAAGTGAAGCTCTGAAGCACACTCAACTTGTAACAATGAAAATACATTATTTCTTGGTGAGCCAGAGACAGGATTATCTGATATATTTTATTTATTCACATACCTTTGTTACTAAGAACCATTTATAACTATTAAGAATTTAAATTTAATATAGAACTACAAGTTAAGATTTGGGATGTGGCTGCGCCCTGTGCCCTATGAGATTCCACCCTTCTAAAGTATTATAAAATATGGAACCCTTTGTTGTTCTGTTTTGAAGCAAAATAATTTGAAAATATTTTAGCAAATCTATTTTCTAAGAGCTCACAGAACTATTTTGTGAAAAATCAGTTTGCAGAATGTGCTTAAATAAATGCATTATTATTGGATTCTGACTCATTAACCTTTGATTCCATTTTTTAAAACTGTGAGTTTTCCAATGTGTGCTGTATTATGTGAGTACACATAACACCACTAAAAGTTGTGACACCCCAGTTAAGTGCATAAAACAGAAATTATCTCAAGTTAATAGGATTTCTGACTTTCTTGACATGAATAATGTTAGCTGGTCAAACCACAGAACTGGGGAATCATTTAGGTTGGAAAAACCTCTGAGATAATACAGTTCAGCTGTTTGGACCCCATGACCAGAGATATCTGACTTATTTTTTCTTTTGCAGGTAGTATCAAAATGTGCATGCAGATTAAGAGCAATAGATCATTGAATATAACTTGCAGATTTTTTGCATTTATTAATGTACATAAACAAATGTCACATTTGCAGCACATATTAGGAAGTTTGGATATTCAAATTAAAAAATATAATAAGAAACAGCATGCAGAAGTGTGGCTCCATTCTGGATGCACTTTGGCTAAGCAATATTTTTGCGTGGATTGCTGTGGATTTAACCTCCACGTGGTCTATAGTTCCTCCTTCTCTTCCCTTCATGTCACATCATCTAACTTAAAAGAGGATGGTGTCTGTTCCTGTTTTCTCATTGCCAGCAGTGACAGCCTGCTCTGTGGAACCAATCTGGAAACCAAGAAACCAATCTTGTTAAATGATGATAAGAAAGCAGTGAAGATGTAAATGAAAAATTTAAAAAGAAAAAAATGAAAATTTAATCAAATAGTGATAGAACAGAAAGATGAACCAGGTGTTTTATTTTTGTTAAACCATATTAAGAAAAAGAAAGACCTCATGTGACATCTAAGTCTTAAGGTTGTAGAAAAATCAACTATTCAATACCTGCTTATGATAAGCTTTTGGAAATGTTGCAAGTGGCAGTACTTTTTCTGCATGGCACTCAGAATCCATACTGAAGAAAAAGCAGGACTGATAAATATATTTGTAGTGTTACTTGATTACTAGAAAAGAATTTGTGTCTGAAAACCAGAGTCTATAATTTCTAGGTAAGACTACATAACATTTGAAACACGTTTTTTAACATGGAATTGGAGTCCAGGAAACGAAGTCAGGAGCGTATTTTTATTGTAGATGGGCCTTCTTGAATAAAACTTCTAAAAATGCAGATTGTCTTTGTCAACTGTGTTGCTCTTAAGTACTCCAGACTAATCAAGGCATTCAATCATGAAGCTTTAAAATTCATTATTTGTATGCTTCCCCATACACAAAAATGTTGGCTTTAAATATTATGTGGGCAGTTTCATTAAGGGATGCTGCTCTTAGCTTATTCCAAAGAAGAGCTGATCAATTCCTATCTGTTTTTTAAAATTGAAACTGAAAACAAAACTGGCAAAAATATATTTCTAAGTTTAAAAATACCACTTCCACCAGCCAACCCTTTTTCCCCACATTGAGCATATTATTGACAATCAGGTCGGTGATGGGAAAAGTCTCTTTGCCCAGGTCAAGTCAGTTATTTCTTCTGCAGAGCAGAGGAGAAAGAGGTAATGTTCACCTGCTTTGACATGCTTTGACAAACTTGTGCATATCTTTGAGCCTCAGTGACTGCACAGTCTCTCCCACTCCCAGTGCCGTATTGACACTTGCTCTTCTCTGAAGGAAACAATTGCTTGACTGAGACAAAACATTTTGAGCAAATAAAGCCTTAGGATTGATACAGAACAGCAGGGTGGAACACAGCTGAGCTGTGCTATATGGGACAGGGTGATTTAACATCCTCTCTGGATAAACTCTGCTGAGTGATCTCACATTCACAGATCCCTCAGGATCAGTGTCACTGCTGCTGGGCTCTTCCCCCACTGCCTGCTCCCCCTCTGCCCCTGACATGAACTCTGCCTCTCCTCCCAAGGCTGAATCTTCCCAACAGGCCACAGCTCCTTAGACTCATTCAAATCCCTGTTTTCACATCAGTCTTTCTTCCTTGTATTTGTCTTGCCCCATCACACCAGCCAGCTGCATGCTGGATCCCTTGCGAGCACTGGGGGAGACACAGCAAGGAGTGAGCACAATACTCTGCTTTTACACATATTATATGTATACATGTAATACTTCTTTGCTTGTACACAGCCATTTTATGTGCAACATATAATCTACATCTGAATTCAAACTCAAGATCTTCAAATTTCATACATTTCTGATAACACACCTCCAGATATTACTAAAGACATTTTATCTACGCTTTGATTAGTCTTCTAGTGCATTGCAGGCATCTTGCTCTTTAGTCTACAGTTTAACCACTTAGAAGCTACAATATTAAATTCCTAATCAGTTCCTCATACAGCTACAATAATTAAACTTCCCACTTTTAAGTCTTTAGTTTATTTAGATACAGTTTAGAATATAATATTAATGCCCAGATGGGGACCTGAGACTCTAACATATGTTTCTACAAATTTGTGGTTTTTACTTTCAGAATCAGTTTCACAGACTACTTAAAGCACAGCCTTTACAGATGTCAGTGGCAGCCATGCAATGAATACTGCCACAACAGGATGATCCAGCCAAAACCCCCAGAAAATCTGCCATATAATTATTATCCATTTGTAAGGCTTTTAGAACAAGAAAAAGGAAGAAAAATGTTTCCCACAGCAGAGTTCAGCTGCCTTCATGAAATGGCCTTCATTTTTTAATCCCCAACCTCAACCACATTTTATCTTAATCTTCTACAGCAAATGATGAAGGGATCACACAGGCAGCATAATTCACTGTAATTTTTGATTCATCCTTTTAATGGACACAAAGCATGTGTTTTGTGGAGTTATAACATGAAGAAAATTCAGTATGGGCACATAGCACATATGAATATTGTGTCCTTTGCCTAAATTCCTGAGCACTGAGTTTACAAAATTAGTAACTTTCTCTGACATAGGTAACATTAACAAATAGAAGAGAAAATCAGTTTCCCTCCAGCATTTTATAGCAGGGCACCATGCTGCATCATTAGTTCAGATCCTTTAGCTCTTCAGACCTTTGTTTTTTGAGAGGGTAGAGTGATCTGACAGTGCTGATCACCAGCCTCTAATCAGAGGCTACTGAGGAGGAGACATTTTGAAAGAAGCCAGTAAGTCACAGGACCATCCTGGGCTTCATTCTGGCTTTGTAACACAGTGCTCAGCCTACCAAGCACAGCTTCTTTTTCTGCTCAGACTCATTTTTACTTCACCCCACCTGCTTCACTCCCATCCTTTCTTGATCACTACCTGTTTCCCACCATCTCATCCCCTTCTTTCTGTACAGAATCCTAGTTTTGATCTCACCATTCTCTGACTTCAGATGGTCACTCCCCTCTCCCAGAACTCCTTGTCCTTCTCCTTTAATTAATTTACTGTTCCCTGCTGGCTCCCTTTTCACATCCCTTTCCTCAGTCTCTACTCTCCCAGCTAATAGTCCTCCTGACTTCCATTTTCCCTTTCTAAGTAACATTACCCTTTTCTCTCAACTCTCTGTTCCACTGTCCCATCTACCTGTCCCTTTTGCCTCTGCTTTCCTTGTCCCTTTTCAGTCCTTCCCAATACATTTTCACCTCCTGTGTTGCTCAGACACAACAATTACGACTTTCTAATCCTCTTGGCTTCCTGGACCTCCCAGCCTTGCATCAGCCATTTCAAAGTCTGATTTGATGGCTTCAAAGTCATGGTACTCAACAGAAAATGCATGATGAGATGACTGGTGACAGATCCTCTGAATGTCACACTGGTCTCTAGCAACAAGTAACATCTATTAGAAAAGGATTATTTTCTTTACTGCAACCAGGCTTGAGCAGCCTCATCAGCTCTGGTGGGATGGCACATCTGAGGATTATCTCTCAGGCCCAGTTATATTGTAGAGGGATACTTCAAAAAGTTCTGTTTAAGAAAATTCTTTGCTTAATACAAGATTATCCAAACTGATCAATGTAGGCAAAATACCAATTCCTCATATTCAGAAAAAATTTTGGCAAAGTTTTGCTTGTTTTCTTGCTTAAGGTCCACAGATTGCACATAAAAATTCAGAGCAAATGGTTCAAGTCAGGTAGAGTTTTCAACTTGGGTAGTTCCTGGTGCTATTAATGAAGAGATGAAAACATACTTGCCCAAGCAGCTGCTGCAGGATCTAATTTTCAAAGCTTCAGTTTACCATGATGTAATTTTTTTACTACCCTCTAACTGATATTAGAGTAAATTTTCCTCAGGAAATCAAGCCTGCATCCCTGATTTTCAGCAAATATACTGATTTTCATGTTTTGCATATATATATATATATTCATACAAGATGAACATTGTTCTTCTAACTACAGGAAAGCCAGATAGGTTAATGCCCAAGTTGAATGAAAGAAATAACCAAATATTATTATTACACAATGATGATTTGAGCTTGTGCAAAGGCTGAAGTAATTTCACTTTCCTATTTATGAATCTGGAAGGAATCTTAAAACATGTTGCAAACTATGTAAACAGGAGCGCAATCATAAACTTGCAATTTTCCGAAGAATTCAGGATTGTCTTTTTCCCACATTTGACAGAAAGCACTTGGTATAAAAGATCTTGGCCTTCAAAACAGCTGTCACCTGCATGAAGTACCAGAACAAGTGAAGAGATTCAGATGGTTTAAGGAAGGTTATCCTTGACATTTTAAAGTGAGGGTAAAGTAAGGAAAAAATTATGAAGGGGGAACAGAAAGAGGAAACTAAGAGAAGTGGAGGTACCAGCAGAAGTAGGATTGGAAACATCAGGTAGAGGCACAGAGCATAAAGGGTTAAAATTGTAAGAGTTCTAATTGTTTTTCACAAGGAGCCTGCCAAATCCCTTTTGGAACTCACTTTGAATATTTTTCTATACTAATGTTCTTCTGTTTTGCTTAATGATTGATAAATGAATTGTTTGAGATCCTGTCGCTTAGCCAAGGTCCAAGAGAATAAAATAGCTTTTGTCCCCAGAAAGCCAATCAAAGGGACACTAAAGGCAGAACTATGCACTACAGTGGTTGCAGCAATTACAGCTGATTCTTTTGCTAAGAGAAAAGATGCAGCAGTAGCCAGTGCAATGCCAGCCCAGCCACACAGCTAAAATGACCTGCTAGCTTTGGAAGAGAGGTGACACACCCAGGCAGAAGTTCATTCTGGACACACATCCAGTGCTGCCAGTTCCACAGCTGGAGTCTGAATTTACTTATCTCCATGTTATAGTTACTGCTCTTGTGCTGATAAAAATCATGATACAGATGCTGCTTTGTTTTCGTAGAAACCTCCATGTGGGACAGTGTATTCCACTTGGGAAGATAGTCAGGCAGTAGCAAGCACATACAGAGCTCAGCTGCTTAAATTAGTTTGATTATTTAAATTTTGGAGGGAAAGGCTTTTCATATATATATATATATAAAAAAAAAAAGATATAATGAAGAATCTCAAGGGAGAGAGTTAAAAAGGTGATTGAACTTTAGCTGTTGAATGGAAAAATAAAGAGACACAGCTTGAATGGATCCAGGTAAACAAAACGAGTAGCTTTCGTACAATATATACTCCTTATTTTACTTTTTAAAGAATTAGAAGGATCTGTGACTTTGTAGGAAAAAAAGAAATACCAGCACACACAAAACCCTAAACAAAAAAACCTCTACAAGAAAATGGAGATGGACTTGCAGCAGTCCACAAAAAAAAAAACAAACCACAAAAACCCCCCAATAACAACAATAACAACAACAACAAACAACCTAAAAAAACCCAAAACCCCCCCCAAAAAACCAAACCAAAACCCACGGAAATAAAAAAGAAAGAAAAACCAACAATTCCTAAGGACTTTTATACTTACTCCAGGAATGTTTAATATCACCTAGCCTAAAGGCTTGAGCTGAGCTGAAGCCTATTGAGCAAATGAAATCAGCCAGCTTGTAGGTGTGGTTATAATTTGCATTCTGGCTAAAGTTCCAAAAGGCAGTGAAGCTGTGAACTGTGCACTGAGCAAGGTGCAGAGATATGACACTAAAGAGGAGCTAATTTTGGTGCAAAACAGACCCTTAACAGGTGCTAGAGACTCCAGGCATGAATGTGCTTTAATTTATGAATTCACATCTTCTCACTCTAACAAACCTAGATGAGCCATGTAGTTTTCTAATAATACACTATATATGATGTATATACCTAAAAAGGTAAGGGCCATCATAACTAGTAGGCCCTAATCACAGTCCTCATCTGCTATCCTATTTTGAAGTGTGCTTTAATATATTCCATTATATTTTATAAACTCCATAGCACAGATGAATTATAGAAATAATTCTCATATCTTTTTATGAAGGTTTCTATGTTTTAATGCTTTGGCATAGAAAACAGTAATGTGAAAGGTTTAATTTGTTGAAAACACTTATGTTGTGCTTTTATTCTGCATAACTGGAAGTACTACTTTAAATATTGAATTATAGCTCATGGAAAGTGCAGGTGCATATGAAACCAGACCTTTTTCACAGGTTTGATACTGTGTCATTATTGTTGCATCCCTAATTCCAAACACACTAATATCACTGTTTTTTTCATGCATGCAGGTCGCAATTATGTATTCCTCTGAAA
Organism: Erithacus rubecula; assembly: GCF_903797595.1. Taxonomy (NCBI): domain Eukaryota; kingdom Metazoa; phylum Chordata; class Aves; order Passeriformes; family Muscicapidae; genus Erithacus; species Erithacus rubecula. The sequence continues at coordinate 38,983,734 of NC_136687.1, forward strand.
TATTCAGGAACTGCTTAGTGTTTTTCCACTGATTTAACTGAGTTTTGTGACTAGAAAAATAGCTGTGTATGGAGCTCTATTTCCCAAGCTCCTAGTGGGGGCAATACCCCTTAAAAATCTTATCTTAAGCAGCATTCTATGAACACATGTACCCAAAATGATTTAATTTTAAAGCAGGAAAGAGAACAAGCTGTTGCACAATAAGGAGGAATACAAATTCAACCTTTTGCCTCTATTATTTTAACAATAGGGGCAAATATGAAATATGAATAAATATGAATATGAACATCTACACAATTAATAAAACACTATTTTAGTATTTACATTGGACAATAGAAAGCAATGTCTAATAATTACTAACTAAAGAAAATTATAATAATTAGGAACATTCAACCTACAGATCAGCATCACAGGGGTTCACAGGGACAGATTTACCAAGTCATAAGAAGCACTTACAAACAGGGTACTCAAATGAAACGAAGAAAACATTACTAAAGCAAGCAGTATGTCCGGTGTAACTCACACCACACTGAAGTGATTTGCATCTGAAGGAAAACTAAAATGGAATTCAGACTCCCTCTTGCATGATATACTGCCTATCATGCTAAAAATTTCTATTACCTGAACACATTCTGCCCTTTGAGAGCTATCTATTCTAGTAGCACTTACACAATATCACTTCAAACTACTGAACTGAGTCTAAAATGCGGATTTCATGGCATCTGAGTTAAGTCAGCTCTGTAGGTACCTTCAACAAATATTTACAGCAAGTATTTAAGCAATGTTTAAGCTGTTTCTCATTTTTAAATTTCAGCTCATAACTATTAATAGCAACTCTCAAGGCATTAAGTGCAAAACCATCTGATCCTGACATGTAGCTAGTAACCTTCAGAGACTGCATTACACTTCATTTCTATTGAAAAATAACCGACATGAAGAAATGTAAAATAACACTGAGATATCATGGTTTTTGAAAGAAATCCACTCCTGAAGTTTATTAGCTATCTGCTTTGCAATGCCCAAAACAAGAAAGGAAGCCAGGAACACTTACCCTTGGTACCAATAAGCAAAACCATATAGAAGCAGCAGTTGGGTGTCATAGCTGTCCTTCAGCAGTTCAATGAATAAAGCCAGGGAATGTTGTCCTTTGAATTGCACACCAGCCAGAGTGCTGCACGTACAGCCTGCCTCTGAGAGCCTTCAGAGTGGCTGAAGCAAGCTCCCTTCTCTCCCTGCCTTCCTCCCTACTCGCCTTTGCTCTAGGTCTCCCTCTCTCTCCCCTCCCTGGCACACAAGCACATGAAAGTTTCCAGGATTGCAGTGTCTCCTCAGGCTCTGCCTTACAGGCCAGGATCTGCTCTGTGGCAGGCAAAGGCTGGGCTGTGTGCATGGACACGGCTCTACCCCAAGTAAAGCTGCTGCTGCTGCTGCTGCTGCACAAAACACAGCCAGGTCCCCAGAAATATCATCAATAGTCCAATCGTTTTGCCTTCTCTTTTTTTTTTTTTTTTTTTTTCCTAAAATTGCAATGCTGCAAGAAGTCTGAGAAGCACAGTTTTATTTAGTCAAATCTGTTTGAAACCAAATGTTTTCTGTAGTTTAGATAAAAACTGGAGGCTTTACAACCAAGGGGAAGTGAAATTTATAAATACAGTCTCTTTGTAGCAATCCAGACACTCACTGAAATATAGAAAAATGCACAATGTAATTTATTTCCAGTATCAGCATGTCACTTCTTTTACACACTAACCACTCTTCATGACTAATGCTAAGGAAAGCAATCTGAAAGAACAAAGTCAAGTGTTCAAAAACATATTCTTTATGAGGAAAAGTTTTTTCACAGATTTTTGTCTTACTTGAATAAATTCCTATCTGGCCCTTGATTTTACTGCCACCAGCAGATCATGGTATTCCCCATTACATAAAAAGTCACATGGTTAAAATCTGTTTTATGATGTGAAGGCTAACATTTAGCAGCACAGCAAGATGTGCTTCAAAACAAGTTGGTCAGTTGAGATGAACTCGAGAGAAGAATTAAATTTCATGTGGACTCAAAGATTCAAAACTTTAATATTTTTCTTTTTTTAAAAAGACTTGTCAAGATGCCAATGGTTAGAAAGCATTGTTAGCCTGTGAGCAGCTGTGTCAGGTACTGAGGCAAAAGAGCTTCTCTGACTAAGGAAATATGTGCATACATGAACACATCCACAAAATGGTGAATTTAGAAAATGAGAAAAATCTTTATCACAGCCAAAATCTAAGCTCACATTGTTGCTATGGCAAAGTTATCTACAAAATAGATATTATGAACTGCCAGTTTCCTGATTTCTGATATAAAAGAATACAGAACAGAGAGGGGTTTACAAAAAGGTTGTTGTCTATGCAAATCCCAAGAAATACTTTGACATCTACTATAACAGCACCAGTAATAAGCAATGTACAGACAAAAATGGATCAAAAGGATAAGACAATCATAAAATATTTCTTTTGTAAGGTAGGGACTAGCTTTTGAGCATATCAAGCAAATCACACTTACTTCAAACAACTGTTTAAGAGTTAATCTAACTCCTACACACTGTAGGGCTAATGCCTTCCAAGGTGAGAAAACAGAAGACACTGAACCAAGAAAGTGAATAATAAGTGAAATAGTCTTTCAAGGAAAAGTAAAATAAAAGCTTTACCTCTTCAGTGCAGGGTGAGACAAAACTTACATTATAAATAAAGGATTTTCTTTCCTGTACAGTTTCCTCTGTGGCTTTCTGCTTCTGATCTAGTCATAACTACTTGAGATGTGTAGGAACCATACATATGTTTGGAATGGATCCTTTCACCTAATAATATAATAAATCAAGCAAAGTGCTTCTTTCAAAAGCAGTCTGACCCACTACAAAAGTTGAAGATATTCTACCTCAGAGTAAACAGGGAAAACCCCCAAATGTCATACATACCACTCACACATATTTTCTGAAGCTCAGCCCCAGGGGGGGTTGTCACTTTTCAGCCTTCCTCTTTTTCAAGAACCTTTAGCAAGGATACTCATTAAAGTTAATTTTGCTGCAAATAAACAATTGCTCTATGGAAAATCCACTGAGATCTTCCCTCTTCTGAACTTCTTACACATTCATAATATCACAAAAAAGAAGCAGCAGCAGTTTCTAGTCCATTCCCTCAGTATAATTATATTTCAATCAAGAAGCTAGAGTTACAAACACACGCATTGCTGAACTGTGGAATGCAGGGCAGAAAAAGGAGGAGACAGCAGCTTTTTAAAAATAGTTTTGGCTTACCTTACTTGAATGCATTTTTGCTTCCTATTAGAAGAAACTTGTCTGTGTACTAGAAAAGCAATAAGTGTTTCTCTCCTGACTAAAATGTAAAAAGTTATGACATGGTAGTGTTTAAGAACTCTTAAAAAAAACCCCAATAGGTTTTATAGACTAATTCCTTACACAGCAAAGAAATAACTTATCAGAATTGCATGTTTTCAAATAGCTTTGAGAAGATATTGGACTTAATTGGGATGGTCAGTATTTGCTTTTATTTCTACTTACAGCAGCTCTATAATTAAAATTCAGTCTAAAGAGCATCTAAACTGAAGGACCTTAATTGTCAGATCTGTGGGTGACACCCCCCTCCAAATATTCAATAGACATTCTGCCACCAAACCACAAACTAACAGAATACATTAATGTTTCATTAAATCCAAATAATTGACATTTGCTATCAAGAAGAGTCCCTTCATGTGTCTATGACAAAGTGTTCAAAATCAAATTTTGTACTAAGAATTAAATCACTCCAATTATTAGACACTTAAAAATAAGTGAAGTTGCAGCACCTTGTAATCGTTTTTCTACTGTTCACATTAGGTGCAGGGTAGAAGGAACTTCACAGAAGTAAAGAAATCATAGCTGCATGTATTACCATTGTAATTTTCATTATTAACAATTAAAGTACACTAAGCTGTAAATCTGCTACGAAGGAAATAAGTTAGAATTCCTTTTCAGCTTGAATACAAAAGGTTTACTTACCTACAGGCTCCTGCTACTCATTTGAAGGTTAACAAATACTGTACACCAAACTGGCTCAATGCTATGACTGATAAACTTCAAGCAGATGCAGTTTACATAGGAGAGAAATTGTATCTCTAAGTTTTAGCCTACATGAGGCAGATAGATTCAGTCAAAGTCTACCTGTTGCCATGCTTCTCCAAGTAGTGAGTAGTGTGGATCTCAGATATACTTCTGCTCTTTCCTAATGATGGAATTTTCCTTGGTTTATTTAGGAATGCTTTTAAGGATGCTTCATGTCATGCATCAAATCAAAGACCCACAAGACAATTGCTATGCCAGTGATGGTTTTATTACTAAAGCAAATTTTAGCTGAAAATACTGGCTAGATTGTCAGCTGTTTTGCTGTGTTTCTAATGAAACACAAGAAAGTGCAGGATGAAGCACTGTAAGTAGAACTAGGCCCATCTGCAGTCATGAAGATTATGCTGTTCATACTTAGAAATGACAGCCCAAGAAGTGACCTTCTTTTCTTTTTTTTCTCAGGAATTCGATGACCAAAACCTAGGCTTTGTATTATAGCTATATGAATAACTAATGTACATATAAGGCTTCAGAATACAGCATTTAAAATCTAAGTCCTTCATTATGTACATCAATCCTACAATTCAAAAGATTTAGCTGTGCAAACAAACATAATTGACTTGATTAATTTACACTGCATTCAAAGCTCTGCCAGTGTACTTTGCGGACAGTACAACTGAGAGTAAGACATTTGTATTTTACAGGGCAACTCTTACCTGTAGAGGATATATTCCTCATTTAACACCTACATCCAGGTTCCCTGAGTTCAGAGCAAAGCACACTAAAGGATCTCTTAAGAGAAGCACAAGAATGTCTAAGCACAGAAAAATAGAAAAGACCTCATTTACAGCAGCTCTTTCCAAACATTAAGCTGTACTACAGTACCTTTCTCTCTCCCTCTATTTCATACACTTGTGCCTCAAGCAGTACTGAACAAATGGACTACATTTTCGTAAAGATTACTCTTCCCATTTCACAATTACAGAGTTTTAATAGGGTGTACCTCACAAAACCTGAAGAGCCTGGGACACCTCACCTAATGAGCCAGGCTAACTATGCAGGCACCTCTGCTGTAGGACCTCCTGACTTCTCTTTTCCCTCTCCAGACCCTTTTTATCAGCACAGCTGCAGCTAAACTGGAATTACTGACACTTGCATTTTGAGAAAGAGGAGAAACATTCCTCTTTTGGAAATACTACTTGAGCTGGATGTTCTCACCTGCAGCACTTTACTAAAGGAACAGTGCAGAAACTTTTTCTCCAGTGGAAATGTATATCCACCAAGAGTCTTAAAACTAGATATCAGTTCTGCCAAGTTATTTTATGCTGAAGATAATTGTACAAAATTTAGCTCTAGTGACAGCTCCCAGCTGCAGAGTGATCATAACTCCCCTTCTAGGTCTGAGACTGCAGCTACAGAAGGCAACACAGACAATGAGTTTCACTTTTCCACAAGAAAAAGGCAGACAGAAGAAGAAAGATTAATGAATGAGTATTTGTTCCTTACATATCTTTTCTTTGTGGATGGGACAGTATATTGGCTGAAGACAGTTGTGTACAAGCAGCAGTTATTAAGCTCTGAGCTCACTTAAACACTTTCCTCTCTTCTGCAAAAGTACCCTCTGCCACTGGGCGCTTTGGTGACCCTGCCCAGCTCTCCTCCTACAGCTGGTGTGGAATAAGGCCACAGACAGAGCAAACGTTCTCATTTCCTCCCCTCATTCCCAGTTTGCTCCAGCTGTTTGTTCCATCTGGGTGTTTTGACTAAATCAAATAAAACCAGTGTGCCTGACTCAAAGCTGCAGCTGGAATGTTGAAAGCACATTTCAAAAAACAACAAAAACTACAAGCTGTGCTAATGACATTTCTTCCTAATCAGCCATTTCCAGTCTTCTGACTGATTAAACATTGTAACAGTATTTTTATGACTGTGTATGACAACAGGTGTGATGTTAATGGCTTTTTTGGAAATTTATATGACTGAAAATGCAAGATTAACTGTATCTTTCTTTTTCAATATGACTCTTTCCAAGTTACCTCTGTCCTTCATATATGAGGTAGTGCAATTTTTGTTTTACAGCACTTAAGAGTCTAAAAGAAAAGGCAGGCCTGCCAAGCACAAATAGCTGAATATCAAAAGTGCAAAGTTTATAAAATGTTCACAAGGAGTTTATTTACACATTTGTCCTGGTTTAAAGGACAGGTGTCTGTCTATAAAGGCAGAAGTTTTTCTTTGAAATAGAGACTTTAATTCCCCTCCCTCCAAGTATTATAAATGTTTGAATCAAGGACTCTGAGGCAGAGATAAGGGGGTAGGAATAACAGCCCTTTTTTTCTAATATATCTAACCGTACAAGCAGAAACAACTGCAGTTGTTAAAATTACTAACAGAACAGAACAGATAACTCGGTCCCAGTCCCTTCTTTAGCTGCAGGCATACTCTCTCTGTGCTCAGTCCCGATGCTGCAGCTGGAACAAAACCCGGAGCTGCCGAGGGCAGGCGGGAGCAGAGGTGTGTGGGAGGGGTGGCAGCCACGCCGGTCTCAGGTGGGAATGGGCTGGAGCGGCGGCTCCTCGCTCACCGTGTGTGTCCGGGTGATCAGCTGTGTCCGCAGAGGCAGGAGGCTGGAACGGGGCAGATGCAGGGCAGGTGATCACAGAGGGTCTGGCTCTGCTGTGTTCCACAGCATGGGGCTGCAGACGGGGCGTCCTGCCCCGAGCTCCCCGTAAACACGAGTCCCCTCTGGAAGCATGAGTAACCCCCTCCGGGAGCCGCTGCCACCGACCCCTTTTGTCTGGAGTCATCAGAGACCCTGGGTGTAGCCCGGCCAGCTCCATTGGCATGATAATGGGAAAAATTCTTTAAATTGACACAGTAATAGAAAAACACTCAATCCCCAACATTATCCACCCCGAATTTTTTCCATGCCAACATACTACAGCATATTAAAACTTTTAAACCATATACATACATGCAGTTACAAGCACAGTATCATAATAGTTCACCCTAGAACAAGGTCCCCTTGGGGTATGCATCGGGTCTCTCCATCCTTTTGTATCACCCACCAAGTGTAACCTGGTCCTTGAGGGAAAACCACCCCATGAACAGGATTGTCTTTGCTGGAGGCAGAGTTCACCCAAACAGTTTTTCCTAACATGCCTCTCAGGTGTACCACTGGAACCTTATCTCCATCTGGTGCTCCCAAGGGCTCTGACTGGGCAGGGCCTGCTCGGTTAGTGGAACCTCCGGTATTCACTAACCATGTGGCCTTTGGTAGATTGATCTCCCAGTTCTTGAAAGTCCCCCCACCAAGTGCCTTTAAGGTGGTTTTAAGCAGACCATTGCACTGTTCGACTTTCCCAGCTGCTGGAGCATGGTAGGGAATATGGTACACCCACTCGATGCTATGTTCTTTAGCACAGGTGTTTATAAGGCTATTTTTGAAATGAGTCCCATTGTCTGACTCAATTCTTTCAGGGGTACCATGCCTCCAGAGGACTTGCTTTTCCAGGCCCAGGATGGTGTTCTGAACAGTGGCATGGGACACAGGGTAGGTCTCCAACCATCCGGTGGTGGCTTCCACCATGGTCAGCACGTAGCGCTTGCCCTGGCGGGTCTGAGGCAGTGTGATATAGTCAATCTGCCAGGCCTCTCCGTACTTATATTTGGACCATCGCCCCCCATACCAGAGGGGCTTCACCCGCTTGGCCTGTTTGATGGCAGCGCACGTGTTAAAGTCATGAATAACCTGAGAGATGCTGTCCATGGTTAGATCCACCCCTCGGTCTCGTGCCCACTTATAGGTGGCGTCTCTGCCCTGATGGCCTGAGGCATCGTGGGCCCATCAAGCCAGGAACAGTTCTCCCTTGTGTTCCCAATCTAAGTCTATCTTTGAGACCTCTATCTGAGCAGCCTGATCTACCTGCTTGTTGTGCCTGTGTTCTTCATTAGCCCGACTCTTGGGAACATGGGCATCCACATGACGGACTTTCACGGGGAGCTTCTCTACCCGAGTGGCAATGTCTTTCCACTCATCAGCAGCCCAAATTGGTTTTCCTTTACGTTGCCAGTCAGCCTTTTTCCACCTTTCCAGCCAACCCCACAGAGCATTGGCTACCATCCACGAATCGGTGTAAAGGTAGAGCTTTGGCCATTTCTCTCTCTCAGCAATGTCCAAGGCCAGCTGAACAGCTTTGAGTTCAGCAAGTTGACTCGATCCACCTTCTCCTTCGGTAGCTTGTGCAACCTCTTGTGTGGGGCTCCATACGGCAGCTTTCCACTTCCGGTTCATCCCCACAATGCGGCAGGAACCGTCGGTGAAAAGGGCGTAGCGTGTTTCATCTGCTGGCAGCTGGTTGTACGGTGGAGCTTCTTCAGCCCGGGTCATTTGCTTCTGCTCCTCTTCATCAGCGAGACCAAAATCTTCACCTTCTGGCCAGCTCGTAATTATCTCCAAAATCCCAGGGCGATTCGGGTTGCCAATACGGGCGCGTTGCGTGATGAGGGCAATCCACTTGCTCCATGTGGCGTTGGTGGCATGATGAGTAGAGGGAACCTTTCCTTTGAACATCCACCCCAGCACTGGCAGTCGGGGTGCTAGGAGAACCTGTGCTTCTGTGCCAATCACCTCAGAGGCAGCTTGAACTCCCTCATAGGCAGCCAGGATTTCCTTCTCTGTGGGAGTATAATTGGCCTCAGACCCTTTGTAACTTCTGCTCCAGAATCCCAGGGGTTGGCCTCGAGTCTCACCAGGCACCTTCTGCCAAAGGCTCCAGGACAGACCATGGTTCCCAGCTGCAGAGTAGAGCACATTCTTTACCTCTGGTCCTGTCCTGACTGGGCCAAGGGCCACTGCATGAGCGATTTCCTGTTTGATCTGGGCAAAGGCTTGCTGTTGTTCGGGGCCCCAGTAGAAATTGTTCTTCTTGTGAGTGACCTGGTAGAGAGGGCTCACAATCTGGCTGTAGTCAGGGATGTGCATTCTCCAAAAGCCTATGGCACCTAGGAAAGCTTGTGTTTCCTTCTTGCTTGTTGGTGGAGACATTGCAGTGATCTTATTGATGACCTCAGTGGGGACCTGGTGCCATCAATCCTGCCACTTCACTCCCAGGAATTGGATCTCTCGGGCAGGTCCTTTGACTTTGCTCTTTTTAATGGCAAAACCGGCTCCCAGCAAAATCTGGATGATCTTCTCTCCTTTCTCAAATACCTCCATTGCTGTGTTCCCCCACACAATGATGTCATCGATGTACTGCAAATGTTCTGGAGCCTCACCCTTCTCCAGTGCAGCCTGGATCAGTCCGTGGCAGATGGTGGGGCTGTGCTTCCACCCCTGGGGCAGTCGGTTCCAGGTGTACTGCACGCCCCTCCAGGTGAAAGCAAACTGAGGCCTGCACTCTGCTGCCAAAGGAATGGAGAAGAATGCATTTGCAATGTCAATGGTGGCATACCACCTTGCTGCCTTGGACTCCAGCTCGCACTGAAATTCCAGCATGTCTGGCACTGCAGCGCTCAGCGGTGGAGTCACTTCATTCAATGCCCAATAGTCCACAGTCAGTCTCCATTCTCTATCAGATTTCTGCACAGGCCAGATGGGACTGTTGAAGGGTGAGTGGCTCTTGCTGACCACCCCTTGGCTCTCCAGCTCTTGGATCATTTTGTGGATGGGGATTACAGCATCTCAATTTGTCCGGTACTGCCGGCGGTGCACGGTCATGGTGGCAATTGGCACCTGTTGCTCAGTCACTTTTAGGAGTCCTACTGCAGAGGGGTTTTCTGACAGTCCAGGCAAGGTTTTCAACTGCTTAATGCTCTCTGTCGCTACAGCAGCTATTCCAAAAGCCCACCTGAACCCCTTTGGGTCTTTGTAGTAGCCGTTCCTGAGGAAGTCTATGCCTAGAATGCACGGTGCCCCTGGGCCGGTTACAACTGGATGTTTCTGCCACCCCTTCCCTGTCAGGCTAATCTCAGCTTCCATCAAAATGAATTCCTGTGATCCCCCCATCACCCCAACAATGGAAACAGGTACCTTCCCCACATGTTCTGATGGCATTAGGGTGCATTGTGGACCACTATCAACTAACACTCTGTGTTTCTGTGGCTTTGACGTGCCAGGCCATCGTACCCACACTATCCAATAGATCCTGTCATCCCATGCCTCTCCCTGGCTAGAGGCAGGGCCCCTCTAGCCCTGGTTATTATTTCTTTCCTGGGCATACATAGTGGAGGTTCCTTTCAGGAGATCTGACAGAACATCCTCCTTGCTGTAATACCCTGCACCTTGCTTGTGGGAGGTTGAGGCTACCTTCATTTTAGTGCGGCTCCCTCGGTTAGCATTTCCCTCCCTGAGCTGACGCACCTGTGCTGCCAGGACAGAAGTGGGTTTCCCATCCCATTTTCCCATGTCTTCCCCATGGTCTCGGAGGAAAAACCACAGCTCAGCTCATGGGGTGTACCCACTCTCCTTAGCTGGGGGGCGTTGAGTTCTAGATTTGGGGCCTGTGACTCATACTGGCGCCGCACTGATTTTCCTTATCTCCTCCCTTATCTCCTCATATTCCTCACCTCTCAACCCTCTCAATCCCTTCACCTGCTCTGGACCTCTTGGAGGTCCCTGACCACGGCAGAGACATTGGCCTGCATTGGGCCATTCATCATACTCTCAAAATTTCTGAGTTTGTTGGCAACAGAACACACGATGTCTCTGGATGGTTATCAGCATTAATCATTGCTATGTAGGTGGTATACTGAGATGGACCCAAGGTTGCCAAATTCCATAACATCCGCCCTGTGCACTTGACCTTGTCAGGGTCATTGTCATGCTGTCCATCCCTCCCAAAGAGTACCTCTAATACTGCTGTTTCTCTCAGCTGCTGGATCCCTTCCTCAAGGGTCTTCCAGCGCATCCTACGGTGGTGCTCCTGCATTCTCTCTCTGTGTAAAAACTTCTCTCTCACACTCATTAAAAGCCGGTCCCAGAGGGAAAGGAGGCCTTGCTCCCTTACGAATATCTGGTCCAAGGATCCCAAATTTCTGGCCTCAGTTCCATCCAGTTGTACACCTGTTCCCGTAAGGTCCCAGACCCGGAGTAACCAAGTTGTAAAGGGCTCACGGCCCCGCCGTGCAATGTCTTTTCGCAGATTATGGAGACTATCATATGAGAGGGACTCGGTGACTATCTCAGCCTCTGGCTCCCTTGCTGGTTTTAAGGACCCTCCTTGCTGATCCCCATTATCTTGGTGACTTGTTTTAATCTTAGATTTTCTAGTTTCCACAAGGGTAACTGCTGCTGGAAGTGGCTGCCCCTGTGATCCAGCGGGAACCTGGACAGATACAACATCTACGGGTTCCACTGCAGCACCATCTGATTCTCCCTCTTTAGGGCAGGGGGAGGGTTTCTAACAGTTGGGGAAAAGTTTTCCTGCAAAATCTGACCCATGTCCTGTATCTCCCTCAGCAGAACCCCCACCCACTCTGGGTGGTTCATTTCTGCAGTGGGCTGTGGGGCAGCATCAGGCTCTGGGGCAACATCCCTAGTCCTTAGGGCAGGGTTAGGCTCAGGGGCAGCACCTCTATTTGCTGGGGTAGGTATCAGAGTTGTTATCCAAGCCAATATTCCCTTGTTTCTGAAAGCTAAGTAGAACAGGCCTATCAGCAATGCCAGCCACTGTAAAATAACACTAGCAATTAAAGCAGATCTGAAATCTTTGAAAAGTGGTGGGGTAGCCTCAAAAAACTGGGTGGTGGGTTGGGAGAAAATTTTCCTTGCATTCATTACCTCATAGTAAGTACCATTATTGAAATAACCCCAGAAACATGCAGTAAGAGTACGATAGCTCTGGATCCATGTGGCCACTTTCCAGAAAAAATTAAAAAACCATGAATTCCTGGTATAATCAATCCACCAAACAAATTGGATAATAGCTACAGTAACTTTGGTGCGGGGGCCCATATTCAAATAAGGACTTACAAATGGGAGAGAGATATCTGTGGTCACATGGAGCCCAAGCCAGATTAAACCAGACAACATGTTGTCACTTAAGAGAGCTGTTACTCCTGTCTTAACTCTCAACTCAATGTCCTCTGCCCCATGTTTAGGCGCCAAAATCTGTCCTGGTTTGAAGGACACGTGTCTGCCTATAAAGGCAGAAGTTTTTCTTTGAAATAGAGACTTTAATTCCCCTCCCTCCAAGTATTATAAATGTTTGAATCAAGGAGATAAGGGGGTAGGAATAACAGCCTTTTTTTTCTAATATATCTAACAGAATAGATAACTCGGTTCTAGTTCTTTCTCAAGCTGCAGGCACACTCTCTGCACTCAGTCCTGGTGCTGCAGCTGGAGCAAAGCCCGGCAGCTGCAGAGATTCGGCGGGAGCGGAGGCGGGAGGGGGCGGCAGCGGCCACGCCGGTCTCGGGTGGGAACAGGCTGGAGTGGGCAGATCCTCGCTCACCGTGTGTGTCCGGGTGATCAGCTGTGTCCGCAGAGGCAGGAGGCTGGAACGGGGCAGATGCAGGGCAGGTGATCACAGAGGGTCTGGCTCTCCTGTGTTCCACAGCGGGGGCTGCAGACGGGGCGTCCTCCTCTGAGCTCGCTGGAAACACGTGTAACCCTTTTGGAAGCCAGTCCCACCGACCTCTTTGTCTAGAGTTGTCAAAGGTCCTGGGTGTAACCGGGCCAGCTCCATTGGCATGATAATGGAAAAATTCTTTAAATTGACAAAGTAGTAGAAAAACACTCAACCCCCAACAACATTTGAACATGAGATGGTATCAAACATATAAATATTGACAATTACATCCCAGTTGATAGAATGCACTCTAAAAAGATATAGTATATAACGTTTAGAGAATGGAAGGTGTTTCAGTAACTCAGCTATGACACCTTTGTATTAGAGAATTATCAAAGTCAATTTCAAAGTCTGAGAGTAATTGATGTGTGGTAGTAGAATGGCAATACATTTGGGCTATCACCTGGATTAAGAAATTATCCTCAGTGGACACCAAGAGCCTTCTGAACTGTTTACAGTTTGCTTACTCATCAATGCCTTTACATGTGAACCCACAATGCTTCCTTCAAGAAAAAAGCTGAATTGAGGAAATATTTAATCTAAAATCCAGAAAAGGAACAATTAGACACGTGGGACAAACATATGTGAAAATGGACAAACATATGTGAAAGTGAACAAACCTCCCTCCCAAAAAAACCCCAAACCAATAACAACTCTCAAAACATAAAAGGAGTGAGGAGGAAGAGGATGAGAGTTACAATAAGGGGTTGCAGAGCTTATTAGTGTGCAAATACATAAGAAGATACTATCAAAGGTGGGAATCACTGAAATGAAGAATGCATTTGAGACATTAAATGTAAGACTATCCATATCCACAGTTTGCTACTGCACTATTGTAAAGAAAATAAATCTCTAACATTAACCCACATTTTGTGAAGTAGGTATGGTTTCTAATTCAGTGCCTTTATTTAATGCCTTAATTTACAATTCTAGTTTCTGAAACAGCCTACAAAAAGCAAAACAGAGACTTCAGAAAGGAGCTGTGAAATTCAGAAATCCCAAGGTCATTGCTACATAATTACAAGTGATTAGGATCATAATATACTCTAAATGCTGGTAAATATATTTAGGACCTAAATTCACTGGGACTTTGAGATAATTGTTTGGACTACTATTTAGATTGTTCTTTTACACAGATACACACTGGATGCAATCAGCAAATAACATTCATCTGTATTTAATACTGCAGTTTTTGAGAAGTATGAAATGAAAACTGCTTGAAAGATCTAGCAAAGATGTTGGATTTGGGAACAGCTGATACCCTGTCGAGAAGAAGCTTATATAAGCAGAGGTTTTTCTTATTTAGGTGAGCTTTGCTTCTTTTTCTTCAACTAAATTGTGCATGGGAAAAAAAAATCAATATTTCAATGAGCAGCTTGAACCAAAATGAGAAATTGATTTCAATATTAAGCATGCAGTTCTAAAGCCCAGGGAGTAACTCAAGTGGAGAAAACCTTTTCAAAGTAACCATGCAGAACGTATGGTTAAACCATAGGAAGATATGACCTAGAGTCTAGGGTTTTTTTTCCATATTTTGTTTTGAAACATAGCTGATGTTTACAGGTTTGCAAGACTAAATACCAGTTTTACATTTCAAGTAAAAATATTTGATGTTTTCCCGAAGTATTTGGCTAAGAAACACTATGAAAATAATTTTTTCCCCTTGCTGGTATTTATTTCCAATATTCTTGAGTTTTCTAGTACCATTGAGAATATAAAGTACAATCTTAATGAAAAGTAAGATAACATCAAAGAATGCATTTAGTCTGGTTTTGTATTTTATCCCGGGATGATTTTTATGTTAATTATAGGAAATATTTTTGTGGTAGGGAAAATAAAAATTCTAGACAAGTGATTGAGCAGATAGAATTGTAGTGGCATACTGTGTTTTGTGCTCACTTTCTGTCTGAGTCTGGGATTATTTTTTCTTCAGGAATGTAGCTTCGTTAAAAGAAACAGCTCACTCTGTTACCCTTGATCCCTTGTGTACTCCTCTCAGCTATTGAATTAAATTTTTCTCACCTGGCTCAAAAGCCATAAATGCTGGGCTCTGACATGAAAGGAGGCAACACAATCAGTACTGCTTGGTGCTGAAACACGCTCATATTAAAGGAAACAGCAGGGCCCATCATTATGTTCTGTATGGTGTCTGGCTCCATTTTGTCCTACAGGTGTGCTCTGAAATTTAGTCTTCGAGGGCTCAGGCAGATGAATAACTAGTTTCTGCATTCTGTTGAAGTAAACTGAAATAAAACTTGGAGATAATAAAATGTATCGCCATTGTCCTGAAAGCAGCAATTTAGCAATGAATTTTACTTGTATAAATGCTCTGAGACTTCAGAAAGCTGATACAGTTTTTTAGCTTCAGCCTTTATTACTTGTCTAAAAGATGTGGTGCATATCTAAAGGTTTTGATCTCACACAATTTAATGCATGTGTTTTGATTATCTACATTTCTAACCATCAACTTTAATCGTCAGATCTCTGAGGATAAACAGATTAATAATTATTATTCCTTTTCTGATTTTGTAATTGCCCAAAATGTTAAAACAAATAAACAGGAACTGATGGGTAGAATTTTAAGAAACAACAATTATTGTGTTTGTCATGCTTTATCCAGGCATCACTTAAATGTCTTGTAGTGTTATTTTCCTCTAGGTTTCTGTTTCTTTATAAAGATATAAAGCCTTTGAACTTTCTATTATAAAAGATGAATCAATAACTATGTGCTGAAGTAGTTTTAGCTTAAATAGTTGCTTTTCAATAATAGAAAAAGTAATCCAAAACCCCAAAACAGACAGATCATCCACACTGAGCACAGCTGGAGGTACTCTGGTGTCATTACAGAACAAAGTGGGAAATCTGTACCTTTTTAAATAAGTATTTGCAACCTGCAATCTAAACCCATGGTGGGAATCCATGCAAACGTCTACCTGGTTTCAATATCAGATAGTCAGATTTTAGTAGTGCTGCAACCAACAATAGCTACACTTTGAGCTATCTGCTCATTCTCTTTCTGTGGAATCCTTTTCATTGGCAACTGTTGCAGGTCAGATCCCTAGGACATCTCACCATCAGGCAAGATATAATTCTGGGTAATTTTTACTAAAAGTAATCAAGTCACAAGATTTTTCTCAAATGTTCTCTTTGTGACCGGATCATGGAAGTCATGGAAAATCAAGGTGAGGCAGGCAATTCTCCAAAAAATTTTTAAATGCTTATTTTGTTTTGTTTTGAATTAATTAGGTGTTTCCTTTGGCATAAGATTTCCATTTTGGTCACGTGGTTTTAGCTGTGTGTATCACTGCATGCGCTTTAAAAATGTTGGATCTTGGTTGCAATGATGCACAGATTTTTCCTTTGGGGCAAGTTTTCCTCTCCTGTTTATGTCCTCATGAGATGAAATGAAATACATCACAAAATCCAAAAAATCCTTTGACAAGCTGCCACCTTTAGGCAATCATTATTCCCTGCATGCTTAATGCATGTACATGATTTTTATTTCTTCTTTATAGCATCTGCATGTGGTTTAACAAACCCCAAAACAGTCTGTAACTTTTGACATGTTTGGACAAAATACAGCTGTGGAAAATCTTTGGCTCGAAAAGTTGGTGCAGTGCAAAAAAAAAAAAAAAAAAAAGCAGGCTTCAAAAAGCAGACTTCATAAATCAGAGGTTTCATAGGTGAAGTCTAAAAAAAACCCTGAGGAAATCTGGCAGCTCCTTAGCGATGCAGTATTTAGAATAAAAGTGTAAACAATACTATTCTGGGTGGAAGAAAGGCAGAGTAGTAAAAATCAGATAGGTTTAACCAGTAATTTCTAATTCTCTAGTGTAGGAAAGAATTGTACTGGAAATTTAAAAGAAATCAGATTGTTGAAGATGATCTGTACTTACAAAGGTATAGATTAGGCATGCTGGCCAAAATCAAATAGCCAAAGAACAAAACCAAGGTGCAAAACCAAGGTGTCCCTTAGCAAGCAACATCAAGAGGAACAAGAAATTGGACACTTAACTTAAAAGAAAGGACAAAATTTGGGCTGTGCTTACCTTTAAATGCCTTGGGAAGACCCTGTACTGCAATAGTATTTAAGAGTTTTTAATGGTCTTTATCTGGATGTTTTCACTCAAAAGTTAAAAGTGATCAGCTGGCCAACATAAGAGCAACAAATAGAGGCAAATAGGTAAAGAACACTTTAGGATACATGTAAACAGGTCCAACATCTTTCTTCTGCTTTGGTCCAATGATCTTCACCCTAGAGTGCTTCGAACATCTGGTTAAGTCAATGACAGAGTTTTAATGATTATCTTTGTACACAGTCAGGTTCATGAATACTTGACCTACTTTCCTGACAGTTTCTATAAATTTAAATTAGTGAAAAGGGAAGTTAAAAACTAGGAAAAAATGATGAAAACATGCTAAAAAATAATATATCTTCAGTAAGTTGCTCGCTCTGCTTTCTCAAAATAGAGCTCAAAATGTGACGTGATTATAAGTAAAAAGCACTTTCCTGCAGAATTACTCCTGCTGGGTACTAATGGGATATTTAATATAGCAGAGAAAGATGTAATATGAAACAGCAGTGAAGAGCTGAAAACCAGATAAGCACAAACAAGATATAATACATGACTTTCTAATAATGGGGATAGTTTGTCTGTAGAATAAATGACCAGAGGAAACACTATATAAATTATGCTTTACATGTATATAGTTTGGGCTTATTTGAGGGAAATTTCTGTAGAATTATGTGTGCTATATTCTTTCCCTCTTCCCTTCAGTTGTTGTTTGCAGACTTAACACTTGTAAAATTCTTCTCATTTATCTGTATGGCCAAAAACGACATGAATACACTTTGCATTTGGAACCACAATGGCACACAAAATCCCTAGGATGCATTTCAGAACAGAGAATATATATTTATAACTTTCTGCCTGATCAGAATTTGAGTACTTTACAGCTAAGAAATGCATACTTTATTTGGATTATAATGAGTTCATAAAAGCCAGAAATGTCATTTGTCATGTAAACACATATAGTTTGTGGCATGGCAAACACTGAAATACAAAATCGCATCCATTCACAAATGCTGTGTAGATGCCACTGAGAATTTGGGAAAACTCTGCTCCTTTAAAGACTGAAAACATGATAATGCTCCCTCAAAACCATCATGTTTTTTCAGTGTGGAATTTAGAAGTCCTTTTCAGCAAAAGTCCAGCTCAGTACATGAAACTGCAAGCTAAAGTTTAGCACAGTCCACATAGCAACTCCGTGTGTATTGCCACTCAATAGTTCAAAAGTTGTCAATTAAAAGTGTGAACAAGAGATGAAGAAAAGATAGGGGCATCTTCAGGTGTGAATGTGCAATATATTTGGAACCAGCAGGCAAGGCTGGTGTAAAAATAGAACAAACAAGTTTAATCAAGCCACAATGGAGCTATTGAAAGTTTGCTTTGAAGCAGAATTTACCCTGATAAGAGCTCTCATAATGCCTATTAACCAGACCACTGAGGCTGCAAGAAGTCTTTTTTCCCTTGAATATACCTCAAAGACTCAACTATAAAGTTTATGCTATGGCAGCATGATGAAGGGGTTACTGAACACTAGCAGAGACAAAGCTTGTGACTTCATGGGAGTGGTTCCTTGCCTTGGAAACAGTCAACAAATCCTGTTTGTTTCAGCAAAACTGCTGTATATTGCAGCTTTTCTTAAGATGATCCAGTGGCAATAGTTAGACCTGTAAGGTTTTGTTTTTCATCTTCATTCTTTCATCTTCATTCTTAAGAACGAAATCTGGTTTTGCAAAACTTTTAATTCCTTCATAAACTAGCAAGGCAATTTTTACTTGAGCACCACACTAACAACAGTCAGCATAAAGGTTTGAAAAACTTTCATGCAAATAGAGGAACTAATTTACTTGTCTTTGGTGCTGTAAAATACCTTTATAAATGCTTAACTTCCTATAAGGGATATTGCAGATGTCCATTCTGGTGTGCTGCACTACTTTTATCCCTGTTCAAAACAGTAAGTATTTCCTTGGGACACAGATTGAGAACTACATATAGAAGAAAGTAATGCTTTTCTGTCATCCTCCTCATTTTAATTTTGTTGAGATTCCACTTTTTTGTATACTTTAAAAACCCCAGAAAATCTTGGGGGCTATGCTTTCAATAAATCGTTATATTGGTAAATGGAAAATTTAAATACAATTGCTGGTAGAAACCTCTCTTTGTTTTTATTTGAAGGCTACAATTCTGCAAAACAGTGCATTAAACTAATAAGCAGTTTCAACTGATCAATGCAAGCCAATTAAATGTGACTCCACAATTCTAGACAACAAGCAGAGAGTTATATTTAAATTGAAATTTTATTCAGCAAGGACATAAGCCCCTCTTCCACATGGCCTATAAAATTAACTGGGCACAATATGCCTCATGCAGATTGGCAGTTCTCTCTCTGTAGGGGTACAAAAAAATCTGATCAGCAGCCACTTTGAAAGCTCCCAAGTGTGTTAGTACAATGTACTTTGCCACATTTCAAGATCAGCGAAATTGCACGTGACATAGGAGTCGATCATTCAAAAACTCCCCATGTGGTGGGGCCACTGATTATGTGCTGCATATCCCATTTTCTTTGCCATCCTGAGACTTACTTATTGGTAGAACAAGGACACTGGAAGATGCAGCATGCCAGAGACACGGAGAAAACACTTGCTATTACTCAGGGGCTTTGCTTCCTAATGCTCCTACCACTGTGTGCTGTCCAGTGATTTTCATAAAAGCTCGTGGACTTTCCATTGCATCTGTATGAAGCTGCTCCCAAATGCAGGCAGTGTATTTCTTGGTGCTGTTACAGGGCTGTGAAGCCAGCTGATGTGTGCTGGCTCACCTGGCTGTTCTCAGTCCCTCCGGCACTGGGAATGCCAGGGCCAGGACAGGTCTGCTGGGATACAGGTGCGAGCTCCTGGTGCTCCCCTGCGTCCCCAGTCCAGAGCAGGTTCAAACAGTTCCAAGAAAAATAAAAAAACAGAGTCCAGGGGACTTCTCTGCCTCAGCTAGACCAAAACCAACCAAGAGCAAAGGAGAGCTCTCTTCTGCTGTCCACTGCAGACAACAGAGTCTGTGTGAAGAATGCGGGGGAGCAAGTGCAGACTCTGATAACAAACTCTGCACCTCTTCTCTCCCCCTTCACTCCTGGAACCTGTGTTAAAGCTGCAGAACTCAATATCCAACATCAACAGAACAGACGACTGGGGACATGAGCATCATAAAGTCACCCCAAGATATTGACCCCAGGGTCCCAGGGGACCCTCACAGCATGGGAAATGTAAATATGTAAATATAAGTGCAGCAGTGCAACAGACCTGAGCCCAGTTCTTAGCCCTGCTAAGCCTCATGTGGTTTCCTAACTGGGTTTATGTTGTGAGACACAGAGGGTGAGTAAGCTTTCCTGATTTGTGAGATGACAGGACAGCCATTAGTTTGCATTGATAAAGAACAGCCAGTTTATACATGGAGTTCAAGTAGAAATCCCTACTTCAAGAATTCTTTTGTTTGATGTCAGCATCCTTTGCTGTCTATTTGGTTGCTAATCCCCCAAGCAACAGTTCATAAAATGTTGGGCTGCTCTCACATGACACTTCTAAGGAGACCTCAGCCTTTGTCATAAAAACTCTGCAATGCCTAAATGCATAAAACCAGTAATGCTTGTGAAGCTCATATGTGACCCTCCTATAGCTTCTTGACTGAGGCCATCAAAGAATGCTGAGTTGCTCTGTAGTGATTCAGAGCAGTACCTAGAGGGGTTCCTATCACTAGTGCAGAGGTTAGAGGTCAAACTGAGTCACATCCTTACTGGGCTCTAAATCCATTTTTTTTGAGAGTAAAAATGTTGGATCAATTTAGATGTTTCATTCATGCAATTTGATTAGACAACAAATATAGCTGAGCCAAAAAAATTCCTAAACTCATGTATAGGAACAATGAGAAGATTGTTTGTACTGCCTGGTATCACCATCTCCTTTTCTCAAAAACCCCCCAGAAATCAACCAAATGAAAAACCTACTACCACCATCACCACAAGAAGAAGAAAAAGAGAGCATAAATTAATGAAACAGAAATAGGTAATTCATATATTCCAGATTTAGGCGCCTAATCTAGATGTCTGTAATAGGAACCTCATGTTTTTGTGTTTCCTCTGAAACTTACAAGGGTTATTCTAAATTTATTCATTCTATTGGCAAGCTCTACTGATTATAGGGATATGTAATAGGGTATTTGAAGTTAGCATCTATATATGCACTCCCAGAAATTCTAAACAGCCATTATAAATTGCTAGAGACTGCTGAAGATTGGTGTTTACATTTTTACTCATAGTCACCAAATATTCTTGCTAACATCATATTTTAAATCTTCCAGACTGCTTTCAATTTGGCTCTAGAAAATCTGTTTAATGAAAACAACCATCTCGGCATTCCTGTGATGTGTCTTCTTTTTTTTTTTTTTTTTTGCTTCTCTCCACTTATGGACTCCTTTATTTCATGCCACATGTATTTTCCTAGAGAAAGAATTGCTGTTTTGCAAGTATTGCAGTCTCACTGTGTTGGAAACAACTCAAGCTCTTGCCCAGAACTACCTTTAAATCAAGAATATTGCTTAAAAAAGACCAACTGAGTTAACTTTGAAATTATTTTTAAAATATATGTTGAGCTGCATAATTTATTCAAGTTTAGGTTTTAAAGTATTTGGTTGCACACAATTATTTTAATTGCAAATAATAAAAAATGCAAGGATAAAAATCCATTATATGCCTTAGCTTATATTTTCTTTTAAAGAATAATTGGTTTCTGGGGGCATTCAGAGCAGGTGAAGGTGTCTTATACTAGTTTGTTGTTCAGTTCCTTGTTGGGTCCCTCTGTGAAAATTAAGAGTGGAAAATAGTAGGGAAAAGAAGGAGTGACTCTCATGGGTGGCACTTGCTTCCCTAAGGACCCACAACAGCAACAGCATTATGGTTTTCTTGAAATCATATTGGGGTCTGCAAATGAAAAATGCCACGAGCTGCTCTGACTTAGCTCAAGAAATTTTTTAGGTTCAGTGAGTTCCCTGGAGATTCGAATTTTTTTTTTATTCTTTCTTTTGTAAAACACCCAATTTCAGTACAAGGGATTGATGAATATATCTTTTCCTGCAGGGAAAGTATAATTATGTTACAATCAGATCTGGCATCAAGAAATTCTAGATAGCACACAGATGGGCAACATTATAAAACTGTAGAAGTGGAAAATATATTTGTTTTGGACTCTTCTTTAAAAAGCACAGCACTCCCCTGAACATTTTCATCAGCCAATTCATCCTAAGACTAAAGAAAAATCATCAAGAAAAGTCGCTATGTTATCTGTCTTTCAGTATGCTGGACAGTCAGCACTGGTAGAGATGGACCATCTGTGTTTATTGATCATTCTTCCAGATTTAATGGATCAAATATATTTTGGTTCTGGCAGAGGTGTGAAGTGATTTTGTTTTGCTTCCTTTCTGGAATACACACTTCCAATATTAAAAGAAATTAATGGAATTTCCTTTTGTTTAATATTGTTTTATAATATGACATAATACAAATTATTGTAAGGAAGCAAGAAAAACCTCCTTGCTACAGGAATTTCAGGGATCAGTTTTATGGACTCAGGGAACATTAATTTTTATTGTATTCTTTCAACAGAAAGATAGCAAGTATGTTGTCCTGATGTACAAGACTAACTGAAAATAGTGCCCACACTTCACTAATTTTATTACCATCTCAAGAAAGAGATAGTGCTGTTACTTTTTCTTTTATCGTTTCTTGGGTTGCAATACAGGATGTAATCAGAAATGTGTATTCTACCACCATCTGTTGAAGCTGGGTGGGGCAGTGATTCCTTACCTCTGTGGCATATATTATCTGCTAATGGGCCATCTTTAAAACCAGGTAGGGCAATCATCTTCATATTTACCACAACCCACCCTCTCTTCAGAAAGATATCATCTGCTGATGGGCCATTAAGTCCTACTGTATGACTGAAAAAATTACATCATTCCACTGGGAGATGTTCCAGCCAGGGGAAGGAGCCAAGCCTTTCCTACCTAGATAAAAAACTGAGATTTTGAACAACAATGTACCTTCTTTCCACTGGATTCCAGAGGAAAACTGGACCTTTTCACATCATACCTGGATCTTCAGAGGAAAACTGCACCTTCCACAGGAGCACTTCTATAGCTGAGCCCCGTCTGCCACTGCAGGAGGATGCAGCCACCATTTAATGGGACTGGTACCAACACCCTGACTGACTAACAGGGTGTCAGGTTGTGTTCTGACTCTGTCAGGGTTGGGATTGTTCTTTGTAATACTGTATTTCTATTTTAATCTTCCTAGTAAAGAACTGTTATTCCTAATTCCCATATATTTGTATGAGAGCCCCTTAATTTCAAAATTATAATAATTTGGGGGGAGTGGGTTTACATTCTCCATTTCAAAGAGAAGCTTCTGCCTCTATTGGTAGATACCCGTCCTTCAAACCACGACATACTGTTACTTACATGTCTTTTGCACAGAATTTTCTTTTCTTGCCTTAACAAATTCTATAGATTTTCTTAGTGATCAAAAATCAACTCAACATGACTCAATCTTCATGTCTTTGATTCAAATCCTTTACTATGATCCAGCTGTTTGGTTTAGTGATTGAAGGTTCAACTGGACCCCATGGCTACTCTGTTCACCTTAACAGAAGTGAGAGAGGAAAAACAGAAAGCCTTTTAAGATTGTTTCAGGACTTTAGCATTTGCCTGCTTAAAATCTTCCTGTACTCGTGCTGTGTTTAATAGAGAATCACAAAATATTTAGTTGTTTCATAAATGCAGAATACCATGTGTCTCAGCCTGTTATTACAACAAAACTCTGACAATATGATTTATGAAAATCTGTACTGAATTGCTAACAGTAGAAAAATTCAGCATCCATGAGGAATACTAATCACTTTTAAAATGTAAGCAATTTAATTTTTACATGATAGCTGACATAAATATCTCTCACACTAATTAACAAATATTCTGAAGAAAATGTAATTTACTGCAGTTTATCCTTCAAAATAAATACAAAACATTTATTTTGTTTAGCTTTACTTGAATTTCACATATAATCCTATTCCTTTTTCATTCTTAAAATTTTTAATACTTGTGGTAAGGTAGAATGGTTATTAAAAAATCTCTTATTTTTATTGTAATTTTGAGTAATAGTGCATGTCATTAGCCAAACCTAACATTTCTCTATTCTGAGCAGTGAGGTAATGCCTGGAAAGAAGACACCTACATTAAGAGTTGTTTACATATTTTTACTATTACTGAGATCTAAAATAAAGTTTTTTTATAACTTAGTTAAAAATGAAAGCTAAACAGCATCAAGGTGACTTGCAAGTGATGACATTATCTCAGATCACAGAGGAAACATGAAACAAAGGGTACAGAATCCCAATCCATGTGGATCTTCAGTTCAAAATTGAAGGGCCATTAAAAAGTAAGGCTTTTTAAAACCACTTCTTGCAAAACTTTTGTGTACATTAACATGTAAAGCCATTGGAGAAGAATAATTATATTTGCAGCTCTTACAGGAAAAGGTCTGAAGGAAACAATTTGCTGACCAGTATTTCCTTCAGTGTGGTCTTGGCAATCCCTTGCAATAAGATTGCCCTTGTATTTTCTGGACAATTGCTGCTTCAAGTCACAGAGAGTTCATATGATTTAGTGGCTATCTAACAGCTATAGATCTCTAACAACTGTTTAAAGCACAGTGTCTGACAGCAGAATGTACTTAAAAAGAGTAACTTCCAGAAATAGAGATAATTAAAATGAAAAGTCATGAACCAGGAATATTAAGCATCTGATAATTGCACATTTTGTTAGAAGATTCTTAAATCTAAAGTAGTTATGTTAGTTTTGATTAACTTTCCTTTGAATGATATACAAATAAAGGCTGTTGCTTTGAAAAGCTGTAGTAGACAGCTTCTGATATCACCTAACATTTTAGGGAGTAATGCAAATAATTCCTCAAGCAGTCTGCTCCTGCAACTTTACTCATCCACAATAGGCTAAAGAATGGGGAATACTGACATGGGTCCTTAATAAAACTGTGTTTGTTGCTCTCATGGTGGAAAGTTAGCAGTTATTTCTGATGAAGTTAAGAAGATAAATCTCCCACTCTACTCCCTAAAAGCTGCACAGAGGGAGAATAGGAGCTAACATTCATTTTGCCAAACAGCCACTGAGATCAGTGAAAAAACACCAGCCTCAATGCCCTGTGCTTGTAGCTGATGGCCACACCAATGTTTTTTTATCATGTACTTAGAGAAATAGAAATTCAGGCTTGTGTCAGAACCCTGTTCAAGGTTACTCATAATTTGACATTTTTCTGCACAAATTTAAATAGAGTAGAATTTAGATGCTCCCGCATATAAGACGCCCCTAATAATGTAATACAGTTTCTTTGCAAATATTTAAAATAAAAGTTTTCCAGAGGAATAAATTTTTCCACACCCTACAAATAGTACAAAGAGATGTTTGTGATAATCCCAGAAGTAGCTATCAAATCCACATTTATTATTGTATTTAGACGAGGTGCTGCTGTTTCCTTTAGTTTACTGGTGAATAACAATGATGACTATCTCTTCCAGAAGACAGTATCTTTGCCTATTGAAAGAATGGTCACAATGATCCCAAATTAGTTATTTGTATGGCAAGAATATGTATGTTTTATGTATGTAGACTGTTTGCAATCAACTCAACTTAGTAGTGTATGAACCATTGGTAATTGGAAAGGGCTCATAATTCAGTACCTAAATATGGCTGCAAAGGGAAAGAAGAAAAGATTGATTTCCTATATTCTGACTCAGGCATGGGCAAGTATGCATACAGAGAGTATATGATCAAAGCTTGTTATCATAACTGATGAACAGAAAGAATTCTGGTTTGAATATGCAAACTACCCATCTCTGATAGCTGTGTTTGGCTTGCCAGTTTTTACTTACAATTTCACTTACATAAAGGCATAGGAGGTGAAGCTCAGTGATTTACACAGGAATTTTAATTTCAGATTCTCCCTTAAATCACTTCATTGAAGTAGTGTGTGGAAAATATACTGATACACAGTGATACAGAATGTGTCAATACATCATTAAAAGCAAAGGGAACAAAAATACAGTTTAGAGATTTGACAAGTCAGACTTGCAAAGCTTTTCTTGAATTGGTATTTTTTCCTTCCCATCATAACTTTTCTGCTTAACCATTCATAGATTTTCAGTCCCCAAAGTTGATCTTGAAATTAACATTAAGTTTTGCCAGGCGCAATAATTCTCCTTTCTCTTGCTCATCCAAGAAAATCTGTTTAAAGTCTCTGAAATTTTTTCAGCTAAGTCAAAGGACTGAAATCAGAGAAGATAAAAACCTTGTCCTTTCCATTTTCCTCTGAATTTCTAGCTACCTGCTAAAAGTCTCTTGCACTTAGAAACCTCATCTAATGTTGCTAATAAGTCTTTTAATTCCTTCTGGGACACACCATGATTTTCAGTGCATATTAACACATCTTAACTAGTCTCAAACTTCCCCTTAGATGATGAAACCTCCTTCTCAATTACTATAAGCATACCTAATAAGATTAGCTTACATAGACACCTTCTTAAGTTTTTTGCAGCTTGTTCCACCTTTCCATAATATTTCATCTTATAACAGACTTGTTTTCTGTTTGCTTGCCATCTGCACAAGTGGAGAAACATATTGCCAGTTCTTAGCTGAGCAGGATTCATCTTTGATTACAGTGACATCTCTGTCTGCCACACCAGCCATGTAAGAAAGCACCTTTCAGGCAAGAATGTTTTTCTATCTATACTAAGCCTCAAAACCTTTAAATTTTCAAACCTTGTTTCCCTTTCTCCTTTGCTCATAGAGCCAGAGGAAAAAAACCAGAAGGTACTCTTAAGGTAGTATGATGCAGTTCATAGTCCTGGGATGAAAAAAGGCAGAAAATTTATTATTAAAAAAAGGCTTGTGCATTTAATCTTTGGTAATTTACTGTAATGATGGTCAGGTGTCTGTATGAGATTGTGAAGTGAACAAAGAAATCTTAGTGTCATATTCATGTATTTTCTCTGCAAGGTGTGTTGATAATAATTTGAATATCTTTCAGCTCTTTCATTTTTAAATAAAATAAAGGTAGTGTTTTTAGGTGATGAAGAATTCTGGTACATGCAGAGAGTTGTGAGTTATGCTTTATTTTGGCTCAACAGTGAACAGAACCTCAGGTAGAAACATTCAGGCAAATTCAAGGCATTCTTAGAATGAAAGATTCATCTGAATGAACTCATCTGACTCCAGGGAAAATGTATAATCATATTTTTTAGAATTAAATTATAACCTCACTGATTGCTATCTTATGGTTAGGACATAAAAGATAGAACATTTTTCTCTACTAGTATTCAATTTCTTTCAGACTCTGAATCTAGCCTGACTGCACTTAACAGCATGCCTCTGGTAATAAAGATGAAGAGCAGCAACAAACCTTTATCTGAAAATATTTTTACATAATTCATATTCTAATGTTTACTTGGTTCCTTATGTCCCCAGTTCTTCAAATAATATGGCCACATGTTTCAAGGCAGACTTATACTCCAATATCCAAAGCTGTGCATAATCCTATGGTTTGAGGTCATTCAACAATGTTATGAAAATGCACTAATTGCACCATGTCTACATACCCAATGCTAGCATAATACTCTTTATTTGTAATATATTTAATTTTATAATTCATGGAACTTTATTATAAGAAATTTTATAAGCAACTCTCATTCTTTTTATTCATCAATTTCCCCAAAGCAGACTTCAGGTCACATATTGGCTCTATGCAAGGTGGGCTTTGAAGATAACTATTTAATTTTCTTTTCCTTTTCTCTTGACCCCATTGAAATACGGAAAAGCTTAGCATTAAAAACTGTGCAGCTCAGCAGCTGCATGTTAATACAATGTTTCGAAATATAATGTAATCCTAGTATAGTAAGAATAAACATATTTAGAGTCTATGCTTTCTGACACTCCTGCTCTCCTTCCTCCCCACATATGGAATGTTAAATGCGGGATTTATGCATGTAAAAAAAAATATTCACTCCAAAATATATCTTAGTTCTCAAGGTGAAATAAAAATCACTCTCTAACAAACTGTCATGCTGTTTTTTGGATGTCTAGGGGTACAGGACACTTAGCAGAGGGGCCAGGATATTATTGAACTATTCTCAGAAGGTATCGACCTTCTGCAACACCTAGTGAATATTCTCAGGAGGAATGGAAACTAATGAGGAAGTATGAAACTGTAGTCTCTGTAAATAAATCCTTCTGCTGTGTCTATTTGCTGTGCAATTGATAACCTTAAAAAGCATGGGGAGAAGGGAGAGAGAAAGCAAAAAGAGCAGGCATAGCTGCCATTTGGCCAGGTTGCAATTTATAATGTCAGCAGCTAAGCTTTGCACAGACCATTGGCACCGATACGGTACATAAGACTTGTCTCCTATTCCCTTCTTAATATTTCCTCTCAGAGTACAACAGCCAAAAGGTAATAATAGGTTAACAAAATGGTTTATAAAGACTTGTGCCTGCCCTGCAGGTACAAGGTATCTAGTGACAAATGTGACTATCTATTATAATTCTGTGCTTTGAATTAAGTATTTGTTTTTCATGAGTGATTAATTTTCCCTTTATTCAGCTCTGACTCCCGAACACCAGATCACAGACTGTTCTTCCTACCTCTCTTATAGCTCTCAGAGTATTTATAGCAGTGGTACATTTTACCATTGAAACTTGAAACCTGATTTTCCTTCCCATTTCCTCTTTTTCTATTCACTTACATTTTAATCCCTTTTTCTCTTTCCCCCAGATTTTTACCAATGCCTAAACATCTTCTCTGTTGCCCCTATTCCCATGCTGTCCTGCTTTTATGCCTGCCTTGGTTTAGGGCAAATCTGGGAGGAAACCTCTGAATGGGGGAGGTGAAGCAGCCTTTTGATCAATTGGTTTGGTAAAAGATTATTTTAGACACAAGTGGAAAAACACTGCTTATTTAACAGGCAAAGCACTCCCCAGCACAGAAATGAACAATACTAAACAACAGAACCTCTTGTCGTTCCGAAGAGATGACAAATTCAGAAGAGTCCCTTCTGTGGGTTGCAGCTTGGCTCACTCAGGCTGTTCTCAGTCCCTCCAGTGCTGGGAATGCCATGGCCCAGGCCAGGCCTGGTGGGCCACTGGTGCAAACTCCTGGTGCTCTCCTGGGTTTTAGTCAAGAGTAGGTTCAAACAATTCCAAGAAAAAGGAAAAACTACAGTCTAGGGAACTTCTCTGCTTCTGCCAGTTAAAAACTAACAAAAAGCAAAGGAGAGCTTTCTCCTGCTGTCCACTGCAGACAGCACAGTATGTGTGAAGGATGCAAGGAAATGAGTGCAGTTCTGACAACAAACCCTGCACCTCTTCTCTCCCCTTTTGCTACAGTGTATTTGTTGTTAATGGTATGCTCTATTATTGCCCAAGTTAATGTTTTAGTCCAAAATTATACCCTCCCACCCACCTTGTCAATTTATCCTGAATTCCCTGTCAATCCTGCTTTGTGCCAGCCCCTTCCTTGGAATTCCCCTTGGAAATCCCCTAAAACTCCACCTCTCATTAGCCCATGTGACTCAGTTTTCCCCCTCTATCTCCCCCACTGGACAATGCTTTTGTGAACCCTACCCTTTACCCCCTCTTAGAAGTTCTCCAATTTGCTAATAAATTGTACCTTCCCCTTAAACCTCCCCCATATATAAGTTGTTGCACCTTAGCTCTTTTGTCTTTTGCCCCTCACATTCTCCAGAGTAATAATTTTTTTTTATCCTATGCAAAAGACCTCCCCTTCCTCCTTGCCTCCTACAGAACTTAATATCCAGCACAAACAGAACTGATGATTGGGGATATAAACCTCATAAAGTCACCCCAGATCTGCAAGCTCTAGTGCTCTGAACTTTCTGTCCCAGAAAGCATCATGACCTGTATTCTTACCTTCTTTGGGACATATCCCCAGAGTTATATAAGATGAATAGTTGATTTATAAGTGGATAAAAGTTGCATGTTAAATTATAATGAGATTTTAAGATGAAGATAAGGGTAAAAAAAGGAAAGAAGTAAATAAAATATCTTAAAGTGCCTGAAAGCAACTTTAGCTTTGAGTTTTAAAAGAAAATCAACTACAATTTAATACTGAGCAAACTAGTAGCTCCCATTCCACTGTGGAACTCTCAGGTTTTATGTTACTTTTATGAAAGGCTCTTCTATCAGAAAACATTACATAGCATCACTAGATTTTTTTTTTTTTTGAATAGCACTAACTTATTTTGTAATCAAGGCTTTGTAGGAAAAAAGTCACAGCAGAGAGCAGCTCCCATCAGCTTCAGATCTAGATTTCTGCTGTCTTTTTTTCCCAGGTCTTTTGTCCTAGGTTTTCTTCTGATCTGTAGTATTATTGCAGTATGTCAAAGAAAAATTAGTGAAAAAACACTACCTTATACAAGATATAAAGCTTGAGGAAATATGGAATTTTGTGCAGTTGATTGTTTTGATTGTTACCACTTAACAGTTCCCTCTTTGCATTGCTTGTACAGGATGAAAATATATAATGGAGTAGTTAACACAGAGAAATGGTATGCATATGCAAACAACATTATAAAATAGAATGCAGGAACAGCAGGCACTTGGCAATAGCCACAATCAAACATTAAGTTCTGCAGGGTGCTTCTTGGTATTGTCAGAAGAAATACAATAGCATAATATTTAAAAATATTATAAAAATCAGATGATTTTTTTAAAGTTGGTCTTTAACTGCAGAACAGGATTCCTTTTTTTTCCCCTCACTGTCTCAGTGGAATGGGTTGATCTTTAATGTCCTTCCCAAGTCAAACCATTCTATAATTCTATGACACTCCTTTTGAGTTTCATGAGACTTTGAGATCATGAATAGAAGCTGATTGAATTAAATTTGCTTTTGGTACTCCCTATCTATGATTTAAAGGATCTGCCCAAGAATTTTCTCCTGAAATTTCACCAAAACCTGAAAGTGAGGCTGCCCTCATGACTCAGTGTCTAAAGTAGCTGTATTGTTCTGTTGAAATAGGCATTAGCTAATAATTCTGTAGATGTGAACTCTTTGGGAACTGGTCTATTCAGAGTAGGAAAAATACTATTCTGACTGGAAGAGAAGACATACCATTTGGCCTCTGACTGCAAAATGAAAAGGCATTGACTATGACAAAATAGAAGGCTGACTGTTAGTGACAGCAAAAATAAGCTAATAGTCTCTTATTACATCAAAGTTCTTTAAAGGCAGTTGTGATAAATGGATGATTTTTTAATTCTCATGTTTTCTATAACATGTATCTCAGGTATAGATGGTATAATTTTTTAAAAGTAGCATTTAGGTGCAAAGAACAGTTCCTCACATTACTGCAATGCAGATGCATTTGTAGGATTGCCAGGACACTGCAGGTCTAGTCTTAGAAGGAATTCTGACTGATTCAGGTGAGCTAGCATCTTTGTGAAATCCCAGAAAAAATATGAATTTGAAAAGCTGAGGTGAGTGTCACAGAGGGTTTTTTTTAATAGATTTTTGATGTGCAACCTGAATATTCAGATATAATCAAGATCACATGTAATTTATTGCACGAAGTTCTAAAGATATTCCAAACATGCTTTCCTGGGTGAACATATGAAAATAAAGGGTGCTTTATCTTATCTTTTTGAAGTCCAATATTCACCTATATGTTGCAAAAGCACCCTAACAAAGTGAGTGCCTCCATACCCACTAAATCATGCTGCTAACACTGCTAAGAGTGTTGTGCTGAAGTTGAATTATTCAGGTACTGAATCTAGATAGTAAGATATTGAAATTACTCTCTACTAATAGATGTGCCATAATATCTAATCATAATAGCCCAGAGCTGAATCCATTTTCCTTGTGCATATTTAAGCCTATTAACAAATGTAAATTCATATATATAGACTAACAGAATATTTGAAAGAGATTTTTATCTATACCTTATGAACCTCTGCTACTTGATGTGTTTTTCTTTGATGGATTTGGAGCTAGACTGATTAGCACATTTATATCTACTCATTAAAGGCTGAAGACATAATTTTAATATCTTTTCTCATTTTCTTCTGCAGGGACTTAGAATTGCTGATTGTCTCTTCTGAGATAACTCACTGTAAAATCAGGTTAAACATGGAACAAAATCAAATTACATGTTTTTTTTTTTTTCACTCATGATAACAAAATACTATTTAAATAAATGACTGAGAAGATAACATACAGGGTTGTCAGCTAAAAAAGAATCACCTGTGTGTGCATTATTAGTTCTGGTGGAAGACATTAAACTTAGGTTATTGAATACATTATTTATTAATGCAATTAAGCAAAGCCTTGATTGTCACAGCTCCTACAGCATTGCAACCAGGCAAGGAGAAGGGTCACCAAAACTTTGACACTCACCAAAAGGATTTATATAAACAATGGAATGGTAGATCTACTGTCCATCCTGCTTCAACTTTAGAAAATGGTGATATTTCCTTGGAAGGAGAACAAAGGAAATCAGGACTTCAAGACTTCTTATTTCAAGACTCTCAAGTTTTGAGATAGTTGGGAAGGTGTCTCTAGTGCTTAGGAAGAAAATAAAAGAGTGAGATGTAAATTTCATAACAGAAGTCTGTAGAAAAGGCAAGTGACTGTGACACAACTGCAGAGAGACAGGAGTTTTTGTGGGCTTACAAAGGGGAGAGGAGGGAAGATGGCTGAAATGATCAGAACAGACAAGGGAAATGTATGATTTCCAGCTGAGTGGAACCCCAAGTCTGGAGAATGCAATTCAGATTATTCCTGCTGAGAGAAAAGAAGATGGGATAAGCATTGGCCAAAAAAAAAAAAAAAAAAACCAAAACCCAAAACTAAACAATTAGAAGGGAGAGGAAAAGAAAGCAAACGCATTAAACCGAAGAGTTTTGTATAGTTTATTGAAAGAAGTTGAAGAGACTAATTTGAACAAAAACTTCTTGTTCTAGAGTATCTCTTTCATTACTTTTAATTTGGCAGTAACTAGATGATCTGCAGAAACAAATTAAAATATTATGATGCTGTGACAGAAACTTAAGAGAGATCTCCAGTAACTCTGCCTTTACTTAGGACTGGTATTACTCTTTGGGTATTAATTTGGTGGTGTGGCATTTAAAATAGAAAAGACACTTGAGGTAAATGGCTAAAACACATAGATTAATCCTTACATATGAAGAGTCTAACACCAGATGGAAAGCTCATAACTGAGGAGTGAATCATTTAGCACTGTGCCTGGTGAGCAGGATGGATTTACTCTATTGGAGGTGCTGACCATCCTTGTTGCTGTAGAAATATCCCTTTTAACACTGACATCAGCTTCCCTGGCTGATTTTGAAACAGAAACATCCCTATAGGCTCTAGCTATTAACTATTTTTATTAGATTTGCTGTAGAGACACTGCTCTCCTGTACAGCTTGGGATCAAGCTGTCTCCTTGAGCCATACCATATGGTGAGGAATTGCCTGAGAAGGTTTTTGTCTTCTAACAACATCCTCATTCAGTTGTTTACCCAAAGACATGACAAGTTGGGTAGAGTGAGATTTGCTAGGAAGAGCAAATCCTTCCAAAGATATTTTTTTTCCAGTAAACTCTGTAAGATCCTTGAATAATTACTGAAATAAACAAAAATGGCATGATATTTCCTCCATTTCAAGCATAAAACAGAGCTATAAAAATGGAATTACGCAGCATGTTGGTTCTGCAGAAACTGCTAAAGCGAGTACCTATTATTTAAGAACGGATAATATTCTGTAGATACTCTGTTGCTACCAATTAATCCCAGTGGAATGAAATTAATTGCTTTATTTCATGAAACAGGATAGGCAAGGGATTCAAGAACTACATCCTCAGTCTTGAACAAGTGAGCTATGCAATATGTAGAAGTGCAGTAAAATTCTGAACATCATTTACAGAAGTGGGATCAAGTTTCTGTAAGAGGTAATAGCAAACCATCACCATTAACCATAACTTACTTCAGACTAGACTTTGACATTCATAGGGCAAACCAGGTTAAAAGTCCATATTAATTTTCCCAGGAAACTGTCCTCTGTGCTAAAACCCCATAAAATGGTCTTGATACAAAGCAGATGACAGCACTTTCATGGTTTAAGATTCTTGAGATTGCAGTGGTGATGCTCTGAGATGTTTGACAAAGTACAAGAAAACACATAGCCCTATTAGTCCATAAAAATTGGAAAGTTTTCAAGCTAGGACACTAAGTGCAGGAAATCTGATGGGGTTATTTTAGTTTTTAAATCCCAAACAACCCAAATTGATAGAGAACATTAAATTGCCTGGATATAATTTATTATCAGATTTAGCATATTGGGTGTGAAATTTACAATTAAGCATCTTGAGAAAAAAATACTCCTACATGACTGATGATTAGAAAACAAGTTGAATTAAGAACTCTAGCTTATTAGTTCAACTGAAGGAGGAATACAATTCCAAGAAAGATGGAAATATCATTGACCTTAAAGTAGAAAGGGAGCTGAAGTTTAAAGTATGTGAGCTAGTTTTCTTCCTTTTCAAATAAAAACTAGATTAGGTAAAAATTTACACCAGTTTCTGTTTGAAGGACTTTGAGCAGTTGAGAGTGAATATTTGGAATTATTTGCACTAGTAACTGCAGTTTTCTATGCCAAATAAAATTCAACATGATCATTCACACTTTGGTGAAATGTAAGCTTCAGCTTTTGATTTCAGTCACCATCACTCCATAAAGATAGA
Organism: Erithacus rubecula; assembly: GCF_903797595.1. Lineage (NCBI taxonomy): Eukaryota > Metazoa > Chordata > Aves > Passeriformes > Muscicapidae > Erithacus > Erithacus rubecula. The sequence continues at coordinate 39,018,313 of NC_136687.1, forward strand.
ATCAAAACTACATTTTCCCCTCATCTAGAATCTCAAAAATTGTATCTGATCTAGTACAAACTCCTATGGAATATAAGAAAAAATTTACATAAATAGGAGACTTCCAGAAAGTTATCTTAATCCCATTCATCACTGCAGTGAATATTGTTAATGCCAAATATTGAGGGACCAGAACAAAACAGCCTTTGATGCACTGCTGAGGACTCCGTTATAAACTCAGCAAGGTCCCCTCAATTACTAATATCCCCAAAGTAGTAGGAATCTGTTCAGATAAGAATTCTCAGTAAAGCACTGTAGAATTGCTTTTTCTACCTGTAATCAGAAAATGAGTGTAATGTCTAGAAGAAATTCCTCGATAAGTGATTACTATATAGAGAACAAGAAGCATTACTTGTTGAAACCTCTCTGCTGCAAAAATATCCTTACATACTATCATTATTCATGGACTTTACTGACAAATCTAGAAAAAACAAGAGATATTTAATATTGAAGTCCTAACAGGTTTGCATAGAGAGTTATAAAGAGCAAGTTATCCACATTAATCTGATTTTCATTCATGATTTTCTCATTACTTGTAAACATCTCATATATTAGCTCTTAAAAAACTAACCAACCAACCAAAACCACACAAAAAAACACAGCTGCCAAGACAAAATTTGATTGAATATTGATACCCCCACACTGTACCTCTGGTAAACTGCTACCAGAGTTTATTTCTATTTCTGTAATTCTTGTGTCTTAATGAAGTCGCACACCTCCTCTTTAAAAGGATCTATCTCAAACTCAAAGTGATCAGTGGAGCTTTAGTTATACTGTGTGTGTTGAGAGACTTTATAACAATGTAATGGAGAATTGTATAAACAAGTAGAAAGATTTGCACAAAGTCACTGTATGTGTCTCATCCTAAAGGAAAACAAAAAAATATCCCTTAGACATTCCATGGGAGCAAGACATGTTCACATGTGTACCCTTATTTAATATTTTAAATAATGAAAGAGATGCACATATCGAGAGCAAATGGGCAAGGTTTGTGTAGCTTAAAAGATGGTTAACATGGCATTTACATCTAGGACAAATTCTGGTTTATAATGAACCAAAAACTTCAAAGCATATAGATTGTTGCAAAAGTCCCCCAAATCTCAATGGGACATTGATGCATATTAATAAGTGTATTATAATATATATGTAAGGGGTTATTATTTTATTCAAGTTGATACTTGTGGGATCTCACTGAGCCAAGATTGGGTGTGTTTGAAACATGTTTTCAAAGGAAATGGCCGATAGAGAGTCCAGAAGAAAAAGAGTGAGACTAATGAGAGGTTTATAATGTAAGAAGACAGCTTATTTTCTTTGGAAAAGAGAAGACAGATTCTTGGAAGAGAAGTATGAAGCATTTATTGTTAGTACTTCAGGAACAAAAAGCGGAAAAGGTCAAAATATTAAGGCTGTTAGTGTTCTCAGATCCCAAATATTCCAGAGAGGAATCAGCAGCCAATATTATCCCAAAGGTAAGTATCAGAAAATAATGCCTGATGCCTATCCCACAGCAACATTCAGTATGAACAGACTACAGCAGATTCTTAATTGGTGGTTTGCTTTTTTCTACTTTTATAGCAATTGAAGCTGAGACTGTCAGCACACACTGCATCCAATGCTGTCAGAGAGGAGGAGCTGGCATTCCACAGATGCCTGCATGGCTCACAGGCAGGTCCAGCAGCTGCCAGAATTCAGCCAACACAGCGCCTGAGCTACACTTTCATTCTGGTTCTTTCCTGGCTTACAGAGACATTAGACTGCTGTAATTTGCTTTTCAACTCTCATATTGCATGTAACTAATTTCATACCATATCTATCTAGAATGCTTTTGCAGAGCTCCAAGCTACACCTTCAATTGTGCTGCCAGGAAATTCTAAATCTGAGGATCTTCTGTCAGGGGAGGGGGAAGTAGCTGGAGGAGAGAAAGATGCAAAGAAGTAGCCTCTGATAAGCTTGTTTCCAGATACTTGACCCAATTTCCATCCATTTATTATCTCTTGTGAGGACTAAAAATTTGCCTCCATGAATTCCTTTTAGGTTACAATTCTTTTTTGCTCCAGATAACAAAAATCCCCTAGAGAAACTCAGAAGAGCTAAGTTAACATGAAGGCCCAACTATATCAGCTGCCTTATAAAAGGCCAAGAAAATTCAGTACCATTTCCATGAATGGTACTGAAATTCATGAAATTCAGTACCATTCCATGTTAATTATGGATTCAGGTCAGTACATCCAGTTTTTGTTTCTTTTTATTTCAAGACTTACAAGAATTCTGTCACCTATTAAGCTATTCTGAATAAAACCACAAGTACACAAAGCTGGATTTTGTGTCTGCTAGAACTCTAGATCTCATCTGAAGCAGCAATTCTGACAATTAAGAAAACTAGTTGCTTCTAAGACAAATGCTATGGGTCATTCTTTTCAGAGTTATTCTTAGGGAAAGTATTTGCAACATATTTTGGCCTCTTAAAAGAAATGACCAAGTAACTGTTTACATTCAGTTTAAGTTCTCTTCCCCACCAGGCATCCTCCAAGATATGTCATTTTTTCCCAAGATCACAGTTTAGGAGAAAGTTCTATCGTCCTTGTTGAGTTACAGCCTTTGCATTTGTATGCAAAGTGCCTTGAAACAATATCTGTTTTTCCTTTGCTTCTAGAGAGCTGCTCTGTCCCCTCCTCAACCTCTCTCAGGTCTGACCCTTTGTTCAGGGTAATGAGTCTGGTTTACGATTGCTCCTCCTTTGCTGTCCACTTCTCAGTCCATACACCCATCAAAAATTCACTTATGTGGTAAACACAAAGCTAAAATATTGACCAGAAACTCCATCTTTCTTTCTGTGCAATAGTTTTTAAAGCCATGTCAGCTCAAACTGGGAAGGGCTGCTACGACACTTGTAAGAAGGGATCCACAGTTTGTTCTTAAAATAGGACAGAAAAGAAAGTGGTATAATTCAACATGGGAAAAATGAAGGCCAAGGAAAACAAACTTAATCCCTCTAGGTATATGTGCTGGATTAAACACTAAGGAAGGGAAAGAGCTGCAAAGCAGTATTGCCCTGAGAATAAATGAACATATGGTGGTCATGTGCAAGACTGGGACAGGTATAATGAGAAATTTCCTACCATGATGGGAAAAATCAGTGGAACCCTCTATCTTTTAGAAATTGCAGAGGTGGGAAAACTAACTCTGGTCAAGATGTGAGATGTACTTGTTACTTCTCCAGATGTGCTAATATGACAATATTGCATGTGACAAGAAGGCGGTGGGAAATGCCTAAACCTACAAAGCTGCTTTATTAGTAACAGTGCTTGAAAGAGAAATGGAGTCTGTTGTGAAGTGCATCCCACAAACCACATCCAAAATATATTAGATGCTCTAAAAATGTGGATATCCTAAGCACCTTTGACAAACTGAAGCAAAGTTATTTAGTCTGTCATAAACCTCTGCAGTATATTGGAATTCTTGCACCAAAAAGATTATGTCCTTTGGTCTAAAGAAATGAGTAATTTATTTGAATGTGTATGTGGAGATTTATAACATTATCCTCACAATAAAATTTTGAAATATTATGCATATCTCCAAAAAAGAAGCAGCATTTTCTTGTTAAAAATGAAAGCTATATGGATATTCTTCATAAGATAGTCCTAAAATTCAAGGACATAGTTCTTTCAGTGAAATTTAAACAGGCACTTTTCACTGAAGAAATTCAATTGAAATTCATTGAAGACTGTATGTACTGCTTCAAAAATCTCATGGTCCTCACTGTAGTACCCTTGCCTCAAATTTCTTGACCAACTTGTTTGAAGTCAGTTTTCTAGAATCCATTTTAGTTTCCCATAGAAGGATGAAATGAATAATCTCCATGATTAGTTTCTTATCTACAGAAACAAAATGGTCTGATAAGTTTTCACAGCCAGAATAGGTATAAGAATAACAAGATATTGTTAAAAGATCATAACAAGATGTCATTAAAAGTGATGGTAAGAGGAAAAGACACTCTTCTAGATAAGAAAGGTACAAGAAAGACATATATATATAAGAATATAATAAAGAAATCACCATCTCACAGGTGCTAGATCAAGTTAATAAAGAAAAATTGATACTATTACAGTTTATACATTTTCTGCTGTGTGAATAAGTAGACTATCATCTCCAGCTCTGCCAATAGGAAACATTTTAAATGTATTTTAATTTTTAACAGGAATAAATTACTGAGAAGTGCCCATATCTGCTCTGAAAGCAGAACATATGCCTTAGGAGGATGAATAATGTCTGATGAAAACACCAGCCAAAAAGCAGCAGAACTTCAAAGCTTAAAATGGTTTTAATAAATTTAATAAAAGAAACAGCTACACAGTGTAGAGAGAAAATAACTTTTGCTTAGTGAAGATAATTTCCTTGGGAGCCAGTATTGGCCTCAGTGGTGTTGTTACATTACACAGCATGTATGTATTTTAATTAACTCTGGCTCTGATATATCTAAAATGTAGGACAGATCATTTAGTGTATCCACAGAACATGGTGCCCTGGGAGATACAATCCTTCACAAAATTAACCAAATTGTGCCCAACTGTGAAAAGGGTCGGGTCATTTAAGCAATAGATCTGTTTCAGTCACAAAGTGTACTATGTGAAAAAACTTTCTGTTTAAATGCCTTCATTGTCAAACAAAGAGCAGTGTGCAGCCAAAGTCCCATTCTCTTTTTGCCTGACTTGGGTCTGCCCTGGATTGCAAAACACCATTAACATGTCTGTAGGGAGCCAGTGAATGAAAGCAGGCTACAACCTGCAGCAGGAACATGCCTTACTAAACATACTGTATAATCAGAACATGATTTAGAAAGTGTTTCATTGAAATTGTATTTACCACTTAGGCAATCTCTTCCAAGGACTTAATTGCAATTTATAATGGGAAAAAAGTTAGCAGGAGAGGTCAAATTTACATTTCTGCAAAACAGTTTCTACAAATTTCCCTGCATTTTTGGGCACAGGAGCCATGAAGACAGAGAGCAACACAAAACAAATTAGCAGAAAGAAAATAGTTAAAAAGCAAGATTAAAAAAAAAAAAAATTTCCAGACTTCAATATCAAAAGCACTTACACATTGCAAATCAGGAGGCTTGACTCTGACCACTTTATTTTTTTGCTACAGGAACTAGAGACTCAGCTTTCTGAAACAATCATTCAGCTTTAAAATACTGTTAAATCCTTGAGCTGTAAATTCAAAATGTGTAAAATACATATTGATTCGCTAACTACAGCAATAGGACAAGCTTAAGCAACTACAGTAATCTTCTAAAATGAGACTATATATCAGGAATTTTATAAACCTTGAAAAATTCTTCATTTGCTCCTTGACTCTAAGTTACAGGTGAAATATTACATCTCTAATGTCACTAGCTGATACACTTGCAGTGTTCAGATGCAAACTCACCTCAGAAATAGAGATTTGTGAAAAAGTTTTGAGAGCCACCCCTTTTAATGTCTTAAGAAAGACCCAGAAAAATGTGCTATGGAGAAAATTATTATTTTTTTGGAAACAGATTTTTATGTCCAATGATCCAGTCATTTTTCCTTGCTCGGTAAGATTATTAGGAAAGGGGTGGTTCAGCACCCTTTGAATACAATCCACCATTAACTTTCTGGGCATCTTCATCTTGGCTAGTCTCACAGCTTGGCAGATCTGAAAAGAATTCAGCTGGTGCTAGATGTTGCTGGGCATGCATGGGAGTGTGCTTTCCAACAGCAGAGCAGTTTTCTGCCTGCTGTACTGATTCACTCAAAAGGCAAATACTTGTCACAGTCTTTCACCACTTCCAAACTGACTTTTTTCTTTGCATCCATTAATAATCCTATGCAGAAGGCAATCTTTTATTTAAAATAATATCCTTCCTTGTGTTCAAAAAAATGTCAATAGCCAGAGATTTGAAAAACACATTTGAAAAAAAAATTTGCTTTATCCCCAGGCGTCTGACATTTTTACCTCTTATTGCTTAGATATTCTTCATATCCTTATTTTCCTGTAAGTGATTAACCTTTCAGAGCTCTAGAGAATAAATTGTTTCCTTTTGCTTAGAGGGAAGGGAATAAATAAAAAAAAAACCGAAAAAAATTATATTTCTCATTGCTTTATTCCTTTTCCTTTGCCTTATTTTTCAAGAGATGAATATTTGCAATATTTTCAAACTTTTAGACTACTTTTTTTTTTCAAAATGTTCTGCCATAGTTGTTCAAAATAGCATATTTGTTCACATATCAATGCCCAAATCACATGCTGCAAAGCAATACTGTTTTTATTGAGGACCAAAACATTTCCTATAGATTGCCCCTTCCCTGCATCACAAAATCTTTCAATGGAAACATTCAACAGTTTTGGATTTGTGAAATGCTAACTAATGAAGTTTTAAGTAATATACAGTTAATTTAATCCTACTGTCAAGTAATTACCTTTTTCATTTTTCTTTGAAGAAGTCTGTAGACGCAAAGCTTTTATCCACATTGTATACCTCAGATCACAAACCACTACTTTTTTTCCCCCTAAAATTAATTCCTTATATACTGGCAGTTGGAAACCAGAAGATTTTTATTCTGATTGCTGAGTTTTTCCACCGTTTAGAAGACTACTAAAGAAGCTAGCAATCAGCACACTCAGTGCTATGCCTTGGTTTTTCAGTTTTGGTTTGTGGAGATCCTCTGATGTGACTGTATCACTGAATTGTAGCTGCCCTCACTTTTAGAGCAGCCTTTCTGAAATTTACCATTGAATGAAGTAACTGGAATGGGATCAGAGCAGCCTTAAGCCAGCCCTCTTATCAAAGAAATGAAAATAAAATTTGTAATTTCTCTCCTGTGTGTATCTGGCTGGCTATTTATCTATCAAAAATGAAAATCCACTTGCAAAGAGTGAAATTATATATTCCCATTAAAAAACCAAAACATCATGCTATTTTCTAGGTACTGCAAGGCTCCCTTCAGGAGATACGCATTTTACTGTTGTGTTTGGAAAAAAATAATTTGTCCTCTGCAGCCAAAGTCCTGAAATCAATAATGCTGCATAATTTTCTGTTGACATCCACAGAATTTTGGAATCAAAGCCTAGCACAGTTTATTTCCCATTTTTCTTCAGATTGAAAAGCAATAAAAAACCCTTGCAGAAGGATTTTCTGCAATTTTGGTGCCTTCTCCTGCTTTACTTGTTTAGGCATATGTGCTGGTTCCACATGGAAGGGTGGGGGGGGGTGGAGCTGCCTGGGGGAGTGGAGGGGCTGTCCCTCTCTGGGAGCTTCCTTGTGGATGCGGGACCAGTTGGAGGCTGATTTGGTGGCTGGTATCCCAGGTGGCCAAGGGGAGAGTTGCTTCTTTTTCACAACTCACATTGGTGAGGGGTGGGCCATGCTCTTTCAGCTTCCAGCCTCCCTGGAGGTGCGGTGGCTCTGCCCGGGGCCCTGGCCCCGCTCTGGGCTCAGCCTTGGCCTCAGTCCCAGCACCCTGGCCTGGCCTCAGCTCTGGTCTGGTGGCCCCTGGCTCCATGTGGCCCCAGCCCTCCTCTCCAGGTGGTGTGGCTGAGTGGGGGGATCAGGGAGCCATCAAAGGCTCTGCTTTCCCCCGCCACCCTGCTCTGAGAGGAGAGGGTTCCAGCTGACCATGCAGCTTCTTCATGTTCTGGATGAAATTTTAACTCTTCTAATGCCTGGATAAGATTCTTGATCTCCTGAGCTCCCCTGAATGAGAAGAATAAAGCATGGAGTCTACAGAAGTCAGCAGAATGAAGATAAAGTTCCTGATGGGAAGAAATTGAAAAGATGCCACTGATGAGTAGCTGAAAACCTTTTTTTTTCGTAGGGCTATAAAGGGATTGTGATTACACTAAAATTCCTTTAAACTGTGGAATATACTTGGGGAGGTTTAAGTGCTTGAAAAGAAGACCTTTTTGCTTTGAGGAAATGGGGCTCTCAGTTTTGGGACTGGAAATATGGACAGAGAAATTTAATAGAAAAAGAGATGGAGAGAATTTTGTCTTTCAGCACCTTGCCTTTAAATATCGTACCCCAAGTGTGTAACATAACCCATAGCACAGCTCTGGAAGGACTGTGAAGATGGGAGGAGACTCATAATCTGCAATATTTTCCTGGGCACATGTAGATTGTGAATGTGAAGACACCCCCTAAGCCTAAACCAAAAAAGGAACTTTTCTCTCTAGAGTGAACTGAAATGATTATTTAAGTAGGTAACTGACTGAAGTGTTCTCTGTATGTTGTTGTTAAGAAATGTGGAATGAAGGAAGGGGGAGAAGGGAATAATCTAGAAATCTTATTCTGAATTCTTTTTGTGTTATTAATAAATTTCTTCTTATACCCTTTTAAGTTTTAAGCCTGCCTTGTCTCTGCTCCTAAATCCTATCTCTAAAGGAAACTAAATATATTAAAATTGGCAAACTCAAGTCACACAGCAACATAACATGTCCTAGGAATCTCAGTCTAAGACAATTGCTCTCTTTTTCTTTCATTAATAGTACATATCAAAAGTTGTTTAAAGCAGTCTTGGAAAGCACATTATGGAAAACTCTGACCCAACAGGAGCCAAAGTTTACTCTCAATCCACATTTTAGATTGGACCAGTCTAGCACTGTTGCAAATAATTAAGACATCATACAATCATAGAATATCCTGAGTTGTAAATTACCCACACAAAGATCACTAAGTCCAACTCCTGGTCCTGTACAGGGCTGCCCCAAAAAATGCACCATGTGCCCTGAGAGCACTGTCCAAACACATTTGGAACTCTGTCAGTCTTGGTGCTGTAACCACTGCCCTGGGGAGCTGTTCCAGTGCCCAACCATCCTCTGTACGAAGAACCTTTTCCTATTATCCAACATAAACCACCCCTGACACAGCTTCAGGCCATTCCCTCAGGTTCTGTCACTGTCACCACAGAGTGAGATCAGTGCCCCCCCCTCCTGTGCCCCTCAGGAGGAAGCTGTAACTGCAGTGGGGTCTCCCCTCAGCCTCCTCCAGCTGAACAGACCAAGTGACCTCAACCACTCTTCACATGGCTTCACTTCAAGGCCCTTCACCATGGAGCCCTGAAGAACCTCACCCTGAGGTGACCCCTCACCAGCCTGATGTTAGTCCTGTTAGCAATCATACAGGATCAGCATTCCCCACTTCTTTAAAACTATGAAAGAGCAATCTGCAAAAAAAGATGTTGTATGACAAGCAGTACAAATGGAAAGCGTCTTGGACAACTTCTGTTTAATTCATTCTTCTCAAGGACTTTCCTCTTCGAGACAAGTTGTTTTTTTTTTTTTTTCATTATATCTTTCTCAGGATTTAAATTCAGCAGAGTCATAAGATTCAAAATTTAGAGCAGCTTTACAATTAGTGATTATTAGCTAAATTATCTTTTATTAAAATATAAGTGCTTGTTTTGTTTCTGTTTTTAAGGAAACAGCATACCTGTCTATTAGCACTTAATTTCCCAAGTTAAGTAGCCTTCATACTAAAAGCATTCTCAGCTTGTACCCTGAAATATCTGTTTTTTCTTGAAGGAACAGTAGAAAGCAAATAACAGCATTCAATAACTTTTTTTGCTTATTGTAGGTGAACATCAAACAGTTTTCAAGTTTTTTGCACTATGTATGTAAAATATAGGAGGTTCCTAGCTGAATTTTAGGTGTGATGCTACAACTGAAATACCTCAGTCTTTCAACTAAGCAAAAGCAACAGTACATTATAACCCAAATCACTAATATGATACTCTAAATAATGCATACCAATCATCAGATGGCTTGTGAAACCTCCTCGAGCTGAAACTAAACAACCTGTTTGAAGGGGTATTTGTGAAAAACAACCTTCCTAAGCTCAACATTAGTCTACAAAAAATGCCTTAGCAGGACACAGGTGTAGAGAAGAAGCCTTGTGTCTGTCAGGTGCCTTATTTATAGCTATTAGCCTAATTGTCTCTACATGTGGATGAGAATCTAATTAATTCTTTTGCAGCTGACAATGGAGACAAAGTTTTATCCATATGTTAAAGGAACAGCTGTGTTGAGAAATAATCAATTGAAATAATCTCATGTCTCCTCAGAATGAACATATCTTCTACCATCATACATTTGTAGAACAATGCCTATTAAAGGAAAACTTGGACACAGAAAAAAATTTTGCAATAGACTATTTATATAAAGAAAATATGCTTAGATATTACTTCACTTTGCTTGTTAGGCTTTTCTTGTTCGTAGTATCTTGCAGTGACCATAATTCAACAGCAATTACATCATAGCATCTTGCTATGGAAAATGTTACAAGATTATTTCACTAAAATGTAGAGTGGTTGAAAGCTGACTTTTTATAAAGGAGGAGGTCACCAACCTCAAATTTGAAAATTCCTGTTATTGAGTTAGAAGACTCAGAGAAAATTGTTACACTGAAAAAAGAACTGGAAGGGGGAAAGAAAGTACTTTGTAAGTGACATTTTGAAACAGAGACATGGTCTTAACAAATTCAGGATTCAGAAATTGCTTCCTTTAAAAATAATGTACTGACAGCATTTCTTTAAAATTGTTGAAAGATAATAAGAAGCAACAAAAGAGCAAGCATTAGTAGAAATGTCCCTGTTTACAACAAATGAATTTAATTAATGGCTCTATTTGTAATGAATATCAAATTGAATGTACTTTGCTAAAGGGAATTGAATAGGGATATCTAGCTTGAAAGTTTTCAAAGTTCCTTGAAAAGTTTTCTGTGCAAATTTTCAAAAAATTTCCAGGTTACTAGCTCGGAAAGAGAAAATTCATCCCAGAGAAAGGGAGCACACATTACCCTGCCTATGTGTCCCTCTTAGTTGGATCTTTGGCCTGCAGCCCCACTGCCCAGGTAAACTGGGGACTTGTGGCACTTGGTGGTAATTCCTTCACAAGGCTTTGTCAGCTGGGTGTGAACTGTAACCACTAGCTCAGTACCGCCGATGAAAAGCAGCTGCCAAGTAATAATAACATTTAGCAACACTGTTCTGAAACAAACCCAGTCATCTGGAGGTTCAGCATTGTGGATCCCAAATGATGTCCTTTTAATGTAGTTCTGATTAAAATTCCTACTTCTCAAATGTTCTATGTTGTTTATTTCACCTTTTATTGAAAAGTAATGTTTCATGTACTTAATGCTTGAGCTATGTTGAAATGCATAGGATGTGTGATTAAAATGCATTTGAAGATTAATTAACTTTCTTTGAGGAATCAGATTGTGATTTAACAGTCTGACGTTATCTTTAGTACAGTGATAAGACTTTTCAAAGCCAACTTTCTTTCAAAGGAGCAAGAAAAAGCATTCCTTCTGTCTTTATCCTTCTGTTGATAAAAGTTCTTTCACAGGCATCTCCTTTAAAGAAACAAATTTTTCTTAAAAAATATAAATATCAACAAACCCAATGATAATACTGTTGGAAGGGAACTATCACAAATTAAAAAAAAAGATTGGAACCTAAGCTGAGGATAGCAAATAGAAATAGAAAAAATATAAGGGGAAACATGCCTCTTGCTTAAATTGCTCATGACGGAACGTGCTGCTCTTCCTGCACAGGGGTTTTTAAGGTTGAGAAATGCATTTCTATCCTTAAATGTTTTCAACTCAGTTGTGCTTTACCATGCCAGCATAGTCAGGTATGGAAGAAGCAAAACACTTGGTATAAATGAGGGTGTATTAAAGAGAACACACTGTACCAATGCAGTAAATGAGTTATGTGAGCTCTACTGAGAAAAATGTAGTTTTGCTGGTACAACTTCTCAATTTTAAGGACTTCTGCAGATGTAATTCAATTGAACAAGCACCACAACATTTTGAACCCCACAGTAGTCTAATGCTGCCGTATTAACTTAGCTGTCAGTAAAGGAGAAATATTAAACTAACACAGGTTGCAGTGACTTTTTCCCCTCTATTTTGCATTATAAAAATCTGCAAACAGACTCATTATATATAATTCTGAGGTTTGAATTTCTCTCATATTCTGGAACAGTAACCCAAAGTTGTTGTATGATATACATTTTTTTTGGTTCTTGCTTTCTGTATTCCTTTGCACAATTAAATTAAAATGTTCATGAAATATTTATTTCTTCAATTTAATTTTAAACAAACAAAGAAAAAAGATGGCAACACAGAAACTAATACAATGTGAATAATTGGGATCAAGAAAAAGTCACTTCTTTTCCTAGTAAACAACAAAAAAAAAGCAACAAAACAATGATGTCACTGTGGTAACAGCAGAGAAACATTGAAAGCAAGCATCAGGAAACACAGGGTGCACTGAGGCATGACTCCTTCTCAGCAAATTCCCTGAGAAGTGTTCACAGCTGCCCATTCCAGGCCAGTGTCTCTTTCTGTCCCCATCCACGGAAATAATCTTGTCCTAATTAAATAATGTGAGACCTGCAAACACAGGCTTCTGATATGTTTCTTTTGCATTTTTCTGCTTTTTTTTTTTTATCTGCTTGGATAGATTGCTGCAGAGAGTGAACATAAAATGTTTTGGAGGCCCCAAATTTCCCACACAGGGAATATATAGCAGCACTGGTTGGTACAAGGGCTGGCCAAGGCTCACCAGGGTCTTCCAGCACTTGCATCCAGAAATCTGCTTATAGTTTCCCATGTACACTTATTTTTCTCATTTTGAAAACCTCTAAGATATTTAAGCAGATCAACCCTGCAAGCAAAGTGTGGCAATCACTTCATTTTATCCTTGTTGTCAAACACTCATGCACACGTGCACTCTTCTACTGCATTTTGACCAAACTGAGCAAATCCATTCTGCATTCATGACAGCTTCACAGTTTCCTGGTTGCTGCAGCAGAAAGCTCACTGAGGAACATCTAGGGCAATCTAGGTTGGATCTAGAAGGTTAAAATGATGTGGTAACATAAGAAAATTGCATACAGAATTTAGTTTACAAGAGGAAAGTCAGGAGAATGGTTTGAGAGGAATGTAGGATTTATGGCAAGAAAGAAACTAGTAATGGGGTTGGTCAAATTGCCAAAAAATTTTATTTTAATTTGAGAAGAAAAAAATCCATGAACATGCAGATTTTCCTACATCTGGCAAAATGCAGTGGTAGTCTGCTAATGTTATTAACTATTTCTGAATTTAATGCTAAGATGTTTTTGTTAATTCCCATTTTCAACAACTGAAGAGATTATCACAAATAAAATAATCTGCTGTTACAAATGTATGTGGTCACAGTCCTCTCTGAGAAGGCCTTAGTTTTCAAGATAAATGAACTGAAATTTGAAGAAAATTGCAGTGTAAATTCAAGTCAAATCACTGTTTGTAGATTTTCTTGGCAGCTGTCTGTCATATTTAGATTTATTCTACTTGTTCAGCACTTTATGTCACATTAAAGTTCTCTGTTCAATATCTCTAGTTTTGTTCTTCTTCTCCAGTATGGTCCCAACATGCCTGCTACATAGAAGGATAGCTTCTGGTCCTGTTCTGCTTATTCATAGTGCATTAACTTATATGAATAAATTAGTAATGAATACACTCATAATCGACATACAGAATTTATATGAAATTTTCTCCAAAAATCTACAATCTCTACCTGTAGACTCAACCATTACATTTTCACAGAACTGCAGTAAAGTCTTTAATATTGCTTGCAAGTTTACCTTCCCAGCAGGCTACACTTTCTGATGCAATGATTAAAGAAAGTATTTTTCTGTCTCACAGAGGGAAATTAACTACTGTGTTCTTTAGTCTAGTAAGTTGCACAAACATTTTATTAAACTGCCAATTCTACCAGCAGCTTCCTAACTGCAACTTATTTGTAACAATAGTGGAAAAATCTCCCTCCTTTTTAATGTTTGAAATGGTAGGACAGGTCTATCTAGTCTCCTAAAAATGCACCACGTGGCTATGTAGTGGAAGAAGAGATCCCCAAAGACAGCAAGTTAGGAATTACCTACTCTGGCAATTTGGGCTCAATTCCCCATCATTTCAGTATGAGATTGTTTGTGGAAGGCTACATCAAAGAAGGTAAAAAAAGAACTATTTTGAGAGGATTCACTATCACTTCCTGCACATAAAATTTGCAGCTATATAGAGAGAACCTAGTGAAATAACATTTACAGGCATTACGTTTTGCCAGGAGAAATAAGCAAGTCAATAACACACTGAAGAAAATAAGTCCTCCAGAAAAGATCAAATAACTACAGAGAAAGTTTTCTCTTTTGCTGGCCCCTGACAGATGAACTACAGGGCCCCCTTACAAATCCTGCTCCAGTGATGGAAGAGTTTAGAGCCCATGATGCTGTTCATTGTACATCCTAATGTGGCTCTGTAAATAACCTTGTCTGCAAATAATTTTGGATGATACAATATGGAATTTAACCTTGATACAGGAATCAGAATTTAAATTTACAATTAAAAATCTAAGCTTGAATTATTTTTCACATTAGTTTTCCTTTATTATGGGGAGTAGCTGCCCTATTTTTTTCATTAGAAGTTATTTTAGAGACCTGGGGGAAAAATAGACATTTGTGTAACTCCGGTTTACGAATTTCTTAGTAAAATTTCATTTTTGCATCTAACAGTTTTATCACAATGCATTTCAGCAGAAGACTAAAATCTAAGAAATTCCATCAATTACAAAGGGAGTTTTCTAAAATTCTCAAAAGCAATTAAGAAAATTCTACTGTATTTATGATGTAAACTTATTAAAAACAGGAAAAATAATTTTTTGTCTGAAATAAATAAATTGAATATAGTAATAGTTGTACCATCTTCCATTTTAGGAAATCTCTCTCTTTCTTTTAATTTCAATTTTTTGGTATTCCAAGGTACATTCAGAACAATATTTGTAAAACAGGTGCAAACATGTAAGACAGACACTTATATAATGGTCTGGGAGAACAAGATTATTGGTTCATTACTTACCTAGCATAATGGAGACAAAATTATTTCCCAGTTACCTTTCTGATGATATTAACCCCCCTTTTTTAATAAATTCAATTGCATAAGCATATGAGAATTTCTAATTATTCATGGATTCAAATAAATGCCTCCAAACCCCAGTTTCCTGTGTTTGTACTGAAGTAACCCTAAAGTTTCAAGTTTCAAATTGTAATTATCTCAGCAGTTCTACTTACTGCAAGGCACATTTTAACAATGTGGAGCCTTCCCTAAAGTAACTATGATTCGTAGCTTGTAATGAATCACTCTGTAGATCAACAAACAAATATTGTTCAGATGTTAATGAGCCTGAGCACAAGGCATAACAGAATCACACTTTGTGAGCTGAATTCAGACAGCCACAAACAAAAATTCACAGAATCCATTTCTGAAATAAGTGTCTAAATAAAGTGCAGTTCAGAAACTGATACATTGTGACAGGTGTTAGGATAGAATGCTAAAGCTTATGCAGCTGGAAGACCATAGAGTATATTCAAAAGACTATGCAGTAATGATGGCTGTGAATTAATTTTTAAATTTGAGGCTAAAGGCAATAATGATAATACCTAGCTATATAAATAACTTTGGCCATTTAAGCACAGGAATCAAACATTTTTAAATGTCACATCAGAAAATAATGTGATGTACCAGGAATTTCTTCTTTGTGCTGGGTATAAGTAATCCTCGCCCTATCATTCCACATTAATAAATAGGTGGAATAAATAATAAATAACCTGTACAAAATATTTTGGAATTATACATCCCTTCAAAATAAACACTTTCAAAGTATTAAATTGCACTAAAGCAATAAAATACCTGGCTACCTGGCTTTCCATGTTGCTTCTGTGTCTTCACAGATTTGTATTAATATAAAATATTAGAGTTCTATTCTGGACTATATTTACCTCAGAGGAGCACCAACTGTTTACTTTAGAGTGATGGTGGGTTGTAAAATTAAAAAGATTAAATTAGATCTTGAATAATTCTAAAATGTGGACAAAGAGCATATCTTTGGTTTTTTGTTGTTTAGATTGCAAATGATGTCTTATTTCCTTTTTATTGGTAGTTTTAGTGACAGAAAAATCGCTGAATATTCCTCAGTGTGCCCTCATTATCATGTTTAAGAACATGATGCTCAGCCATCAACAGAGAGAAAATCCTTTTAAAACTGTATTCAACATCACTAAGCTGTCTTCCCTTTTTTTACTTGAAATGTTACCACTTTTACCATTATTTGCTAATACACAGATCCAGGTTGTACATGTAGAGAGAGTTGAATTTTGAGGTAGTTGTTTAGATGTACTGTTTTGATTTTATTAATTAAATGAAAGAGGATTTAGAGAAGAAGTTTGATTCTTAGATAGACTTGTTCCTGATTTGAAAAATGTGAAATTTTGAATCTATATATGCAATTCTATACTTTTTTCCAAGCCTTATAGCACAGCTATTCTATACCATTCTATTATTTGCACGTACTTCACAGCCAAAACTTAAAGCATTCCTTTGAAAAGAAATGAGTGACACACATAATGTACTTATCTTTGTAATAATCATTTGATAAATTATTCTAAGCAAATAATAATAGGGATACTGATCTTTATTCTCTTACTATAAAGACACAAGTATTTGTATATTTTGCAATAAAGGAACTTTTCATGTAAGAAACATCTGAAAAGTATAGAGCAATAAGAAACTTTTGATTTTTGACTGTGTATATAAGGTGTCTTCTACGATAGTCGAAAAATGGAACTTCATGTAGTGTGTAAATGAGAAAATGAGGAAGGGCCAGAGGTAAAATAGAAACTGAAGGGAGTGTCACCTAAACAGGATGATATATTTGAAGTCTTTGAAAGAGACTATGCCCATTCATTTTATACAACTTAATTTAATTTCTTTAAACCATGAGAGGAGAAGAAAGTCACCTTTCTCAATTATTATATCCCAAATCACTTTGACCTCTAAGCCTGCAACATGTTAAATTTCCCCAGGAACCATCTTCTTTCTCCTGAATCATATAAGAAGGCTTGTTTCACACATTTTCCTCTTTAAGACTTGCATTTTGTGCTTTACTCATTAAAATGCTGTTTCCTCAACAGATGATTTTGCAATGATTTCCTATCAAACAGTTGGAAGCTCAACACCCAACACTGTATTTTAAAAGCCCTATTTGTACCTAAGTTAAATAAACTCCACACACTTCTCCAGTGCATTTTTTTTGTCCTCCTAAACTCCTATATCTTCTTAAATGATTTTAGTCCAAACTCCATGCCTAGAAACAAACAAAAATATTAGCTCATGATATAAGTGAATTTTGAGTGCAGATGAATGGAGGAGAAAATCAGAAATAGGGATGTTTAAGCTTGGAAAGAATGCTGTTGTTCTGATAATTGCTCATGTTCTATTAATGAGAATCTGCTGAAGTAAATGTTTTCCATTGTAAGAGCACTTTTAATTTACACATATTTAAAATTCATGTTTTGTGTAGAACTAAACAATTTGAAAGCTATTGAACTGGAAAATCCTGCAGTGGAACACATCTGGGAATTCATGACTGGAAAAAGTTTGGAAACAAGAGCCAGCAGCTTAACGTACACATCTCTTAAGATGTTTCTTGGATGAGAAAGGGCATGTTAAAGCTTAACAGTTAGACATCCTTCTTCTGATGGCATTTAGAGTTTTAGCACATATTTTACCTGGGAATGCCTCTCTTTTCTAAAGAAAAAATGTAAACAGTGTTCTCTTTCATGTGTTAACTTTAATTTGTTTCAGTTTCTTAGTCAGCCAATAGCAGAAATAAGAATAATTTATTCTATTGGTTTGGAATATGTTCTGTCTAAAAAAATTAGGAAGGTGGTTTTTGTTCCCTTTTATTTCCTTCTTTCCCCCTCTGTGTTTCCTAGAAGGAAAATCAGTCAAAATCTTAAGATACATTCTCTGTTCTGACCGTGCAGTATGGATAAACACCTTACCAAACCAACATTGTGAATCTCCCAGACTCCAAGATGAATACCAATGAACAGTTCTTCAGAGCAACAAGCTTTTTCCCCCCCACTAAGTCCTGTCAAGATTTACCTAAAGTACACCATGGTATATTGCTCAGCTTTCATAATGACAGATCTATTCCCATGTGTTCTGACACTTGGTCCTTTTGCACTGCTGTGAACCAGTATTCCTCCAGGAAAAACATCTAAGAAGCAGAATTACCAGCCAGTGGTAGGAGTTCTTCATACCTAAAATAACAAATACATATTTATTTATAAAGCCATAATAATATGGAAATATTGTCCTCATCTACAGCCTCTGTTATGCTTTGATGTAAGAATAATATTTGAATCTTCTGTTCTACAGTAACATTTTTTCTCCTGTCACCATGACACTGCAAATTGTAGCAGTATTTTGGAATAAGTTAAGCACAAAAACTTTTCTATCTCAATATACTTTTTTTGATTTGTTTTTTTGTTTTTGTTTTTTTTTTTTTTTTTTTTGACATAAAATCAAAACAACTCTCTATATTTGCATTGCAGTTTAGGCATTTTAGGAGTTTTAGCAAATCTTTGTAGCACATGAGTTTCCTCCTTACTTCTTCCCTTATTTTGCTTCTTTGCTGTAAGGAGACATTCTGGTATGAAAAAGTAAAATATGAAAATGATACATAATTTCAATTGGGGATTCCTTTATGGGCTGGAAGAATTTTTTTAATATGCACACACCCACCTCCCCATGATGTCAAGTGCAAACAACCCCCAACCCAAACCCTTAATCTGAAGTTTCATAGCATGTTTATATTTCTTTCTCAATATTTCACAGATATCACAAACCCATTCCAAGGCAGTGATACCTTGATTCACTCTGACAGAAAAGCAAAACCATTCACAAGCAACACTCCTTTCTCTACTTCTTTGACTTCCTTATTGATCACAGTGCTAAAGAGAGAAAGTGCCTCTTTAGGTTAAACATGTCCTCTGGTGAAGTATATAGAACTCTTCTGCAGAAGCATTTAAAAAATGCATTCCTGCATACATTGCTTTGGACAGCACCCAAAGTTTTCCTCTTCCTAGCACTGAACAGCCCAAGCATAACTTCCTTAGGCTGGTTTTCTATCTTACTAGGAAAGCCAAAATAATTTTTCTTTCTCAGTGTGTTAAGGCACCCAAGATGTAAATCTGCAATGGTTATTTGCCATAAGACATCTTTGATTTTACTTATTTGTGAGAAAATTGCATTAAAAATCTCTGCTCTTGACAACTCACAATCCTGAATTTGTAATGCTG
The DNA here is from genome assembly GCF_903797595.1 of Erithacus rubecula. Classification (NCBI taxonomy): domain Eukaryota; kingdom Metazoa; phylum Chordata; class Aves; order Passeriformes; family Muscicapidae; genus Erithacus; species Erithacus rubecula. The sequence continues at coordinate 39,037,552 of NC_136687.1, forward strand.
TTATGCAGATTTTCACTGCTGTGAATTTTAAGGTAGCAAAATAAATTCTTCTTCTTTATATATGTATATTTATGCTTCTGCACAAATCTACATACACATCTTTGTTTTTTCTCAGATCTTATTCCATAGAAAGATAAATAAAAATGAGAAATTTAAAAAAAATGGGAAACAAAAAATCAACCAAAAAACCCCATGCTGATGTTTTGCATCCTTCATATGAAACAATTTGACAGCTCAGCTCAGGTGATTACAATTTCTCTAAATCATCACAATCTGCAACTGTTAGGAACATTTTTATACTAAAAATATAGAATAAATGTTGCAGGAGATAACCACATCTACTTGATCTTGCACAACATAGAAATATAGGAGAATTAAAGGGGAGTATGAAAAAGCAGTGATGATGATATTGCTATATTATCTGTGGGCAATTTTCCTTCCCACTTTAAAATGGAAAAAACTGTTTAATTCTGATACCTGCTGCAATATGATAAAAATAATCTCTTTAATATTTATCTCAGAAACAGGCAGTGATTCTAGGAGTAGCTAAAATTTTCTTTTCTCTCTTCTGTCACTACTGCATAAGGGTGTAGTTAGAGAGAGAGACAGATAATCCATCCTGTCTGCCTTGCAGTTGCCCATGTTTACATACACTAGTATGGCCAAAATAAGAACATTTTACTGAACAGTTCAAAGCATCCTGGCTGCTAAGAGGTATTTTTTATAATTTCCTGACCAAAGCACACTGTTACTCTTCAAAATTACCCTGCCCTTGTTTCTTGTCAGTGAAGATACTTTTGAGAATATCCTGTCTTAAAAAATTATTTTCTTCCCCTTGAACTTCAATTCACAATGCAGGTTGGGCACATACGCTTTGTCCACCTGACTCACTCCCCCTGTCACAACTGCCACATCGTAGTCACCCTTATTAAAGGCACACCACAGAACAGCTGCAATTCCACCCACTGCTGACCTTGTCACACAGCTCATTCAGATCCTCTTGTGAAACTTCTCCAGCTGAAGGACAACTCCTCAAATCTCATTTTAAACTGGAATACAAGATAATGGAAAATAAGATAATCCCTTCAAACTGGCATCAGTAGAGTATACAGATGCATACTTCCTGTTTCCAGGTACTGGCTCTGGACCTAGGTTTAAAATATTTAAAAATATGAGCTGAGTTTACATCACAAAACCAGCAGAAGTATTTTCTTCCCTGAAGCTATTTTTTAAAAATTATAATGTTGCCTTATCAATGAAATGATAGCATGATGCTCAGTTCAATACTCTTTGTTAAGAACTATATTTTAGACTGAAATTATTTTACTGGTAGTACAGCATTTGTTTCCCTTATGAAACTGACAGAAATATGACCTAACTATGGACTCACATTTTTAGTTGCACACAAGGACAATTTTTCTAAATGAGTTTGCATCTAACAGTCATTCAAGTAGCTACAAGAGGACTAAACCACTAGTTTTCTTTTATAATATGTTTCTAACAGGTTCAAATATTATTAGCCAGCTTCAGTGCCTACAGGTTTCAAAATGAAGACAACGGAAACTTCTGCCAAGCTGGGAGTTGTGTTTATTTTGAGGACAAACACACAGAGAAATAATGGAATTATTACTTGAGTAACTAGGAAAATAAGTTATGCTGCTGACACATTGCAATGGCTGGGGAGAAATACTGAAAGCATTCTCAGATAAAATTATTCAAAGACTGTTCTTTTGAGTGTCCTTTACTTCACCGTGTAAGGCTGGAAGAGACAGATTCCAAGTTGTTATCCAAGCAAAATTATGCTAAAACATACCACAGTCCCTAAATTAGAAGTATAATCAGTTCAATATGAAAAAGAGAGTTGCTGGAAGTCCCTTTAACTCAGATAATCAGAAACTGTTATTGTAACTTCATTGCTTCTTAATTTTATTACTGCACTGGAAAGATAATCGTCTTCATCTTGATCAGTCATCTATACTTTTTGAATTTCTGCCTGTCTGCCACATCTTAATTAAAAACTCATTGTCCTTCTAGTGGAAGCCCTACATAAATGTTCTGCTTATATTCACATTAATTTCTACTAGCTTTTTCCTTCTGCTTTTCTCAATCATCTCTCTTTAACATCTCTCTTTTACTATCTTCTAAAAGTTTTGACTTCCTTGTGCTTGTCATCACAATTAGCATGGTGACAAATTTGGACAGAGGTTGAAGAAAAAGTACAACCACCCCTAATCAAAAGTAGTGTTGATTCCACGAAGAAATTTCTTGTCTGTGCAGTGAGCAGCACGACAGAAGTCACAGCAGATACAAACCAAACTAACCTTTCACAGAGTTGGTACAGTCAGAATATCTGTCAGAAATGGCCTCTGATTTGTGCAAAGTTCTGCATTGAAGGAATGCTTCAAGAATTTTGCTGAAGTCATGAATTTTAATGCAATGGTCTTGGTCAATGTAAAGAGATTTGAAATGATAAAGTTTAGTTTCTGGTTTAAGCATTGGATGCTAGTATAACCATGACATTTGGACTGTTTGGGAACACCCCAATAAGGAGAGTTGTTGAAAAACTACACTGAAAAGGTGCTTATGTGCTTAACCTGGCCATGGAATTTATATAACCATCTTAATGAAATGAATATCATATGCTCTCTATATGTAGTAGAATAGCTGAAGTCTGCAAATATTGGACTTTGAATGATTATGTCTGGAACTAAAAAGTTTCTCTCATGAAACAGCTTTCTGGAAATCAGGTGGCCTAAAGGCTTGAGCCAGCGGTTCTATTCAGATCAGCTGTAGTGACCAACTGGTCAGAAATGGCCTTACCTTTCTAACTGCCTCAGAACCCATTTATAATGCTAATAGGTACTAAATCTTCTGAAAGTAAGTTTCAAAACACTGATTGTGCTTTCTCTGAAAAAGTTGCTCTCTTTTATCTCTCAGACATAATTTCTAATAACTTTGTTGTGTGCTGATTTTTTCTTGCATAACCCATAGTGACTAATCAATCTCTATTGACATGTTTCTTCTTATTGATGTATGGACATGTTGTTATCACATTTTGGTTCTATAATTCAGGATGGGTCTTGCACTACTAAAAGCAGAAATTATTCTGTAAAAGGGAAGATTGTCTTATTTCTGCATGACTTTAAGAAATTCATTAAACATGTATTTCAGTGATTAGTGAATTGAAATGATACACTGGCATAGTGATATTTCCCCACTTACTGTTTAATAATTTCAAAGATGCTAGCGTTTTTCAACTGCTGTTAATCCCTGAGTTGACACTTTCAGGTAGCTACTTGCAAAAACTCTGGGACCTTTTTTTAACTACAAGGACCTAATTTAGAGTGTACACATATGTATGTCAATACACATATATTGATATTTACACCTTTAGGTATTTGCAGATACATATAGCTTGGTCACTTGAATCTGTGATAATCCTTGCAATGTTTTGGCGGTAGGCCTAAAATTTTATATTCTGACTAATTTTCCATCAGCAAGTTGCCATTAATCTGAAAGCTGTTTCTAGCAACAGACACATAGACATAACAAACTAATGTAAGACAGAGTGGAACAGCTTTGCTGAAGTGCTTTATTCTTTTAAATTTTCAGAAGCAATTTCATGGCATTGCAGCTCTTTGTGCCTTCTAGCTACTCAGAAATCCATTTGCTGGAGTCTAACCATGCTCTTTTGGATCTTCCTCGTGAAAGAAATGCAAAAGGACTCCCAAATCCTGATGAGGATATTCCATGGAAGCTCAGTAAACAATATACTTTCTTGTGTTAAGTTGCAGTTATCACAATGACACTTTATGAAGACTTAAAACTTAAAGAAACTACGAAACTTTACACATCTCATCCTTAAACAGCCCCAGCCATCAACAGCAGGCAATATTTAATATGCAATGTGCATAGCTAATAAATAACAGATCATATGCAAAACTGTGTTTACAGCTGTCAGGATTTTGATTTTTTTTTAGTAAAATCAAGATGTTATCTGTAAAGGCATGGAAATTATATTAAATAGGACGAGCAGCAAATAAATTTGCAAGCTGAGCAAGGCACAGTAAATTTACAGATGTTTGCAAAGCACTTAGCTTCAGATAAAAAAAAAAAAAATCTAAATCTTCCCACCAAAGTAAAACAAAGAGGAAAATAAAAAGTTTTAGGAAAGAGCAGTTCTGCCCTAACGATCAGATAAAAAGTAGCAGGGACATGCTCTTAATGTACTAGGTTAAAGTGCTATTCCCCACCCCCAGAATTTTCTCAGGTGATCTCTTCACAGTGATGAAAGTTAATGTAACTGGCTTTTTACCTGTAAGTTCACAACCTTCCTCAGAATCCCATACATTGGTTTCACTGCAAAGTATCTGTTACTAGCAAGCAGCTGGGTAGTGGGATAATCTTTAATCAATTTGATCCACATAATGAGAACAATGAGTGAAATCCAGATTCAGTAGCAGAAGTTTACTAATTGGATTACCATTATTTCCTGTAAAAAAAGGAAATACTGGGGACGTGACAATTACCAAATAAAAGTATGAAAAGGTGTGATCTGCTGAATAATAAAAGATATCACCAACACCATATGTTTAAATAGTTCAGTTTATCTTCCTTTTTGTAAAATTCTCTATTACTTTATTGAATCAACTGTTGCCCATGAAGTTAAGAAAAAGAATATATCTGTCTCTAAACTACAATCAAGGTAATCAATGAAGAAAAAAAATACAAGCATTTTATTTCAATGTCTGCAAAGTTAGAAGAGTAGAAGCAGGAACTTTGGCGTGATTAGTCTCTCAAAAGTCAAGAAAACACAACATTATTTTGCAAGTCACAGGTTGCAAGCCCTTAATTTATTTGCAATAAATATCTCATTGTTCACATTCCCAATGCCACGTACTGCTTTATGCTGCCAATTTCTAGAAACATCCAAACAAGGCCATTTGTTAATCACATAAAGCTTTGGTTAGCTAGAAATGCTAATTTTTGGATTTATGGACTAAATTTCAACTATTTCACTCAAAAATACTAGACACAAACACCTGAAGCAGAAATTGATGATAAGGTCATGCATGCTCACTACAAGTGCATCTGGAAGTAAGAGAAGCCAACAGTCTGAACCATTTCCTTTGAACTTGAGGAGCACAGAATGCTTCAAGGAACACAAGAAGTGATATGCTTTTATAGAAGTTCCAACCTTTCAACTGTGCACAAAATCAACTAGAAAATAACCCACACAATCAGAGAATCCCCTGATATGAAATATTGCTATCCAGTTAAGGACTAAATCAGTCCTTCTCCTAACTTGGGTCTGTGAAGAGCTTGTGGCCTTTGTCTTCCTTGCCTGGAATTAAAGCTCAATATACAAATACAGGTGGGGAGCAGTTACCATTCTGCAACTCTTCAACAACTGCTCCTTTCCCCAGCGTCTATCCACAAATAGAAACATTTTTACTCTAAACCCTGAATGGTGTCAATGAACAATGCCCTTTGAGTTTTGCCTATGGCTCAGTGAGAATAGCTCAGGATGCTTTGACAGTTTCCCTCATTGCAGCAAACCAAGGGGCAGAGAAAAATTGCTGCCACCAGCTCTCTCATTTTATTAAGTAGTGAGGTGAAAAATCTCTCCCTTTCCATCTCTTCCCTACTATGGTCCTGGAAGATGTGTGGTTTATTTCCTGCAGGAAATGTTTTTAGAAGATATGCAGCATGAAAAATGCTAAGAAGAGGGAAATAACTTAGGTATCTCAAGGTATGGTTTATGTCAGTACCAGTGAATTGGTTTCAATATGAACACCAAAACCTGAGGTCATGCCATGTTACTTGCACAAGTACTGACTGAATCACTGATAGCAGCAAGACTAATGCAGGCCCTGTATCCTTTATTTCCTCTCTCAGGTTAGACATTCAAACAGGCCTTTTGGAGCAGTAAGAGACACAAGAACTTTGTGTATTTGCATTAAAAATTAAATATATTTTAGATTTTTAAAAATGTTGTATGATAAGCATGAATAAAGTAAGAATCATCACTTCAGCAATTAAATAAAATGCTCCATACTCACTACTTATAGGCATTACATATAGCTAAAAGAAAGTGTGATCCATTAGTCATTCAGTAATTATGGAATAGGGCTTTAAACATCAGTCTTCTATTTGAAAACAAGCTCAAAATGAAAAGAAAAAGACACTGTTAGCACCCATCATCTTAATTTTTATTTTCAGGCCAGATGCAAGAAAGCTCAAGGATCAGGTCAGTTAAAACAGTATTTAATCAACCTGAATATCTGTTGAAAAAGAAAATTATGATACGAAGAAAGCACAAGATTTATCTAGGAATATAAAGGCACCAGTTTTCTCTGTTTACTTTTGAAGACAGGAGCCACTGCATTAAAATTATTTTTCTAGGAACAAGGATTTTTACTAAGAATATGAAGGAATATAACTCTGGAAGCACAGTGAGGCTCAAAATATCCACTGATAATAAACATAGGGAAAGGAAGAAAGAGATAAGAGAAATCTAAAAAAAGATGTCACTGAGTTCCCTGGTTCACAAGACTGCACAAAAATTTTAAGAAACTCCCAGCTTACCTGTATTTTAAAGGCTACTTTGCCTCAAAGTATTACCAGAGAAGAATTTTTTAAGCTCAAATATATTATTAAAATTTGCTAAACAGGCATAAACAAATATTTGAAAGCTTAGTTTTCTCCAAGAGATGTGATTCTTCCATTTATACAAAAACATGTTGATATAAACAGAACCATGATAATTTATATTAGCTGTAGAATTCTCTCTTACTAAACTCAGTTACTGCCAGACTGTTTTGTACAAATAGCTCTATAAACATGCTGTTAATCCAGCACCCTCACATGAAAGAAGCAACAGTGTTATTTCTAACTGGAAACGTCAAGACCAAGAAAATCTCAGAAATGAGTGGAATATTTATACAAGATATTCCAAGTGAACATCACAAAAACTATTTTGGAATACCACATGGGATTTTTCACAGAAAAGTGCTGGAAGAGGTGGGATTTTTTTTCTTGCAGTCAACAAGTCAAGTCCAATAGGACAGCTTCCAAGAAACATTTTAATAAAGGTCATACTTGAGCTGTCACAAGCAAGAATTTTAATTAACACCCTAGCAGTCACCAATTAAGTCTGCACATCTGATAGCTTTACAACATTGACTAGAGAAGTGCATCAGACTAAAAACATTTATTTACATGGCAATTGCTATGGACAGGAGCTCAGGGTTTGTTTTTTTTTTTTTTTTTAATTTTTAGGGTTTTTTTTCAGAAAACCAGTGATGTTGTACAAAATCTAGGAAATGCAAAGGTGCTCCTGCCCTGAAAGATTTAACTGTTTCCTGTAATCAGATCCAGTAGATGGATGCTATGCCCATATTAAAAGTTAAGAGCATCCCTCAAGAGCGACAGCAGAGGCTGCAAGATCATCTGTCCCAGGGAATGCATGGAGGATGGGGGGAAGGGAAAGCAGAAAGGGTCTGCAGTGCCACCACTCATGATCATAGAAATAATGGCAGCCACAGAACCACACACTCTCTCCATAGCTGAGCTGGGTCCACTTCTATTTGTGAAGAAGAAAAGCCCTCTGGTTACTGATTTGGTTGGGATTTTTTCCTGTAGTAAATCTAATATCCCAAGCCTTTAAAATCATGGCTGTTAGAAATGATGAACATCAGAGATATGAACAGAACATAAGATTTGTAACAACTCCCATACAGTTCAGCATGGAATTTTGGAATATTGCATCCAAGCTTCTTTTCTTTATCTTATAAAAAGTGACATTTCTTTAGCTAAAGTGATCCTTAAGACTGTGATCTTTAAGAAATTAAAAAGAACCAATGAAATGAATAAATGTCCCATTTAATTCAAGTTTTTTAAATAACACAGTGAATATATTACTTTCCCTTGTCTGACTCAATAGAATAATGGCGAGGTAAGTAGCAGCCAAGAATCTTTCAAGGAGAAATTGTGCCTGACCTGAGTACTGGACAGAAAAAATGACCAGTTTTCTGTTCAATATCAGGTATTAGGGTAGAACACATCATGTACCTTGACTTGAACAGTTCTATCAGATGTTATGTAAAAGCCCCAAGAACATAGTCTAAATAAAAGTACTGCAAGACACAGGAAAATTGTGCTGGTTTGTCAATTGTTCCCTGAAAAGTAGAAAGAAGTATTAGATATCAAAATGTAAGTGAAGGCTAGTATCATGCAGCATTTTCAATAAGTATTTATAGTAATTATTATTTATATATTATTTACAGCTACCTTATTGGAAGACAAGGTTAACACAGAGCCCAAAGTTAGAGAAATGCCTTAGATGAGAAAAATCAGCCAGACACCTAGGCAGGAATAAACAACACAAGATAGGAAAAAGCAGATTGAGTAACACTTACAACATCAAATCTGGTGCCGAGCAGACAAAGAAAGGTGGAAGGGAGAAAGGAGAAATTACGATTTCAATCTAAACATGTTAACAATATCAAGCCATGATGGCAGAGAGCTGCGATGTGTAACTACGAACAGAGCTTGCAAATTGGATGGGGAAGAACATCCATAACCTTACTGCTGCTGTTCTTGGTTTTTCAAAGACTGTAGCTTGACTGCCATGTTTTGGTATTCTACACAGACCTAGTCCACTTACTGAGAGAAGACTTCAGAGAAACATCACTGCAGCCTTCCAGAAGCTTAAGATGGTGTACAAAAAGGAGGGAGAGGGACTTTTTATATAGGCACACAGTGACAGGGCAAGTGGCAATGGTTTTACACCCAAAGAGGTTGGGTTCAGATTAGATGTTAGCATGAAACTTTTTACTCAGATGTTGGTAAAAGACTGGAATAGGCTGATCAGAGAAGCTGCTAGTGCCTCATCTCTGGAAGTGTTCAAGATCTGGTTGGATGAGGCCCTCAGGAATGTGGTCTAGTGAATTGCATTCCTGTCCCTGGCAGAGGGGTTGGACCTAGATGATCTTTAAGGTCCCTTCCAGCCAAACCATTCTATCAACAGGAAAGACAAAGAGAAATTGCAAGTTACAAGCAAGGGAAGACTGCAGGAGCTGGAGCTGTATAATGCAGTGAAGAAAAGACTAAGGGGAGATTCAGATAACCTGCTCTGCATATATTAGCTGACACAAGTAAGAAAATAAAAGTCCCTCTTAATGGTGGTTATGAAAAATGTGAAACAAACATAATTTATTTTGCAGCACCCATTTTCCTCTATTTCCTTCACAAGTCTGAAGAGACTGGAAGATAACATTTTAATGTAAACTAATGATTTTAAAGAATAATGCTTCTAAATAAAAGAACAGCTTTATCTTCATGTGTATCAGTTTCATAAGAAATATTTTAAGACATATATTTTATTTAAGTCAGTAAGAAAATGTTTTAATAAGCAAATCAGCTTTCACACACAGTATTACAACTAAAATTAAAATCACTATCCACCATCACAGTAGTAAACTACAATGTATGATGACATAAAGTTTAGCACCTGAATGAAAAAAACCTAATAATTAATAATAATAAAATCATATAGCTTTGATTAATAAAGTCCTTTGATTTTCTTACTATACCAAGAAAAAACAAAATAAGTATTTCCAGATTTTCTTTCATGCCAAATATTTTCATTCTCCACTTGGCTGAAGCAAGTTAGGGTAAATGTTGGACACACATTATAGAAGTTATCATGTATTGTGATCTACCAACACTGTAGCTCTATTTGTGTTAAACGCTAGCACCATCTGCTGGTCCAGAAGGTCCTTTCAAATTCTAGAAAAAGCTGTGGAAAGTGATCCAGCCAAAATGATGCAAAATGAAACTGAGAGCAACACGTAGTTTTTCAGTCCCTGTACAGGCAAAAGGAGAAAAAAAGGAAATTATCACCTTGTCATTATTGATACCAATTGAAATAAAAAGCAGAACAAAGTACTAAGTCTCATTTAAGCAGAGATTATATGAAAAGAATGAAAGGGTTAGAAAGTTACAAAGATTTGGATAATGAACATTATGATCTTCTACTGTGGTGCAACACTAATCTGCAGTGGGAGACACAGAACTTCTAGTTCTAAATCCAATGATGCCTGATGAACAGTCACCAAAAATATTGGGAAAAATCATCTCCAATAGAAAGTTAGGTAGCTATGGATCTTGGATAGATTGGCAAAAAGAATGTGGTATTACACTGTTAGCATTCAATGCTTCAAATTTCACAAGAAAACTCACTTTCCTGCCCTATATGCTAAAATCCAGTAAATTAGCTTTTTGTAGACAATCCCTGCTGTATTAATTTAGGATCTTTATATTACACTGTAATTACAAAGGTCAATTAACTCGTTGCATTTTTACATCCTTTGTTGAAGCTGACCCTAAAAATATAATCTACTTGCTGATGTGTTACTGGGACAACAGCTCATTCCCCTGCTCCACTGAAAGAACTGGCTCTAATGAAAACTATCTTCAGGCAGTGCCTGGCATCCTGCCTCCTGCCCGTGCTGCAGTCTTCATTTATATCCACTGCTCTTCATACAGCTATGGAACTAAAATCTTCATTCCTGTAAAAATTGTTCACAGTTCTTCAGGTTTCTTGGAAAACTTAAATAACTTAATAACACTTAATAAAAACTTAATAACACTTCCAGTTTCATAATGCAATACTGGCAAGGAGGAGCAATCTGAATACAGCTGTATACCAAGTCATGCTGTTTCTAGAGCTAAAGGCAAGCAAGAGATATTTGGTAAGAGACCTAATTACATTACCTTGATTTCCTTAAACACAAGGACTCCCCACATTGCAGCAACAAGGCCAGGACCCTAAAGAATAAGATTAATTTGTACATTACAGCATTCATTAAAATTTACTCCTCCTCATTACTGCTCTTAGGGTGGTTGAATTTTGTCTGGATAACTCATTTAGGTCTTTCCATTCAGTAAAAATGAAGCACTCATGACGAAAGCATAAATATCACTGAAATGTTACTAAGTAAGATATAATAAAATCTTCAGGAAGGATGAAAGAGTCAAGAAACTGCCTTTTTTTTTTTTTTTTTTTTGCAGTAGGCACAACTTCTTTCTAAATTACACTGCAGAGTCTGATCCAGCTGTTACTTGTTCTGTCAGCAGACTCCAAATAACATGCCTCACTTTATTCCAAATTAGAATCCACAATGTTTCCTAACATTTCCTTTATTAGCATGACTAACTATTGGACAAAGTTTTATTTTATCACTCAGTATGACATCAAGAGACTGAAACATAGATGTATTTCCTTTAGAGCTGGCATCTGGACAAAACACAAAGCCAGCTAGGGAGACAGGTCAGGGAAACTCCTGATTTTCCACGGTGCTGTTGTAGAGGTTTCCTGACTAACAGCAAACAGTGATAATCAACAGCAATTTCCAGGCACTCCTGGCAATACAATTTTTCGCCTGAGTGAGCAATAATCTGAATTTTCATGTCTGATAAGAAAATATCTGAATATGAAGCAAAAACTGGCTCTGTTAATGCTTCCCATTAGAGTTGTTCTGAGAAACACTTGACTGATGTTTGGCCTCTCATTCCTCCTCAATGCAGTTGATGGGACACAGATATAGACAGCAGGAAGTGTCTACAAGTGTCTGCTGGATGTATGTATGGGCGCTGTTTCCTAGTGATACTGCCAACTATTATTTGAGGGGCTATTTCACTTTCTAGATAATGTGTGCTGTGAGAGAAATGCACTGTAAAAAATGGAACAAAGTGTTAAAGAGATATGATGAATACCTCTCTAAAATTTTTCTCCAGGGTGAAATAAAGCAGCAGTTCTGAACTTATGGTCCAGATAGGGAGTTTCTCATCAGTGCTGTCCTTACATTTTTCATTTTGTGATTTTACATCCTTGCCCTTTAGGCATACTGATAACTAAATTACTAAAGTTGCTTTCCATTAATCCTTCAATTTCTAATTAGAATGATCCCAAGTTTTGGTTTGTTCTTTTTTTTCCCATTGCATACTGCAGGGTATACTTTGACTTACTGCATCTTGAGGCAAAGCTTAATCCCTATTAAAGTTTTTTTCATTAGTTTGCTTCCAAAATACAGCTTCCAAAATAAAACTTAGGTCTTAATATTTATTAACTGTCATTTGCCATGCTTGCATCACCAACTAGTGCAGTGTCAGGAGAGGAAATGCAAAGTTTACCTTTACCTAGTAATTAGAATTTATGCTTTAAAGGGTACCTTACAAACAGGAATAAAACAGAGACAGAACAGGCCAACCTATTTTCCACACATTTGCATAAGAACATTATTTTCAGTAGTACATAATCTGTTCTGTTTGTTTAAGAACTGTAATAAGAAATGAATGCCTGACTTAATCAAGCAAAATGATTACTAGGGGATAAAATTCACTAATTCAAAAATATCCAGACCAAAATGTACTTCCTGGGATGAAAGCATAAAATAATTCTTCTTTTAATCACTTCAATTAAATAGTTAATATTGATGTAATTCTGTTTATGTAAAAGCCAAAGCTTTGTAATCTAAAAACTCACACTCTCAGTTCTTCTAGTTTTTCCTATGCTAGACATTGACCAAGATGGTGCTTATCGCAGTCATTCCTGTTACTAAAAATTCAAAGACTCATGCAGACAAGCAGAGAAGGCATTGTATACTTCTGGCTAAAAATGCTCTAGACCCATCATAATTTCAACTCAGTTCCAAAAACAGAGGGGTACATTTTTTTAAATTCTAGTTAGAGATTTTATTTTTTATATACTTACTGCGGTAATTATTGGAAAGCTGACGACAGCACTGAGATAGTGATTGGCCAAGAACCAGCAGCAATTGGCTATTGCCCAAAGCACACCAGAAACAAACCCTAGAAAAATAAACCCCAATCAAAAATATGCATAGCAAGGTATAGGCAGCAGTTTATGGAAGTTTTATACTTATAGAATAATACAACCATCATATATATGTATTTTAGTATGTTAACTACTTTAACAAGCTGGCTCTGGCAAACTAAACCAAAGCTCAAAGGATAAAAATCAGCTACTCCAACTGAAGTAGCAAATTAATTAAAGTTCATTATTTTCTGGGTAACATGCTTTCCACTCTGGCAAACTATTTTTGAAAATCTGCAGCGTCACTTTGTTCTAGATTCAGATTAGAACAAAAGTTATCACTGTGTCCTAACCTTAATTAATCAACCTAAAAGAAGTGCTCTTTCAGAACAGACAAGAAGTCAAATGAAGATACTTGAAAGGTGAACCACAATTCTAACACACAACTTGAACTAATCATTACAAAATGGTCCAAAGAAGTAGCTGAAATGAATTGCTAATTTAAAAAACAGTCATACCTGGCAATATGGCTTGGGGATAAACATAAGGTTTATTTTTCCTGACTGCACAGTATATCAAAAAGTAGATGGTACTTGTAAAAAATATTCCACTGAAGTGTGCAAAAACATAATCTAAATCTGAAAGAGAAATTACAAAATGTTAGTAAGAATACCAGTTATTAATTTAAAAAAAATATTTTCACTGATAACATTCATACAGACAGAAACGCATAAAGGTGCTACTCCTGAGAATTCAAATTTAAACCTCATTGTGCTGAACACAGCTTCCAGTCTAACTGTGGATGCCTACAATCAATGACACCTATTAAACATGAACTAAATGCTGTGTTGACTTTATACAGGCTTCTAAGCATTTCTATAAGCTGTTATTTTCAGAACTCTATTACATATTACTGAATTAATTTAATAAAACCTTGAGAAAATCCTCAGGTGAGGCTACAAAACTGGGGTGGGGATTTTACATAACTGTAGATGGTGAAGAGAGGTTGTAATTATGTTCCTGTATTCTTGTATCCTTGTTTTGTACATTTAAGGGCAAGAAAACTGCACAGACTATGCAAGCTAAATATAGCTCAGTTTTGTCCTTTTTTAATCTTGAAGGATGTATCAAAATTTTGATCACTACAATTATTAAATAATTATAATTATGAACAGCAACAAATCCTTAATGGATTTTGTATGTGCTAAGAGAGTATTTCCAATATGGTAAAGCAGAAGCATATAGCAAGGTTATCCTTGTCTCCTTGTAAATTCTCAACAAGAAAGGCAGCTATGGTAATGGCAACATCTGTTTTGCCTGGCTGGGGAATATACACATTGCAGCATTCAAGAGAAATTGCATATGACAATGGCAACATTATGTGTTCTCAGCAGTACTTTGCTCTTAAGGTGCTGCAGGCATTACCTGATAGAGCGTAACCCGAATCTTAAGGTAAATGTTTCTGGGGGAATGTTGTTTGAAAATGGCAGTTAGGCTTATGTTAAATGGTTTCAATATAAAAACAAGATGGTTTTAATTACCTATGTTGTTACATATCTGCCCTCCTCATCAGTTATGATCAATCTTCTCTTCTGTTACTGCTGCTGGCAATTGGCAAGCTCATGCCCTTGTTTAACTCATTCTCTACTCATACAAACTTTTGAGAATGTTAGTATTTAATGCCTTCAGAAACATACCTGTGAATTAAGTATCATAGTCTTTGGGCTGTTTCTTAGTGGTTTTTAGGGTGTAATTCAACTCTGAGAAAAAGGAAGCGCTAGGGCTGATTGTGATAGCATCTAAAGTAGTGCAGAACTGATAAATTGTCATGGTGTATTTCCAGGCATATCAAGAATTTCACAGCAAAAGAACACAATGATGAAATGAAATAGAAGTGATCTATTACCAAACTGACTTGCTCCTATGTATAGAGTTTCATTTCTTCTTCCATGGTCCTTGATGTAAAGCACTGGTACAAAACTGGAACCATAGAATATTCCAGCTACTATGGCCAGGCCACAGCCTCTTTAAGAAAAACAATTGGAGAAAATAGCCTTGCATGAATTAAAGAAGTAGACAACACAAGTAAGCTCAGTACTGCAGATAAAAATTGTGCATTGTATAAAAATTGCTAGCTATAAAAATAATACGTTTTAGCACATTTTTATTTTCTGGTAGAGAAATGGTTCACCTACTTTGGCTTCCCTCTACTTTGTAGCCAAGCAAAACAGACAATTCCTGCTGCAAAAGGCAGCAATCTATGCTATTGACATGGGAAATCAACTAACTAGGATTTCCTAAAAGCGGAGCTAGAGGACAACAAACAAAAATTAAATTTAACATGCTCCCAACCCTCACCTTTGTTGTTGCAATCTATATTTCTTTATAACTTTCCAGGTTCATTGCCTCTTCATTCCCTTTCTCCATCTCAAGATTGCTGTGCTTTCGGCTCCCCACACTGGCTTCTTATTAGCTTGCTTCCACTTTGGAGCACTTTTACTGTCTCCTTACCATATTGCCAGGCCTTTTCCAGATGTATTTGCTTGGAAAACACACCTGGAAGCATGTCACAGGCTTCTTCTATGTTGGAGTGCTAATCAACCGGGTGCTAAAACTCAGCTCTGTAATTACTGAATGGATATTGTTATTTATTTTGCCAAATGGTATTTTTCACAGTAGTACCTAATACTTAATTGGTAAGGTTAGACACATTCAACAGTGCTAATGGAATAATCTAAACAGCTGTGCAACCATTCATGTATAGAATTTGCACACTATGTATGTATGTATGTATGTACGTAAAAACCTGTTATTTATTAGTGTGTGACTTCGCTAGAAAATCACAGGGCACAAATTTTGCTCTTATACTGTGTTTAATTACTTTCTCTGGCTACTTTCTATACACCAGCAAAAGAACTGTTAGCAACTTACATGAGTCTCCTTTTTGCTGGAGAAAGTTTGTCCACCCATGAGTCCTCAGTGGTATCTTCAGAAACATTAATAGACTGCTGAAAAACAAGAGTTTTCACGCAAATTCAGTTTAGTTTGATTTTTTAAAACACGCAAGTTCTTAAAGTTTCTTCTGTGTTCAGTCTGGTAGACTGGAACCTCTAGTGATCATTCAGCACAGCTAGAAAACTCTCAGGGCTCTCTGTTCAGGTAGCCATTGAGCACTGACCTCTAAGGTAAAATAGCAGGAGGAGCCAGTGGTTCTCCAGCTCTCCCTGCATACTTTGTGCTCCCTAAGGAGTGACAGCTAATCTGGTATTCCTCACTGGCCTCCTACCTGTGCCACAGCTGCTAAGTCAGTAACTCTTGATAGTCTCCTGGCTCTGCAACATGGCAAAAACCTGGCCTTTCACCTAAGGACCCTCACAGCTTTACAACTAGCATTTAATTGAAATTGCTTCCTCTTCTCATATAAGAAAATAATACACTTTTATAAAATCTCCACCATAATGAAGAAGGTTTTTTTAAGCTGTCTAAAGCTGACAAACAAGAAAGAACACTTGGGAATACCTCTTCTGTTGCTAATATTCAAAATTATATCCAAGGTCCACAGATTAAGATACAATCAGCACATTATCTATGTTGTTTTCTGTAGTCTACTATAAATCCTAGCAAACCTGACTAACAAACACATTTTTTGTTTTAAAATGGATATCTATTTTCACTGCTGTAAAATAACAACTGTAAAGTACTTACACTTTCTCTCAGTAAAGGTGTGCTTTCTAATGAAGCTGAAGAACTCTGGACTTCAGTTTTTATAAAAAGAAATATAACAGCACTCAGAAGAGAAAAATACACCAATAAATACCACGTCAATTCATATGGACATAACACTTAGTGTCCAGAGACAGAAGTTTTATTTTGAGGCATATTCATTTTTCATTATTACCCTAGAGTCACTGCAGTCTATTTAAAAATGTAATTGCTTTGAAGTCATAACTTACTATGATTATATAAATATATGAAAGGTATAAATGGAATAATTATAAGTTATTAATTTAACTTAGCTAACAGATGACTCAAGTAAATAAATCAGTTTTTGTAACACTTTACAGATCTTTCTTCTTATGTAATGTGATTGAAACATCTTTTAACCGTGTGTAGTTACAACCACATTAACAACAGATGCTTTAGTGCCCTTTTGTACCAAACCACACAAATGGAACATATGCTTGAAAATTCTATATGAAACAGCTTAAACTGGCACAGAATGGCCTTTATACTCATAGAAAAATGTTAATTTTTAGTCTTCCATCACATGTGAGAGATGGAATACTGTTGCTACAAGGCCCTGTGAGCATGCAGAAGGAAAAGGGATATTGCTCAGTGCTGCTCAGTGCATTAAGTGAATAAAATGGAGAAGAAAGGTTAATATTGCTACTCCTAACTCCACCTCCAGGAGATCACATAAATACATGTAATCAGAACTGGAAGGATCTGTTTTTTGCTTTTATGAAAAACATTTTAATGATCCAGGAATTTCTTCTCCTAGCTGTAAACAGAACATTACCATTTGAAGCAGGATTAATCTCTTACTGATGGAGTAAACATAGGTATAAAAGGATGTCAGTTTCCTCCAGAGGAAGCATACAGATTCCACATAGGAGGCTAAAATGAAAAGCCTGCTTCTGAGTTCCACAGAGCAACATACACAGTTTGCCAGGAAAACATGTTTGCTCACAATCTCTCCCTGCTGGTCACTCCTCCATGATATCTCAGAAACAGGAAGCAGGTGGTGAGCTGCATGAATTCATCAGGCAGGAATAGCAGTACTGCAACTATTTTCTCACTACCTCCCAAAATGATCTGCCACATGTAAAGGGAATGGACACAAAGCTGCAGACTCTCTTAGAAAAGAAGAAAAGCAGAAGCAAAAATCATGAATCTAAGGCAGAAGCCCTCTCCTACCAATCAGAAATGGCTCATCTCCATGTTCTTAATGCCCTCCTTTTCTGAAAGGCATTATGTTCATATTCTGTCATGCTTACAGTAAGCCCTCAGGATTTAGGGCCATCTTCCCAGCCACCCAGCTGGAAAGCAAGAACACTGCTACATAAAGAAGAAAGATACTCTTTCCTCTGTGTTTGGACCAAAATGTATGCATTTACACAAAGAGCAAACATGCAAAAAAGAAAGAATAAAGTCCTTCCCAGGATCCTGAAGGAAGACACTGAGTAGGATTTGGAAGTGAGGTTTAAGTGGCTTACAGGACACAGAGCTCTTACAGACAGGAAGACATGCAAAGCCTGTGGCCTTTCATGGACCCCAAAGTACCAGGGAAGATGTTCTGTGGTATATTCTATTGATAGGATCTTAAGATGTGTATCCCTGAGTGAAGTGAGATCAGAAATCTGAGGTTTTCTCAACAAGATTATTTTAGTCAGTCTGTCCTCTGACAAGGATTTGGGGAAAATGAACCATGAGAATAACTTAGCTATGGGAGGCAATCCATGCATCTCTGCTTTGACTTCAATATGCTTACCAGCATAAAAATGTATTTCTGTGTTTATGGATAACCATTTCACCCCTGTACTGGATAACATGTCTGTTTATACAGGAACACTGACCAGCTAGGTCTGGACAGCTCATCAATTAAATTGATTTGCCAAAAATTCTTCAATATATTTGCTCTCTTGTTAAATCATTCTGGTGGTTAGTTATTAAACATATATTTTTACATAAGACATATTCATTATAAGAATCAATTTCTACCTTATAAGTGAAAGTCCAGCCCCAATATAATTTAAGATTGGTCTTGATACCTCTTCTGGATCAATTCCAAACCAACCAAACCTGGAATATTTAACCAGCTTCACTTAGATGCACTGACTTTATTCAAACAGTTAAATTATAACCTAGCCTTTGAAGTTTTGACTCATGTAAATAATTCTGCTTAAGTATATATTTTCAGTATTAGATGAGTGCTCCAGTTGGTTTGCAAAAAGTTATTTCTACTTTACAAAAACAACCTTCAATTTAACATGCATTTTTAAATGTATATTTAAAAACTGAAGTTAAATTATTTTATCAGACCAGATTGTAGAAGAGAAAAAATACAAATACATACTAATTTTACATTAAGAAATACATTATTTATCGACTCAATAACATCACTGGGCATTTTCTGTCTATTAAAACAAAGGAAATACAAAAAGCTAAAATAGATAACATGAGTACTTTCCACTGAGGAGGAAAAGTTTTAACACATGGAGTAAATACTCTTCAGTGGTAGACTTGGCAGTGTTATGTTAATGGCTGGAGTTGATGATCATAAAGGTTTTTTTCAACCTGACTGACTCTCTGATTCTACAGGTGAGTTTTCACTGCAGTTATTAATGAAGACTTGGCAGCATTAATTATATTATTAATTAGTGACTTAAGATTTAAAACATACATACCTTGAACTTGCCCAACCTGTCAGCAAATTAAAAGAAGCCCATATCAAAAGACCAAGAGCTAAGCCAATAGTTTTAACAATAGGGACAACTGTAACATTGCCTGAAATACAAAAACCAAAAGTGAAATCAGTTAAAAAATAGAATGTGACCTTGTATAAGTTTGCTTTAGTTCTGTGCCTGGTTGGAAGGCAAAGACATTTAGGAAGTTACAAGGTAGTGATAAACAGGGTTTCTAAAAAATAAATACATGGAACACAGACTTTTTCGTCTATATAATTTTAAACATATTTTGGGTGTGAATTTGCCTCTTTTAGAAAAAGCATAGTAAAACAGTATTTACTATAAGGGTACAGTTTCATTAAGAGTGAGGCTTTAAAAAACAGAATAACCAAAAAATAACTACTATCTTATATATGGAAAAGTTTCAAGAATGGAATCTCTTTATCCTCACCTGTAGCCCACAAAAAACCTCCAACCATAGCCAGAGGCCAAAACCGTGGGCAATTCTGGATCAAATTGACCAACAAAGAAACTATCCATATGGAAGCACAGAGAATCCACTGGAAGAACATGCCTGTGGAAAAATCAAATGCACACATTAGGGTATGTGTAGAAATACTGCATGTGTGAATCTCCTAACATAATATCTTTATCTTTGATACAGTAGTAGAGAAAAAAGTCAAAAAGGTAGCCACCATCTTTGTGATTATCAGGGAACCTTGTTACAATTTATTCAAGGGATGTATTTTTAGGGTGGGCTATAATTTGGTTAACCTTTTCTTTATCATGCATTCTTCCTACAGAGCTGCAAAAGACATTTTGCTGGCCAAAGTTTGTACCAGTCCTGATTCTTAAACAAATGAAAATATTGATGGACTTCTGACAAAGATAATATTCACTTGCTGCAAACTTCTCCCACCACCCCAGTAACTGCTAACACAGACTAAAACTTTTCCAAAGCTCAAGCTTTGCCAGTAATCCCATACACTGAAGATGGTCAGTGACAGCTCTCTTCTACCTCTGTAGATTCTTGATGGGTCAATTAGGCAGATTAGTTAACTTTAAGCTAGCTGTGCTTTGACTTTCCCTTGACAGCCCAAGCTTGTCTTGTTAGGGTTATATTTGGCACAAAGAGCAGAGGCTATATCCAGTCTGCAATGCAGGTACTCTATTGCAAAAACATAACATACTGGCAAATTTACTAACCTACAGATCTGGTAATTGGTTATGCTCCATATAAATGTGAAAATTTAACATAAACTTAGTAAAGTGACGATATTTCAAGCAGAAAACAGGAATGACTGTTTCCTTACCAAGTCATCAAATAAAAATTACTAAAATTTCAGGTTTAGTTTTTATGTTAGGTGCAAAATTGAAAGGCAATGCTTTAAAGTCCAGCCAATCTTACCTTATTTATAAACAACACCATATGCATCTGAGAATCCCCACAAAGGTAGAGCAAAGAACATTTTACTTCCCATTGTGAAATTCTCATGAAATGTACATCATCACAACTTATAAAAGTGCAAAGTGCACAACTTATAAAAAGGCTGTTCTAAAGATATGTCACATCCTGAAGCAGTATTCTTGCTTTATACTCTAACAATAGCAGACAAAATTAAACATTAAACTCTATGGATTAAGGCTGTGATGATGGCCTTGATACTCTAGTAATTTGCTGGTAAAATATTATTCCTTTTAGCAAAAATAGCAAACCAAACAAAATAATATAATTAACTTTACCATCACCAGTATCAAACTTCTTGACAGGCACGAAGTTTGTCCCAAATAGAAGGACAGCTACTGTGGAAGAGGCAAAGCCAATAGCTAGATCTGTTCCATTGCTGATGTTAGCAGCACTGTAAGCTTTTCCGATATTCATCTTCATACTGAAAGTACTTCTTTTTGGGGAATTGTTTTGCTGCAGGTCCTGACAGAATCTGGAATCAAAGAGTGGAATTAAGTATGTGGAATATTAATTAATACCAACCTAGTTTAGAAATGTGAAACTTAAAGGACCCTACTTATGAATCTCTCAAAGCTGAAGTGAACTGCAAAGAGGTTAACGTAAAAAAGGTTCATGTAGAGCCCCATGAAAACTTGCCTAAAAACATGAATAAATGACTTAAAAACAGATAAACAATAAACCCCCAATATTGTATGTTTTATCTGAAGACACAAAAAGTGAATGTAGAAGTACACTCAAAGGTTATGAGGACTTGAACCTGTGAGGGTTTTGGGAAGCACTGATGCTTTAGTGAGATGCTATCAGAATATTCCTTACTCCTGTGGCCAAAGCAGAGCAGGGGGTCACACCCGGGTGTGTCAAATACGGGGTTAGACAAAACCTACATTGGCAGAAGCACTTACAGCAGACCCATTGTCAAGAATTGTCAGGAACAGGTACAGAGATTCTATAGGTGCCACAGTGAGATCAGTATGGAATCATAAGGTAACCACAGGCATTGCTCTAGCTGATACTAAATATTAATAAAGGTTCATTTTACCGTGGGGAGCCAAAGAAGAAGCTGTCTCTAAAATTTCTTTGTTCATTCCACATATGAATAATAAGAAAGGCAAAGATTGTTTTAATCCCAGAATACCTCTTTTTTTAATATGGGAAAATCATTTTGAGGTTACACTCAACAGATGCACTACACATATACTTTTGATATGGAGTATAACTTTGACAGAAAAGGTGCCTCTGAGGACAATCAAAACAACCTGAATTTCATGTACATAATCTTAATATAACATTTAAAAGACTACATATAAGAAATGTATTTGGAAATTTAACTTCAAATGGCAACAGGATACTTGGCATGCTGTTACAGCATTACACATTAAATCCTCTGGTCAAAGTAATGCTATTTACAGTGAATCAAAAATCATCCCAGTGCAATTTGTCTTTCCCCATCATAGGTGGACTAGCTATTGCCTGGAGAAAAAAGCTGAAATAGGATGGTGGAAGTTTTGCCCAGTCTTGCAAAAGCTGTGACTGTATTCTCTGCACAAGAACTGAGCTGCTGAACATTCTTTCATCTTATTTTACCTAGTCTTATCTTCTCCACAGTGCTTAGGACACTGAGAACAGTATCTGCTGAGGTTATACTTTCATCCACAATTTCAGCAGGGCCATCAGTGATTGCTGAAATTATTTACATTGGCACATGGAAAGTTTGATTCCACAACTAAT
The DNA here is from genome assembly GCF_903797595.1 of Erithacus rubecula. Lineage (NCBI taxonomy): Eukaryota > Metazoa > Chordata > Aves > Passeriformes > Muscicapidae > Erithacus > Erithacus rubecula. The sequence continues at coordinate 39,059,996 of NC_136687.1, forward strand.
ATAGCATTTTAATCTCTAGAATTCTTGTTCTTGAAAGACGTCAATATATTTTAAACTTGAGTACTTAAGAGAAACAGTGATGACATTTAAAAGACACATCATTAGAATGGCACAGCTGTTTCCATTAGTATTATCTTTTTCTCCCCCACTCTTCATCTTTACTTCCCACTTAGAAAATAAGCTTCTCAAGAACTTTTCACTGTATTTAAGACTCTTCTACAAAGTATTTCTTACCCACGACCTGTAGACACTGGACAGTGCAAATAATAATAATGCTATGACTTCTTCCAAGACTTCACTGGAGACACCGTTACACGCTACAAACAGATAAATAAAGAGATTAATACACATAAAGGCTGACATTAGTTTTCTTCATTCCTTCAAACTTGACTCACTAGTGAATACGTTTAATTCATCTAGCGGACAAGTAAGGCACAACAGTTTTGCCCAGAAGACCTTCATGCTGTTAAGGATGTAGAAATAAAGCTGATTGCACCTCAGCTCTGTGAATGCAGGAATCATGACTTTTGCCTTCAAATTTCAAAGGCTATTAGTATCTTACCTGAATAATGACCTATATTAAAATAATGACCTATATTTAAAGTGGTTTATCTTTTTAGTTTTGCACAGAGAAGCGTTACTTCAAAAATATTTCTGTTTTGTATCTACTAAAAGAACTGTGCTGCAGGACAATATATTTTTCTGCTTGTTTCCTATCTTCCAAAAATCACTATATTGTGCACAATGAAGACTTTTGTACAATTGGAGAACCAGAATTGCCACCCCAAACACGGAAACACACTTCCACTTAACTAAGAGTGTGCTTCATTCACACTCCTTAGAACTCTGTAACTATCCAAAACTTGGGACACTTTGTTCCAAATTTGGCTAAATTTCCCACCTAACTTTCAACTGCATTTCAAATTCTTCGAGGGAAAGCTTAATCAGGCCAGGCCTGAAGTGACCTGCTCTGACTGTGATGGCAGCACTGCTTTAGGCAGGCAGTTGAACCAATGACCTCAAGAGATCCCTTCCAAGCTAAATAATTCTTATATTGTATGACCAAATGTCAAGAGCAAATAATTGTCACACTGCACTAAGCTGACTGTATTTTTCCTACATGCTTTTCACATCAGAGAGCTTCTGTGAGTTCACTAAAAGCCTCTTCTCTTCAATCCTATGCTGGTGCCAGATTTGCACATGTGACTCCAAAGACCTAAGAGGTAACAAATGCCAAATGCTGAAGCTGTTACCCTTTTAAAACATAGTGGGTCTTTCTGAAACTCAAGCAAAGGCAACTGCAATTGATACTGTTATTGAAGGCTTTTTTTCCACTAAGTTGTCCTTATTGAAAGGCAGTTCAGGATTCTCAGCAGCAGAAAAAAAAAAAAAAAAAAAAAAAAAAAATTGCTATTGGGCACATATTGCTTTTCCTACTAAGTTAATTGGATCACCCCACTGGAGTGTTGTGCTCTGCACCTCCACACTTGCCTCAGAAATATGACACCCAGAACAAATCATGATGCTCACTGCAACAGCAACACATCGCTGTGATCTCTGCAGATAGGGACAAAATCAAGAAGTCCTGTCTTTGAGAGCTTTCACCTCAGTGGTGATCCAATTGTTGCTAAGATTCCAAGGAACCTCTTTGCTAACTGAGTAGGTATTTTTAAATGTTGCATGTCACATTGATTGTTTATTCGCACATGTCACCTATTATCCATCTACAATTAAGAGTGGATACTTTCACCCTTAACTTTGGACACTACTAAGGGTTCCGAGGTGGCTAAGATCAAAGTCCTCAAGTGACACCGTAACTCCTGACTGGATCCTTCCTCCAGAAACGCATCTTTGGTTTTCTGAGATATCTCTTTCAAAAGACTTTCTTCTAGTACTGTTTTCATTAAGTGCTATCACGGAACAAGGTAAAGCCTCAGCTGAGAGCTCCACCCGGGCCGCTGCGGCTTCACTGACGCCACCGCGCCGGGAGTGCGGCGGGGCAGGCCCGGCCCGCGGGCGGCACCCGGCACCCGGCCCGGCCCTCAGCGCGGCTGCGGGGACACCGAGGGGACACCCGAGACCCCGCTCAGCCGGACGCCTTCCTTCCCCCAGCGCCCTGTGCCCGGCTCAGCGCCGCGGCAAGTTTCAGGGCGCTCCGGAAGCCGGCCGGGATGGGCCCATACCGACAATCCCCGTTGCCGTCCCTCCGTGCGGCCACAGCCCCGCCGCCCGGATCCGCGCCGCGCCTGCGCCGCGCCTCGGCCCGCCTCCCGCCGCCTCCCGCCGCCTCCCTCCATCCGCCTCCATCCGCCTGCTGCCGCCCGCTTCTTCCCGCTGCCCTCTTCTTCCCCATCCGGGACTGCCTTTGCATGGCAGAGGGGGTGTCGGGCGCCGACTTCCCCCTGGCAGAGAAAAATCACTAAGAGAAAACTTAAATTAATGCACTCGCGTCGTAATGAAAGCGCCTTTGGTCCTCCTGGTCGTAAGCTTGTGGATGAGACAGTGCCCTCCCTACTGGAAGTGCAGCTGTGGCCTCGATAGGCCGGTGCTGTGACCGTGAGTGAAGAATCACAGAATCAGTTAGGTTGGAACGACTTCTGGGGATCATCGAGCCCAACCTGTGAGCCAAGACCACCATGTTAGCTAAGCACTAAGTGCCACATCCTGTCTTCAGCACCTCCAGGTGACTCCACCACCTCACTAGCCAGTGTACTGCAATGTTTTATGTGAAACCTAAACTTCCCCAAGCTGGGGTTGAGGCTGTGTCCACTCATCCTGTTGCTGGCTGCCTGGGAGAAGGGGCCAATCCCCACCTGTCTACAACATCCTGTCAGGTGGTTGTAGAGAGCAGTAAGGTCTCCCCTGAGCCTCCTCCAGGCTAAACACCCCCAGCTGCTCCTCACAGGACTTGTGTTCCAGAGGAGGCACCCAGAGTTTGGCAGCACAGACACGGTTCCACGATGGGACTGCTCGTGAGGGGACACATGGCCTCCTTGCAGCTCCTGAGGTCTCCCTGGCTGCTGCAGGCTCTCACAGAGGCTGCAGGCACCTGCAGAGCGGGGCAGGCATCTCGGGGAAGGCAGGGACATTTCGAGACCACCCAACAACTGCTGGCCCTCTGGTGTGCAGCAAGGCGAGGAAACCACCGAGCCCCATCACGGCTTCCAGGTTTTTATTTTTCTTAAGCACAAAAATTACCACCTGTAGGTCTGGAAGCCCGTGTGTTGTTTGGCCATCAAAATCAAGTAGGAAAAAAATCTTTTACATGACATCAAGAAGAGATCTTTGCAGATTTCCCTGTAAGGATTTAATCCGGACCAGTTAAAGCACAGACTATTAGTCAGCATGTTTAGTCATGGAGCAAACATTTCTCTCTGTACTCTTGAAGTACAGTTTCCAGATGGCAGCCCAAATTGATCTTACAAACACAGCACGAGCCTTCTGAAGTAATGCTTCATGTTTTGCAAATCAAATCTGCATTATCCATAATAAGGGCTTACTTTGTTCCTCTGGAGAATAAGTTGTCAGTCATATGGATTTAGTAAAGCTAGGAATGCACCATTTATCAATCATTTTAACATAAATGTCTATGCATGTGTCATTTAAAGATGAATAGCAGAATGTCTCTATGGAAACTGTATGGCTATAGTGCATCCAAGAGAAATAATGTTCATATCATAATCACAAAGGTAGCTTGCAGGAAGAAGAATTCCAAAGGCAATGCAAGTGTATGTGTTGTGCTATTTTATTCAGAAAAAAGGTGGTAGGAGACATGCTAACCTTTTACATTGAGGTGCCTGCACATAGAAAGCAAGAGCACACACATTAAGGAGCATAGTTTGTAACCCCATCCTTTCAGGTGCCCAGGGATAAAGCAAGGTCAAGATGCAGGGCCTTGTGACTGGTGGGCATTGGCACACTCCACCTGTCTCTGCAAATTGGCCAGAGACCTCCTGCTGACAGCAGTGCAGGCCAGCAGCTCTGCAGATTCTGCAGCTTGTCCAGCACCAGCAGGAAACCTCTTCAAATGCAGGTATAGGTGGAGGTGAATTTCAAAGTTAAACAAAACCCAAACCAAACCAAACCAAAAAAAGGAGGGAAAAAAAAAAAGAAAAAAAGAAAAATCCCCTTGAAAGTAGCTAATCCAGCTATCCATTCACATTTTAAAACTGTACCTAAGTCTGTGAAGGACTGGAAAATACTTCTTTAATTCCCCTCTTCTGTTCATTGCTATTTTCCTGAATTAGGTTTTATATTTGTGTATTCCTAACCTTGGGAAGGTACAATACTGACCATGAAATATGTGTATATGAAGAAATTACATTAAAAGCTGAATTTAATGGATGTAGATGGCAATATTTCAGTTATAGTTTAGAGCAAGGAACAAATACAAAATCTGACAGACATTACAGGCTAGCTGTAGGTAGCAAAGTGAATTAATGTAGGCCAGAATTTGGTCAGACAACAACTGCTGTTCTGAAAGTTTGTCTTAAATATTTTATGACCACAGAGGAAGTATTGTTTCAGCTTAGTAGTGCTGTTTAGTACTTTGCTGCAGCTTTGAGTTAGAATTATTCCAGAAAGAAGAATAGTACCCACCTGAACAAAACCAATTTTCTTCATTTCTTGTGAAACACGATAAATTTTCTTTTTTCCCAGACACCTCCATAGTTGTTTCAGCCTTCCTTATTTTATGGTATCTGCCAGGGCATTGGAGATGTACACCAGTCACTTGATATTTTGCCTTTTAAAAATCCAAATTTACAGGCAAACATGTTAAACTAACAAGATACTGTATTCTATTTAGTTGATTTTCTGCCACCATGCATTCCAAAGAACATACCAGTACATGAGTTCTCTCTTCTGAACATGAGAAATAAAGGCTATTATCACATTTAGAAAGCCTCAAAACCCCCCAGCAGTCCACACTGTACATCAGTGTGTATACCACATTATGATTTCAAGGCTATAAATGAAATGAGAAGTGAAGAACAACTCTTTATATCCTTTTATAGGTAGAAAGATTACGTAGACTACAGAGAATTTCAGGGAAGTGTTACAAGAGAGTACAGCTGTTAGTAACTGGAATGTGCAGTGCTTTGGTGCTGCTTGAGTCTAATAGACCAGTGCTGTGTACATGCAGGAACTGGGTATTTGAAAACAACTGTTGCAGTGCGATGCATTTCCAACTCAAGCAACTTGTCTGGAGCTGTTTGAAAACATTCTCTTTGGGACATGTCCCATCAGTCAAATTTGAACTAAAAAAACAGAGAAGAACTGAAGTGGATGAAGAGATTTCTTACCATCCAAATTCCTTCAAAAACTCAGATTTGGAAAAAACAGATGATAGGAAGACTCTTTTACTGGTAATGGGCACAGATACTGAAATTTTAAGTTGATAATACATATTTAGACAAAAAGCAAAAATAAGTGATGACTTGTGGAAAAAAATACACTCACAAAGTTGTTAAATTCATATTGGACCAATATGAAATATAAACTAGCTTAATTGTCTATTCTCCTTTAGTATTAGCTATGGAGAAGAAAGTATCTCCGTTCTTTGAATTACAGTGAACATATAAATTTTATTATTTTATACTTAGACTAGGAAAGGAGTCAGATGTTCGAGGTTTGCCCTTAATTTCTGTCTGCCCCAGCTTTTCCAGCTGTACAGGGACTATGCTATGCCTTGCTTCAGAAAGTGCAAATAGGAGACACTCCTGAGCTGTTTAATAGCAGATTAATAGCATTTTTAAGTTGGCTATGTGTTTTTTTGCTTCTCATCACAACAATATATGATTCCCAAAAGTTCTAAAATTCAATGAGTGGGTGGTATTTCAAACTCAATCCCCCCCCCCCCCCCCAAAAAAAAAAAAAAAACCACCTCAATACAGGAAAGGGATTTTCTTCAGTGCATTTGCTTGCAGTGCACTAGAGGGCCCTCAGGAGTTAGAAATAGATGGAATGCACTTTGGAAAGGCACATACTTCACAGGACTTTTGATTACAGAATTTAAAATAGAAGTTGCTGTGGTTTTGTGTGGGGGGTTGTTTGGTTTGGGGTTTTTTTAATAACCTGAAGTTCATTTAAGTTTATAGCAGTTCATATGCAAGCACCTCTCAGTAAAGTTAACAGTTCTTAGCTTGCAATGAAATACCTAAATGTGAACTATACTTAAAAGTGAAATATGTTCTAGATGCCAGCTTTTACTCAGTTACTTTTATTAACCTGAGAAGTTTGCCAGAACAAAGGATGTGTCAAGCTGAATAGGTAAGAAATTTTATTTTATAGCAATATATATATAATGTGTGCTTATTCTTTGTTTCTTGGAAAGGATATATAAGGCATTGTAATTTTATTAAAAAAACTATAGTTAGATTCTTTTTATGGCTTCACAAGCCTGAAGAGGATTAACCATCTTTCAGTTTTAATGTGTTTATGAATTATGAGAACTATGTTCATAGTCAACTAGGGAAATTTGGCATTGCTAATATGTTTTTATAATTGTGAATAAGTGCATATTTACCTACCAGTCACTGGTTTATATTTGGATCATTTGCAGCATTTCCATAACATGAGACTTAGTGGAGACTTTGTCTTGTAAGAAAAATATAATAATCTAGGTTTGACAAGCATTTCTTCTAATGCTGGAATACATCCAGCTGAGATTGAAAATTGAGCCTCTATTTAATACAGGTTTTGTTGTTTGATTTATACTGTAATGAGAAAGTAAAAGATTTATCCTGACAAATTCCTACATATACACACTCTCACGTAGAACTTCTTTTCTCTGAAAAATACAGAGCCACAGATGCTATTTGTGAGTAATGAAAGGAAATGCTACTATTTTCTTTTTGCAGTTTGCAAAGAAGATACATAGATCTTTTAGACTACAAGTCAGTAAACTTTGCTTACGCAGCTGGCTCCATTCATTCCCTGAAGCCAATCACTTCCCCTGTGGTGGCAGATAAGAATTTCATAGTTTGAGAAGGTGGAGTGTCAGCGTCCTTAGTGCTGACCGCTTTCCCAGGCATATCGGTACCCTCTGTCCATCACCCATGCTGGAAACTGCTTGGAAAAGGAGAAATAGAAATTGGGGAAGGGAAATAATGCATCATCATCCTGGCTGGAATGTACAGAAGACTTTATGCTGTTTTCATCATGTGGATTCACTAGAGAAATGACCCCTTTTGATCAGCCAAGTAAAATCAAAAACTTGTTTATTTGCTGCCTGTGGCCCTCACGGGTGCTGAGGCTCTGGACTTGCAGGCGCCCAAGGACAAGAAGGAATCTGCTAGTGGGCACTGCCTGTGTGATCTACCTGGGATTCCTTGTCAGCCAAGTGGGTCATGTTTTACCACAGCACAAAGGAGGACATCAAAAGATCAGTTCCAGGAGTCTCCAAGATGCAGCTCAAACTCCTTTTCTGGGCATCCCACTGGATGGCACCCTGTCACCACCCAATTTCCAGGAACCTCAGCTTGGTAGCAATGGGACCTTGGTGCCACCCAATGTAGTCTATATCACCCTGCGGTCCAAGCGCAGCAAGCCTGCCAACATCAGAGGCACAGTGAAGCCAAAGCGCAGGAAGAAAAATGCAGTCCCTTTGTCCTATGGGCAGCACTTTCCAAAAGCCACTTTTATGGGCTGGGAAGAGTCCTTTGCCCAGCAGCCAGGGCGGGCCACACATGCCGCAGGCACTACGGGAACAGCGATCGCTCTGGAGACAAGAAAGCACCAGCTGGATGAACGCAGGCGTAAAGGAATGGGTATCAGGGAGAGAGGTCACCAGAGACCTGGGAAGATTTCTGGAGGTGTAAAGGCGCAGCTCCAACCTGGGGAAAGCAATATCAGGATTTACAGCGAGAGCCCTCCCCCATGGATGAGCAAAGATGACATCCTAAATATGCGCATGCTGGCAGACTCTCCCATAGAGAGCATTCAACAAGTACCTTCACACAAAGCTGTCCTGGTAGTATTTGCAGGAGGTCCCAGCACCACGGGAACTGCGTGTAATCAAGGACACTGTGGAATTGTCAAAAGACCTCTCGACATGAGTGAGGTGTTTGCCTTTCATTTGGACAGGATCTTGGGGCTAAACAGGAGCTTACCTTCTGTAAGCAGGAGATCAGAGTTCTTCCAAGGTAACACATTCGTGTGGTTTTCAGCTTGCAGGTGGGGTGCAGAGGTTTCCTTCCTGCCCAGCTTTAGTGATGGGGCAGCAGCAGCCGCCCTCTTTAACTCCTGCAAGCCTGAGAACTAACCCCGTTGTTACAGGGAAATAAAGCCAGTGTCTGTGTGCAACTACTGCTGTGCAGTTATCCTGTCCAAAGAATGAATACCCCAAAGTTTGCATCAAATATCATAGAGTTACTGGGGCAGTAAGTTTCCTCACGTGTCTGGAACAAGAAAAAAGAGAAAGAGCAGTCTGTAAATTGCACAACATTGTACAGACTACCTGAAGTGAAGCTAGTGAAGGAGATTGCAGAATCTCTGTGATTCAATAGTTATTTCTGATTTTTTAAAATAAACTTCACATCTTTCAGAATCGACCTTACTAAAATACTGTTGGAACTTGTCACAAAAATTCATCTCTCAGGTGGTAGGAATGGGGTCAGATAATCTACTCAGAGAGGTAGGGAACCTGCCTGCAGAGCTTGAATCTTCTTTCATGGCACTAATCGCCTTGGGAACTGAAAAACTTTTAAAAAGTGCTTCGCCTTCCTCTGGTAGTTAAAACCCAAACAAACTACATTTCAGTGAATTTTGCTGTACATTTTGAGGTTCACTACACACATCTATATATTATCCAAAGAAATACACATAGTAAATATCTCAATATGCCTGTTACATGATTAGTATAGAGTTTCCAATTAAAATTTGTTTTTTAATCTTTAGTGAAATTAAAGGTAGCATTCAGACATGTCATGTGAGTTAGAAGTCTACTTTAAAATTGCTAACTTCTTAAATATGTCTTCAGCATAAGTCCTATTTTTGTACAGTTGCAAATCCAAAAGGACTATGTTGCATTTAGTGAATCATTGCAAAAGTAGCTAGCTATGTTTTTGCTATTCCATTTCTTGCTTTGGAATCAGCTTATACCAAATATTTTTGTATCAGTCTGTGTTTCTTGAAAAGAAATGTAATGCTAGAATGATTTTCTAAAGTCTGACAGCAGGAAGACAACCTCGTGATCTCCAGTGTCTTCCTGCTTTGTAAACCTTCCCTTTGGCAGCCTGTACAACAATGGGAATGAATCTCTAGGAACAACAGTTTGGAGGCTTCTGAATATTATTCATACTTGCAGAGCATGGAAGATACATTATGCCTATTTTATTTTTAGGAACAAGATCTATTGCTGTAGAGCTGTCATAAGGCATTAAGGTAGTTCGGTTGGGGGAACTCTGCAGAGTGTGGCTGCAGAGATGACAGACTGCAAACCTTGGAAAACTGCTATTAGGCTAATTGTGCATTGTGCTGTTCACTGTCTGTCACCTTACAGTATGTTTTGGACTGTCTGGGACAGAGTGTCTCATTCTGCCCTCTAATTTTCTTTTCCTCATAACTGGCTAAGTTCCTATTGCAAGAAGAGCGTTGCTAGGTGATGGGAAGAGAAATAACACTATTTTGGTCTCACTTCATTTTTTCCAGCTAAAGGCTGAACAGAGCATTTGGAACAGTGACTGCACCTTGTCTCTCATGATTTCTTTAGCCTGGAAATATGCTGGAACTCAGATGCCTAATAACTACTTGAGCTTTTTACTATTTACATGCTTTTTTTCTGGCATAATGTGAAAATACTGTGTTATGAAAATACGCAAAAATATAATTTTTAAAAACAACATGAACACTTAGCTCATTAAAATGACCTATATGTGTTTAAGCTAAGATAGGTAGGCTCTGTAAAGTTTTTTACAGTGTGGCTTGTGTGAATCAGTTATTCACAAGGGAAAGCAAGCATTGCAGGATTAGAGACTGTGCATGTGTGTATGAATGTACACTATTTCTGGGATGACATATCTCTCTCCCCGACACATCCCCTTAGCTTGCCTCAGTTGTGATGTGATCCAACAAGACATGTTTGATCTAGCATTAAAATCTTAAAAAATGGGCTTTTCAAAACTGTCATTCATTTTGTCAAAAGCAGTTTCAAAGAACTGCTTAGTAAATCCCTGTACAGGTTCTATTTCCCTTATTCCCACAGAACTGACACTGACTTTTTTAAAAGTCTAGCAAAATAGTGTATTCAAGTTCCCAGTCTGCTGCCCTCACCTTCCCTAGTTAATTGCAAACCCTTTTAAGTGTTAACTGAATTTTTTTTGTGGCTTGTCTGATTTTTCCATCATCTATCCTGGCTGGAAAAATCAGGTATGGTAACTCTTTCTCTCATACTTTGACAATGAATTGACTGCATGTAAAATATCTCAGTAGTATAGGTAAGGCAAAGCCCTTTTGAGCTGGGCATAACAGTCTAAAAGAGTGTGATTTTGTGCCATTCGTTACTTCCATTGCTACCTATGAGATGTGAAAAATGTCTCCAAACACCTATAAAAAAGGAAGCAGCCTGTAAAACATCAAGAAATAGTCATAAAATTGTGTCTCTTGAATAAATGAAGGCTGACCCTTATGTGTCTGAGTTTTGGGATGATCACATTAATACTACAGCACTAAGAAATTTCATTATTTCATAACCTTAACCTGAGGAATAGAAGAGACATAAGTGACCTTGCTTGGTGTCACAGCCCTACCTTAATGCCCTTTGCACAGGAGCCGAGTCAGGTGCCTGCACGTACGGCCTCCGGCTCAGCAACTGCATTTGTGGTGTGGGACGGTGGCAGTGTTTGTTAGGCCTGAGCTGCAGCTGGAGTTCATGGGCTGGGGCAGACTGGCTTCTCTGTCTCCACTGACATCTGTGAGGATAGTGCTCTGGCTCCTTGGATAGCAGCAGTGAGACTGGGCTCTTTGTTCACCTTTTGGTACAATAGCTTTTGATATGCAGTTTTGTTACAGCACTCGCTGAGGGACTGAACTACTGCAGGCTGACGGCTACTTCTCCTCCTCTCTGGTTTTCTGATATCCTGAGTCTGACTAAACTGAGAATAATATGCACTGGTGTACTCAATCCACTATTTGTCCAGAACCTCCTTTTTTCCCCCCAAACATACAAGAAACTCTTCCTTTGAGTAACACCTTGCATGATTGGTTTAATGCAAATACATGAATGATATGATAGCTCCATTGGTTGCACTTGTTTTGCTTCACTGGCCTCTGCATGATCATAAAAGGTGTTCTAGTTTTTTCTCTGTTATACTCTGTGTATCAGCCTGCTCTTGCCATCCCATCAAAAATTATGCAATATGAATCACCAGTGTCAGGACAAAGAATAAAAACCACTGCTTTATTCATTCTTAGTGTTCTAAGATACTTCCACAAAGTGCTGTACCTCTCAAAGGGGTACGAGAGGCATATTTCCAGTATTCTGTTGGGTAGAGAAGTTCATGTACAAGCAATAATGTGGTCCATAGTTTAGAGAGCAACTAATGCACATTTCATGCATTCCTTAATACTGACATCCATATGGGCACAGGACAGAACATTGCAATAGGTGCATAGGGAAGAAAGAAAAATAAATGGCCCAACTTCTCTCTGCTTTTTGCTTCTGTTTTTTATATTTTCCTAAAAAACTTAAAACTCTCAAAATTGTGCTCTGTATGCTGGTCCCTCTCATTTTCCACACTAAATAATCTTTTCTTTCTAATAAATGGACATTTAAACTCTCCTTGCAATTATGGTAGTGTTGAGATGTACTGCCTTACAGTGAACAATGGTGAGTTTGAGAAAGGGCTTTAACTACCTCATGAAAGATTATCTGTTTTTAGTGTTATCTTCTGGGCATGTTTGAAAATGTTTTCTTTCGATGAAGTTAGAAAAAGTGCTGTAGTTTTAAGTCAGAGGACTCGATGAGAGTAATGTTTGCAAGAGCTAAAAGTGGTTCCTAACCACATGAGAAGCATGCAGTTTATTTTCAGAGTGATGTGGGGTGTGGAAATCTAAGATGATGCCTGTGTTGAAGAAGCCATGCAGTGATACATCACCGAGCTGCACATGAAGCAGTTTGAGTACCTTGACGTGGTCTAGTCTCAGCAGCCTGAGGTTTCATCTGTGTTAGCTTATTCAACTTAGCTAAGACATTTCTAGAAATGTTTTGATATTCAAAAATTTTTATGAATTACTAGGAAGATGGTTTCAGCATGAGTTTTGAAAAATCTTTCCCATACAGTTTTGAAGATTGCTTTTGGATAGTTGAGTAGATATATAGATCTAAAAGGGCAGATAAAAATAAAATGATGCTAGTCAGCTCTGGGCGAGATTCAGTGCAGTGCAGCTGCAGCAACAGAAAAGCAGCACCACTCTCTGTTAATAAGTAAAGATGACTAGGAGAGAAGCACATACCCTTCCCAGTTGTGGTTGGAGGTCTCTTCACTGTTCAGGTAATTTCAGCCCCATCCTCATGAGGCTTGAATCACAAAAGCTCTGCTGATTTCATTGGGGTCATGCCAATTCATACAACTATGAATCAGACCCCTTATCTGCTTTAATTCAGCATCTTCATGTTTTTCCTGCAAGTGTCAACATTTTGAGTCACAGCTCTTTTCTGAAGCTGCCGTTTCATATTCCTGTAATCCAATTTATATTACAGAGTTGAATGATTTTTTTTTAGATCATCTCTTCTGCTCCCATTTCCTTTGAAATGCAAACATTTCCTGTATTTAACCTTAGCCTTTTAAAAATGTTTTTGTGTCTTAATGGAAACTGGCATGATATTATTCATAGTTTTCAAGTATTTATATTACTATTGTTTATCATGTCCTTTTTGGGTATACAGGAGATATTTGTTTTCTTAGAAAACTGTTTATGTATTTGATTTGTGGAAGAATTAATGAATAGTTACATAAGTTGTTACTGGAGATACAAAAATACATCAGATTTGGTCCTGAGGAATGCTGTCTTTTTTTAGTGAGAATTTCCCGTGCTTAGATAGACATCCAACTTTCTTGGAAAAGAAGCCTAACCCATAGCTGACCTAATTTAGGTAAAGTCATCTACAATGTAGGTGATAGAGCCAGAGTGAGAAAGATGGAGGAATGGGTAGGAATTCCCAAATAAGTTACCTAAATACTTATTCAGGCACCTTTGTAGAGGAGAAGCCTGATTTTCAGGAGTGCTCAGCTCATTTTTTCAATGAAGGAGAGTATGGAGCTGGTGATAAATAAAGATAATACTGATCATAAATAAAGAGCAGTTGATGTTCCTAATGGAATTAGGAACATTCTGTGTTTCTAAGGAAACACTGGGCAACTGGAAGTTAAAGAGGTGGTGGGTTGTTGGGTTGGCTTGGCTTTGGAAGGACTACCTTGTATGTGCATGCCATGGCAGAGAGAAGATCAGGTGCATTCTAGTTTGGAAAGGAGTTGGCTTTTCTCTTGGGCTGGATTACACGCGGGGCTGGTCTGTTAATGCTTGTTTGGTAAATGGGAGATGGAACTTTGCATGTTTCAAACAAAGTCCTAGGTACAGGTAAAGATAATTTCTTACCTGTTGTCAACAGTCAGTATCCTTTGAGCAAGTTGCTTTTTTATTCAGCTGTATGGAGATTGTTTTTCACAGGCTTTCACTGGCTGCTTACAAGTGGACCATTGACATTGGCAGCTTTTACCTTGCTGTTGGCACTGATACCTATTTTCTGTCTGGTTTGCTTCTGAAGAAGGTAGACTGGACCTCTTGCCTTCATGTGCTTCTAAAAGCTTTTTTGCAGATCTGTCTCTGTCACCATGGGCATGTGGAAGACAAAGAGACAATTTAGGCTGCACTTAACTATGCAATAAATTGTGCAGTAGTGTAGACTAAGTTCAATGAACTTCAAGATGAATATGAATAATTTTTAAAGCTTTATATGTGTTCCAACACTTTTTAGTAAGCAGCAGTTAAGCTTTGCAGTTAAATGGTTCTTCCTCTCTGTACTAACACATATTTTGATCTTCTGGCTACACACCTCAAAATATAAAGGATTTATTTGTCTTAATGTGTGCAATTCATGGTCAGTCATGGGTCCTTAGCAGTTTAAGCAGCAGTAGCATTGCACCAGGAATAAAAGGAGAGTTTCATAATAAGATAGATATGTCTGTTTCTTGATCCTGTGTGAAATATATTTATCAGTTCTTATACTGGAAAAGCTCATTTTGAATTTGACAAGATTTATTCTCACAGTGAAGCTGAACACTAGAATTCATCAAAGAGAAGTCCTCTGTCTTAGTTTCAGGGAAGAGAAGAATGTTCTTTACACAGAGGAACTATAGAGTTTGGCTAAAATATCTGCTATACAAAGCAGGTAAAAACCCCCAAACTTGTCAAGTTGTTTATTCATGCTAAGCTCACACTCTCTGGTATTCCCATATATCCTTTCAGAGCTGTGGAGTTGTACATTATAGGTTTAAAATACTTAAAGTAACAAAATAAATCCACTTTGAGCATAGGATTTGTGGTGTTTCTATGTCCATTATGCAAAGAAAACCAGTTTGGCATAAATTTCCAGCTGTTGCAAGCAGTTCACTGGAATCAGGGAAATTACATTGTCGATTCACAGTGGCATTGTAGGCTTTTAACCTTCCTAGAAACTCTCTAATAGTTTGATTAGGTTTATGCTTTTGTATATTATTATCTTGCTTCCAATGAAGAAAGTCTTCCATACATTGAAGGCATTTATGCCTATACTTCCATTCCTCTGGTGGCTGCTTATGGATGTAGGATAAGACCAGGTTAAATAAAGAATGTCAAGATATTAGTCCCTGGCTGGTTCTCCTGCCAGATCTGTAAAATGGTATAATTAATAATACTTAGGCAATGTCTAAAGAACAATCAAATAAAACTGACAGTATTGCACTATAAAAATTATATTCTTTTCCTTTTTTTCAGGTGGTCAGGCTTGTCCTGTTATTCTCTGGGATTCCTCCCTGAGTCCAACAGATAATAGTACCCATTCTTCAGTGAGGTTAACATGGGGACAGTATCAGCAGATATTGAAGAAGAAATGCTGGCAGAATGGTAAAGTTCCCAAAGCTGAATGGGGCTGTACTGAAATCCATCATCATGAGTGGTCCAAGATGGCACTCTTTGATTTTCTCTTGCAGGTAAAATGTTTACTGACTTATTTGCCTCATAAGTCATGTGAGCAAACATAGGATTTTTAGAAAAAGCAATTTCAATATATTTCATTATTTTAAAAATGGAGCAGAGGTATTTGTATAGTTTGAAATTATTTCTGGTTATTTCTTATGATTAAAATATCCAAAATGCAGGTTAATCAGGCAGGAAGGCTAACTGACACATTTCTTTTTAAAGAGGAAGCAAAGGCTTTTGCCTTGATTTATTTCACCTTGAGGCAGGCATGCTGTTTCTCCTTTACTCCTTGTTTCTCCAAACAGAGGTTCACAACTGTAAATCTCTGTTTACTCTGTGGTTTTTCCTGTACCTCCCCAGCCCCAAGAGGTGACTGAAGTGGTTTTGGTGAGCTGCAATCTGGAGCAAGGTAACAGTTGTAGTGGATAATTTTTCTTTTTTACATAAAAACCCCAAAAGCCAACAAACAACAAACCCTACACAGTGACTTAGTAAAGAAGGAGTAGAGCAGAAACTAATGAACGATAAATCTGCTTTACTATTATCCAGAAGGAGTGGTTGGTTAAAATAAGATACAGCAGGATTGAACTTCACGTGCAGGAGTCAAATTGCTGTTGTACTAATAGCTGGTATCAGAGTGATTTATATCTCCAGTTGCTACCAAAGAAGAACATGCATTTCATAAAGTGAATGAAAGTGACTGCCATAATTCTTAAAGACTGCAATTTTATCTTCGTGATCTCAGTTTATCAGCAGCAGAATATGAAAACTTGAAAACAATAAAAATACCAAGGAAGGGTTCTGTATTAAAAAAAACCAAAAACCTGTGCTTCATGAGTCATTCAGAAATAAAGAATACCAGTGTAAAGTATTCTCTATTAAGCATAATTCCCCCAGAAAAATAGGTTTGGCACCTCTAATAGATCTTCCTAATCTCTGTTTTAAATGTTGTAAAACATAGGAGCAGGATATAAAATGCTTATAGTTGATCTTGACTTGCCTCCTTCAAGAACTCAAACAAAATTAATTCTTTAATTTTGGAGGTGTGGACCTCTTATGTATATAAATGTGTGACAGAAAATTCTGCTAAACCATATGCATTAATTCCAAAGTGTTCTATCATTATGTCTTAGCACTGAAGTTGTGCAAGATACCATGAAGAGGCTGTCTGTAAGAACAAGATCTCCCTGTCTATTTAATACATGTAGAGAATGTAAAGGAATGGGGTCTATACACCAAAGGAGTCCTTCTAGAAGCACTCTGATTTACTTTTTTTACCTTTGGATGGATTGAATAAGAGGTCCCAAGAGAGAGAACACTGAAAAAAGTAGGGGCTCTATAGCCTTCCGATAATGAATGCTGCTCATGAAAAGGAGAAAGAGGAAGAGAAGTCTGTTCCTTTCCTCAGGATTTTGATATTTGGAAACAAACACTGTCAGCAATATAACTAGAAAAAGAACTATGTATAAAAAACCCCAAACAAAATCAAACCTAATTCTCAGACTTTGATTTGATTAAGGTGGTGGCCTTTTCATTTCAACATGCAAC
Organism: Erithacus rubecula; assembly: GCF_903797595.1. Taxonomy (NCBI): domain Eukaryota; kingdom Metazoa; phylum Chordata; class Aves; order Passeriformes; family Muscicapidae; genus Erithacus; species Erithacus rubecula. Next base: position 39,076,721 of record NC_136687.1, read on the forward strand.
AAAGTTCTGCATCAGGTGGGGTCCTAAGAGTTCATTTTGCTGGGATGTTACAAAAATAAAATTGCAATTTTAGAAGGCTTATGTGAACAGTAATGCTTTTGTGCTTAAAGCAGTTTGAAGAGTTCACAGTAAACAAAAAAGGACAATGAGTGAGAAAAAATGAGTGACCTTTGATGAGCCACTCATCAGATGTACCAGACCAGTCTTCCGGTCTCTCAACGGCTGCTAGCAGGAGCAGATTTGCTCTCTGGGAAGATGAGCTACAGCTAAAGGCAGCTCTGGGACAGGCAGGGCCAGCAGCAGGAGAGGCAGGCCAGCAGGAGGGATGGTGAAATCCACAGGCCCCATTTGTAGCCCAGTGAGCATCAGGCATAGACAAGGTAACTCCAAGACTGACGGGCAGGAACATCGACAACAACTCAGGAACATGCAGCACAAAACACCCCCACACACTCCCTTCTCTGAAGGACTCAGAGGAGGCCTGAGCTACCTGAGAATAAAGGGGACTCCTGTGCCCAGGGGCAAAGGTGGGACATGGAAGACCAAATGGAGAATTCTAAGGGCAATCCAGGCCCATTTGTGTGCTCAAGGCTGTAGCAATGTTGAATATTTAGTCTCTTCTATTCTCAAGGGGTAGAAGCACTTCCAAGGAGTGATTTATCCTTCCTGTATTCAATGGTTATCCTAAAATGGCATCCATTGCTCTGGATGTGCCTTGTTCTTGTCATTGTTTATGAAAGGGAACAGAAATGACCAAGTCAAAAGAGATGCCTAACATTTGCACCACCAAAGTTGGGCCAGATTTATGTACTCTTTCCAGCTAAGTGCTGTGTGATGAATAATCGAGGTTTTGCATGGGAAAAAATAGTCTAAACCATCATGTCATAAAAGTATATGCGTCAGGGAGGCTGCTCTGTGATTATAAATATACTGTTCTTACATTTTATAGCTTTTGATGGTTTGTTGTGCCCCTCACAAGTCTTTTCAGTTATTTTGCATACTGTTAACCTAATAGATCCCACAAAATGAAGATCCTCTGTGAGTGTCAGACTGTGCTATTTCTATTGTTCTCCAGCAGAGAAAATGTAAAAAAAAACCCCAAAACTTCTGACAAAGAAAATAGAATTGTATTCACCATCCTGTTATTCCAGTTACACAATGGTATTGTTCCATTATTTTCAAAGAATTTCTACTGACATAACAGATCATGTCTATAAAATGGATAAAATATACAGTCTGAGAAATTGCTTTTAGCAGTATCTGAGGTATGAGGACCAGTTTCATTTCGATGCTGTTTTGCTGTCTTTAGTTGCACTGAGCTTGCTTTCCTGTCAGCTGGGTTAGAGAGCAATGTCTTACAGTGATACTTTGCCCCAAGTACTTCAGTATTGTTTTCATGGAAAACACATGGCACTGTGTTCTATTTTGTTTAGATCTATAATCGACTAGACAGAAATTGTTGTGGATTCAGACCTCTCAAGGAGGATTTCTGCATGCAGCAAGGACTGAAGCTGAAATGCAGTGATCAGGATGCTGTTGACCTGACACACATAGTTCAGAGAAGGCATGACCAAAGGCACTTGGCCTTTATAGACAATAAGGGCTTCTTTGACAGAAATGAGGACAATCTTGACTTCAAAATACTACAAGGAATCAATGAGTAAGTTTTAAATTATTAATTTTGTAAAATAATTGATAATTTCTTCCCAGTTTGAGTATGAGACACTAAGCTACTGGAGCAGATATTATTGGCCCAAGATACTGAGAAGATTATCCAAAAATGTATGAGTAATCCCACAGCTGTAAAAGATACAATTAACATACATATGATTAGGCATGCATGGACTTCCTTTGCTGAGTTGCAACCTATATTTGTACAATTGATTGCTAAACCACAACATAAATACTGCAATTTAGAGTAATGGCAAAACCGGATGAATTTCTTTGTGCTTTTCCAGATTCCCTGCATCTGCAGTTTCAGTTCTGAGGAGCCAGCGTTTACGTGAGAAGTTGCTCCAGTCTTTGTTCCTTGACAAAATATACTGGGAAAGCCAAGGAGGAAGAAAAGGAATTGAAAAGCTTATTGATGTAATAGAAAGGAGGTCCAAAATTCTTCTTACTTATATAAATGCACATGGAGCCAAAGTATTGCCCATGAATGAATGAAACAGTCTTGTTCCCATCTGAAAGAAAGTCTTTAAAAAATGTTTTATGGGGCAGAAACTGATGGTAAAATTGATTTAATTCATAGCATTATTTTTTTTTCAAACTTTAAAAGTTTACTTTTAAATAAGAAATTTTACATGGTTGAAAAGCAACATCTAAATGTGAGCTGGAGCTCAACACAGTGTAATCTCTTCTATGTCACCAGTGAAATGAACCAAATGATAATATGCAGTAATATGTAGGTACCATGAACACTCTTTCTGTTAAACTGTTTGGAAATTACCAACAAGATTTTCAGTACATTAGGCTGAATTGCTCTTACTTCCCTCTCTGAAGTCAGTAGAAGATTTTATTGCAAGTTTGAATGGGAAAAGAGATGTGTAACCACTTGATACATTGATGACACTTGCTGAAGCATTTATAGTACAGGAATTTGTTCTTTTATTAGGCATACTAAAATACCAACATTTCCAAGGGCTTCTTTTACTTTATTTTGATATTTTGAAATCTAAGAACTAAATTCAGCTCTTTTAAATGCAGGACATGAGGGAATTTTAAAAACGGAGTGAGGACAACATGACTTTAACAATAATTATAATTATAATAAATACAGTTTTTACTTGTCCAATATGGAAGTACAATTCATCATGAGTCACTCATTGCAATGTATTTTTTTAATACAAGTTGTTCAGATATGTGGGTGGATGATCTGATATTTTCTGTCTATTGATTAACTGGGTATTTAAAAAAATAGTTTAGCTTTGTGTGAATATGCTGCTAAATAAGTACAGGTTTTGTTTTTTGCAAAATTCTTAACAGTATTTTTTGAGAAAATTATCAAAAAGCAGATGTCCTAACAAGACTGCTATTAAACCCAGCAAAAGAAATGTTTATTCAGTGGGCTGAGCTGTAGCCAGCAATTCAAGCTTGGGTTTCCACTGAAGATTGACCACTGTGGGGTGATGATTGTAACTGAGAACTTGCCCCAAGTGTTCCCACAGGAATGGCTGTTCAGGAAGATTGGATGAGCACTTCATATTTTTACCCTTAAAATGCTCCAGAAAGAAAATATAAATTGACACAGTCTATCATCACATACACCTTCTACCTGATTGTTTAGAAAAACTCTTACCATCTTCCCATCATCTTTTTGCCATGAGGTAATGGTAGAAGTTGGATACTTACATAGCTATTCTTATCTTTATGTATCGTAAAAATATATGGGGTGTGAAAGAATTTTGAAAGTGCTTGTGTAATGTTATTAATGACAAACTAAAATGTCTCATGTCACTGTTAATGTGGATGGGTGAATTTAATGTTTTAAATTACTACAATTCCACTGCAGCTAAAATCAGGTTTTTTTCTTAGTATCAGAAAATCCATTAAGAATAATTGCATTACTAGAAGAAATAGATCTTGTTGTAGGCATAGTTAAAAAGACTTAGTAAAATTTTAAGTCATTAGCCAGCTAAATAATCTGTCATTTTATTTTGTCAACAAAGGACAGAACAATTTGTTAAAACTTCCTAGAACTTAACTGCCTCGAAAAGATGTGTTTTAGAGTGCCTTGGACTTTTTAACCAATTCTACCAAGGTAGAATTTTACAGGATTTTCAATGTATCCCTTTTTTAAAAGTTTTGTAACTTATTAACCAGATAATTTTCATCACAGAAACAAAATTATTACTTTGGCTTGCACTGTGAACAGAGTCTAGAGAAAGAAATAACTATCATTCCATTTCATATGGAATTCCTGTTGCAGTGATGGCGATCACAATCAGTTTGTCTCTGTTTTCTAGCCTATCTCACAGGTTTCTTCCTGCTAGATACCTGCTCAAATGGATTATCCCTCACTGCTGGGAGTGAAAGAAAAGCACGACTCTCAGCTGCACTGAGCTTAGGTGAGGGCCCAGCAAAGTTGTAAATGTAGCTGAGTGATGACAAGGTCCCATGAGAACTGTCTTCTATCTTTACACTGCACATCCTGATGCTGAGTCACTGCCTCACTTTGCCCAGTTGTAATTTTTTTCAAGAACTGGCTCATTGCTGAAGAAAAGTAAATCTGTTATCTTTCCAGGCTGAAAAATTTATTTTTTTATGGTGATATCTTGATGCATTCTCCATTTCTTCTGGATATGGGACTAGTGTTTGCTTGAGCATGACACATGCTTTTTTATTTGCCTGCCAGTTCAGTGCCAGCTCTTAAAGCAGAAATGTGAAATTGCCTTGAAGCTGACCTGACCCAATGCTTCTCAGTAGTCCTGGATTCAAGGGACCTGAGTAGCCACAATGCTGTGCAGTACTTAAAAATCTGACCAAGCATGAAAAGCATAACTGTAAAAAGGAAAATTTCTGGAGATTTTAGAAGGCAAAGAAATACTCCCCATGCTGTGTTAGCATGCTATGTTTCATGTATGAACACTCTTGTAGTCTTCAGGTAAGCCAGGAGAATCTGTGAGATTGGACAGTGAGACAGGATTGCAGATTGCTTCTAGTTCTCTCATCTTGATAACAAACTCCAGAAAGTTCTTTTTCTCTATAATATTCATCCTGCTGCTGTGGAGCTTGGTATGGAATCCAGTATTGTTAATAATGCAAAATATGATTGCAGTAGCTCTGATGAATGCATATAGCCAAGTTCTAGCATTTTAAAAAATGAAACTGAAGAATTATGTATTTTTTGGAATGCATTTGCATTTACTTATAGTAAAAATTACAAAAGGATCACTTTAAGTTTATTTATTCTCTACTACTACATTTAAGATACCTTCTTCAGTAACAGAGGTAAAGTTTATTGGGAAATTGGTTCACATCCTTTGGAAGCAGCATGACTTTGGACTGACAGGAACTGCACTGTAGCTAAAGTAATATTAACTGAGAGGAAAAATCCTGAAGGAGCTTCATTCAACCTATGGTGATTGATAGAAAGCCAAGAAACTGCTTTAGTCCTCTTTGCTGGGTTGTCTTCCATTTCTGGGCATATGGAATCAGACAAAGATTTGTGTTTCACATTACATGGAAGGGTGTTACCAACAGCAACAGTGCAAAACCTGTGGGTGGGAAAAGGCGATTATGTCATTCTTGAATCTGCCTGAAAGCCAGAACCACATGAAATGGAATTACTAAGAAAGTCAAAAGAGTTTGCTTTCAAAAGAGTTGGAGGTTTCATAACACTGGTAGACAGAGCTTAAAATAAGTAGCACAGGCACAGATGCCTTAAAATTCCTTGAGAGTCTGCCAGCAAGTTAATAGTCTTAAATGTTTCAGAAGCTGAGGACATGAAAACTGTGGAGCACTGTGAGATCAGTTTCCTTCTTTTCTTGTGCAAGTATTCTACAATACACCATATTAAAATAAATAAATAAAAACCATAATAATTTCATGGTTTCAAACTTACAAATGCAGATTCAGGGTACACTAAGGGACAAGGTTCCCACAGCAAATCGGGGAACACTTTCATGCATGTGTGTGTGTGCAGACACAAAAATACATGTATATGTATTTATAATTTGACTTGTTTCTATAAAGTGGTCAATTTGGCTAGTAAAGAGTGAGCTGTTTATATAATTTACTGTTTACATGTAGAATTGTATTTGTGAGCCTAAGTCCAATTTCGGGTATACACGAGTTGAAGTTTAAATAAAACATTTTAACAGATGAAACTTCTTTTCTCAAAGGATTAACTCTTCTTTTGCTAATCCATTTATATAATCTTAAAAGTTTTTTACTGACGATTGTAGAGAAAGACAGCAATATGTTTGTATCTGTGCTAAACATGTGGAGTGATATCAACTCAGATGTTTTTTAAAGTTTTATACTAGATATTGAATTTCCATTTTATTATGGAATTTGTGAATTTTAAGTCTTTTTGTCCTTTAATTAGTAACGAGTAATGGCCCATTTGAATCTCTGCTGCTATTGTCATGTAATATGTGGAAATATATAAAATAAATAAATGTCTTTATTAGATTTTCAGTTCAGATCTCTAAGTTGTAATAAAAACCCCTAATATATATATTATTGTAGTATGTGGATTGCTATTTACTGTTCAGAAATAACTGTGACCTTGAAACTGCTTCTTCATAGAAACAATCCAAAACAGATCATAGGAATCTTTCAGTAGAAATATTTTCTAGCTATTTACTCATAAGACTTGCAACTCTTTCTCACTAAGATGATTCAGAGTAGCTGTGAATCTTCTTGTTACTGCAGCATTGGTATTTATTACCTTCTTTAGCTATTCTGACAGTACCTACTTACACAAACATTGAGCAGAAAAGGCCATGCCTGTTTATAATGCCAGAACAGAAGTATTGGTCAATGACTTGTAAACTTTCTAACATGCCGTGAGCAAACACTGGAATAGCAGAGAGACACTGGACTCCATGTGGAATAGAGACTCACACAGAGTTAAAGTAGCCTAAAAACTTTTGGCCTCTGCAGTTTACAATTTTTGCCATGATCAAAGAGAGACTAACAAGAAATACAAAGATGCTGAAACATTTTTAAACATTCTCTTTCCCACACAAAGTTTTTTTTGTTTGTGTTATAAGAAATATCACTTGTTTTTGCACATTACTGCATGCTTCAGGCTAAATTCTATCAGATACATTTGTGAGATTAATTTCAATTTCAGTGAATTGTCCCATTTCCAGATAAAACAATTTAAGTCAATTAGGTTAATCTGTATTCTCAGCGGCTGGAGAATGGAACCCTCAGGTCAAAGGGAGACCTTAGGAGAGTGACATACTAATAAGGGACATTTCCTGAAATATAGCATGAATATAGATCTTAGAATGTAAGTTCTCTAACAATATCCATGACATCCAAGAAGGATCTACAAGTGTTCGTTGAAGCTTTTCAGCCTGTTTCACCTATATTTTATTGTGTCAGGACATTCAAAGAGGATTAGACAAATTCAAGGACAGAAAGTTTATATATAGACTTTGTAAGAATTAGGTTAATTTTTATCCTCTAACATTCCTAAATACAGCTATTCTGGGTGCTGGAGAACATAGGAGAAAGGGGCCACAGATCATGCCTCAAGCTGAAATGCTCAGCTTACAGTCTGAGATGTACTGTTGGGCTGGGTGGCACCTATCAGGGAATTCCACATATTTTTGTATTTAAAGGCTATTCAGCCAAATGCAATGTTTTAAGTTCTTCAGGCTTCTCCTTATTTATAAGAATATATAGAATTATCTTTATCTGCAATGCTTGTTGTGAGTCTGCTTTGTCTTTGATGAAAGAGGAGAAGGAAAACATATTGCAACCTTCTAATGCCTAAGGATAGTTTTCCAAAAGCAGTTCCATGGATTTTGTTATTTTGGAAAGAACAAAATGAACAAAAATGCAGAATATTTTTTTTCCTTACTGTGAAGCATTGTCCTTTCTATATTTGGCACTGAGTATACCAGTATCATTACATGACTGAAATAAGTGGCTTTCTCTAAAAATTAGTTCAGTTTCAGTAGTTACTTCCTTTTTAGTCTTCTGCAGTACATTTACTTCTTATTTAATCATTTGATTTCAGCATTCACAGTTCAGGAGGATTATCTCTATTTCCTTCAATGGAAAAGCTGGCATGGCATTCCATGGAGGTCTGTTAAGCTGTACAAGCATGCCTTATCAGAGGTATTCTTCAGCTGGCTATGTGAAACATTTTGAGATTTGGATGGAATTTATTAACTGTGTGAAATCAGCCTTCTGAAGTGTGAGGATTATGTCTGACAGATGGTACAAGTTGGCAGTCCAACATACTCCTGTGCTCAGGGAATTCTGAAACAACTGCAGGTCACACAACTTAATTTTCAGATATAAGTGGATGGATCCCATACTTAAGACAGGGTCTTTCTGGTCACAGCATTTTTTTTTTCCTACCTCAGGTCTCCCAAAATACAAATATGCAGTCAAAAAGTAAAAGTGAGAACTGGTTGAAGCATACTCTGAATACAGCTGTAGCACAGTTGCAGTAAAGATGTGGTACCCAAACAAAAGCTAGATCTGCCTTATAAAAACATAATCCTGAAGGAAGATGAAAGGATTCCTCCTGTTATATATGTCAAGAATTAACTTTAAAAACCCTCATTATGTGAAGGAAAAATCTGAGGCTTTTGATCTAAGATATGATCAGGCCCAAATGGCTGTAGCAGCTCTCTCCTCAAACTCCCATTCACTTATTCTACTACTTATTTTCATGATCACATGGACAATTCTTCCATCACAACTCACTGGCCTATAATGTGAAGGTTTTTGAACTTACACAGCTGTATATGTTTGAATACCCAGTATATGCTTAAATTTTGCTGATTCTTTCAATCTAATAGGCTTAACTTTTTCTCGCTCTGGGGCTAAATCACTTACATGAAAAATTCTGAACACTACACCTGTAGTTTTTATGTTGCATCTGATCCCTACAAAATTAAAATCTCTTTTGCAGCTGATCAATAACTACAAATTTCTCTCTTGGTGATCTCTAACAATGTTAAGCATTAATACCAATAATTTCTCAGATTTCAACTACAAGTGTGACATCTTTTCCCCTTACCAGTGCTTTTTCTTCCATATAATGTATAGCAGATATCACTGCTACTGTCCAGAATTTCAGTTGCAGCTTGGACAGAAAAATGCTTGGAAAGAATCTCCCAGTTTACGTCTTTTGTATCATTTTGTACCCAGCTGCATTTTTGAAAAGAAGGATCAGGTGAGAGATAGATTGTTATGAGAAATGTCAGAAGCCTAGCTGGGTTCTAGTTTTTTTTCTTTTCCTTAACAGTTCAGTGAAAGAATGTTAGACCTGATAACACAGGTAATCCACAAAGTATTGCTGGGTCCACCTTGACTGATCACTGTTGTGACCCTCCTGCTGTGGGTTCTTTTTCTCCTGTGGGTTCCTTTTGTACTTATTCAGTGCCTGCTGCACTTTGACTGGTAGACTTCCATTACAGGGTTTTCACATGAGAAGGCTTTGTGGCTTAAAAGGGAAGGGGAAATAAAACTCCCCTATTACAGTATTCTGTTTTCTTAATAATCAGATTTGATATAATTGTGTTACAGTCCTGTTTCAGTGCTGTTCTGCCTTTCTCTGACTTTACAGCAGGACAGATACTCATCTGGCTTGGCAGTTCCCCCAGACTGAGAGCACTGCCAGCTGCCTGAGCCATTCCTTCTAAAGTTACTTTCTGACTGAGCTCTGAGGCTCTTTCTGTCCAGCTGCTGGAGTCACTGCACTTGGGATTGCAGCTGGGCCTGGGCTGATTCACAGGATTTGTACCCCATTGGGTAGTGCTGATAAGACTCTTGTACTTGCTGTTAGAAAGAGTGCAATATACCAACAAACCCCACACTGTAGTCACACTTGAATCCTTGCTTGGCTGTATCAGCATGAACTAAGCCAATAAGGCAACTCATGCGACAGAAGCGTTAATGTATTCTGAGAGCCTCAAAAGGTCAAAGAACAAAAGAGATTAAATCCCCATTAAAATCACAGCTTTCCACTTCATTTTGCCTTGTGTGCTTGTATGTCCAAACTTGAACTTGAAATGCGAGTTTGCAAGTAGCTCTAATGTGCAAACACAGCTTTTGTCAATTTGTTAGTGTTTGTGTTGCGAAGCAAGAGATCCAAAAGCCAAAGAACAACAGATTAAAGCTTATGCAGTGTCAACACCATACTGGGAAAGAATTCTTACTCTCTATCACAGTCTTATCAGAGTGATAATCTGCATGGCCATGAAGAGCTGACTCATAATTTTTGTTACACTGTTGGCTTAGTGCTAAGATTTCTTTGATTTTCTGCTGTTAGCTTTACCACCCAGTGTAGATATCTTCAGGCTTTCACAATTGCTCTCTTTCCTGCTAAGAAAACAAAACTTACATGTGTTTCAGTTCTTGGCAGCCTGCCTCCCACATATAGTTTAAGGTCAAATTTTCAACCTATTTGCTTTTTCTGATTTTAAGCATAGGTAATGATATAATTAGCAAACAAAAATAAGTAATTTTTTCTCTTGGTTTGGGGATAAGTCCTGCCAAAAACTGTGTAAATATGCCTTGTAAAAAGGGACTGCAGATCATCAGAGAAAAGCATACTTCAGAAGTGTAGATCTGAATATGTGATTTGATACACATTTAGTTTTGCAAAAACAACTTGTGGAGCTCAATATTATGGCTGGATTTTTTTTTTTTTCATAATTCAATATTATGGCTGGATCAACTTTAAGGACTGGATGAATGTTTAAGAAAATTAAGAGAATTTCCTTGACAAATTTTTTTTTATAAACTGCCACCCTCCCTGTCACTGTATGTTGACTAAAGCCTGGAAAAATCGTGCACTTTGGATGACTTTTGCTGTGGGATCCAGATAAAGGGATCCCTCATGTAGCTATCTGTAATCTGCTTTCCTCCAGCCCCCATCCCCAGGGGCCACTCTTACAATCTCTTGGAGCCACAATAGGCTTATGTTACAACACAGTCTATGGTCAGCTTTGCTAGATTCCTTCCTTCTCATGCATATGTTTCAAGTCCATAAGTAAGTCCTTACTTGAATTAGTGCAAGTAAAGGCTACATTCTTTAAGGCTCAAATCTGAACCTCCAGTTCTAGGGAATCTTCTGCAATTGTTTCCCGTTTCTCACTTGGCAAACAGATGTCACCAAGATCCTTTCAAGTGTTCTGGAATGAAATGAATATGGGTTATGCAACTTTCATATTTTTCAGTGGAGAAAAACCACTAGGATTCTCCAGAAAACGACACTTTTGGCCAATTTTGCAGCTGTTAGTTCCCAATGAAAATAAGTGATTTCCTCCAGCTGACATCCATTTTTCACCTTGTTGTTCTGGTTAAATTAGAAAATTGCCCAGTTGGCATTCTGTGTTTTGTGGTATGTCTCTCACATCATGAGTCACAGGCAATAAAGGGGGTAGAAAGGTAATTTGGGAAGAAGATAGCTAATGGAAGATTAGATAATGGTGGGTTCTCTCTCAATTTACCCAACTCCTCCCTAAATATTAGCAATGTTTAAATACACCCCTGGGCATGATTTCACAAAAATGGAAACTTCAAATTATTCACATTAGTTATTTATGGGTTCCTAACGGGGTTCTGATTCTCATTTATTATGGCAGTTATTTAAAAGATAAATCTTTACTTTAACTTTACTTTACTTTTACTTTACTAGTAACTTTAGTGTAAGGTGCATGTTAAGTGGCCCACAAATATATTTTATACTTGCTAAAATAAGTATCAACTTTTCAGAAGCACCGTAGATAACAGTGAATTGCTAGATTAGGTGTAGTGTGACACATCTTTCCATTTCCTCCAGATACAAGTGTCACTGAGATATCCTGTGAATGCTCTCCAAGGGTCTCACAAGAGCACATGAAAAATGAATATATCCTTATTCACACATGAAGTTTTCACCTGTGAGGGATTCCTTGCAAAAAGCATGTAGTAATAAAACAATGGAAAAAGGCTTCAAACTGAAAACCAGTAGATTTAGATTAGATACTAGGAAGAAATTCTTCACTGTGAGTATGATGAGACACTGGAACAGGTTGTCCAGAGGAATTGTGGATGCCCCACCCGTGGAAGCATTCAAAGTCAGGTTGGATGGGGCTTTGAGCAACTTGGTCTGGAGCAAAGTGTCCCTGCCAATTGCAGGAGGGCTGGAACTAGTTGTTCTGTAAAGTCCTTTCCAACCCAAGCCATTCTATGGATCTGTGAATCCAAGTGTTACTCTACACATTTTCCAAATACAGTTCAGAGTGGTTTTTCATTTAAACCAATTTAACAGCCTCCAATATATAAAGATATCATAAATTAGAAATTGCAAATGTGGTTTACGAGGAAGGACATTAGTGCTTTATGAAACATCTTTCACCTTTGAATTAATTCAAATATGTAGTATCATGAAATATTGTCCATTTAAAGCTCTGCTCTTGTTCAGGTTTTGTGATCAATTCAAAAGCTGCTAACCTGTGTGCTACATTTTACATGATGCTGCAGTTTCAAATTGTTAAGTAATGTGGATCAAATATAGCAGATTATTTATATCAGAAAAGAAATCTTAAATTAATTTCAGCTCAACATACCTTTCCAGCTAAAACAGGATGTCTAAATGGTTTGGATGCAGCCATTTTATCTGGAGGTTATTCCTCATTTAAAACTTGGTGGAACATTCCCTGAAGACCTAATGGCAGCAGTCCCAGGGAATATGGTAACCATTGACTCAGGCTTCTGATAATGATGGTGCACGGTCAGTTGAGAGGCAGGCTAATCTGTTCTTCCCAGCATGGTCTGTTAGATCTATGATTTCCAAAATAGAAGATCATCAAGCACTTTGCTCCAAGAAACCAATCATAATCAAAACCCAAAGAAATTAAATAAATCAGCAAACTATGACTTAATATAATGAAAATTATTAATAACTGAAACAGGATTAAAACCAAGGAAGTTTTCTCAGGGAAAGTTCAGTTTTGTGTGGGTGAATTTTTTTGCAATACACAGATGCTGGAAAACTTTTGACATTTTTCAGTGTAGCCATCTGAAAAACTATCCTCCTGCTTGTTACAAAATCTCTGGTGACAAAGTCTGTGCACATTTCAATGAATTCTGAGAGGAGAACTTCTTTTAATCACTAAAGTGGGAGTAATTTCTGCCTGACACCACAAAAGAAGAACGATTAAAGGTTAGAACTGTGCATTCATTCTGCTCATAATACCTTTTTCTGGGCTCATTCATACAATTTGTTTGTTTTCTATTTCATTTAAGATGTTCCATCTTAGATGCTACATCAAATTAATTAATTGGTTACAAAATTATGCAATCATACAGTTTTTAAAATGGCATTCATTACTTACCATTTTGGATGGCCCCTAGTGAAAGTATGGCACGCTAAAAAGGTTGGCTTTCCTTTCAGATCTCACTTTGATGATGTGATGGGTGATTTTAAACTCTAATCAGAAAATTTCACATGAACCTTATGTTACAATTGAAAAATATTTCTTAAAATGCTGTGAGTTACAGCTGACTTAGCATCTGACAGCAGCTTTGAAAGCCAGTCAATTGAGTGATGGACAATGCATGACAATACAGCTTCAGATCAGCTTTGAAACTAGCACAAGATTAAGTCCAGGTAAATACCTGCAGTTCCTGAAGCTGCAATCCAATTAGACAGTTTTAATTTTCTTGAAAATGTATGAAAATATTTTTATCAATTCTCTGAAGCATGGGAAGGAGTTACTTTTTTGTTAGAGTGCATTAATCTTTAATTAGGCCATTCTGATTTGGAGCCAAGTCCTGGAAGGGCTGACACTTGCCAGCTGGTTGGCTCAGATGGGGGATGTTGGGTTGTGAAGCAAAGCCCCCAAGGGACCAGAGGGCTTTAATGAAGCCCTGTGTGCTTCCACTGGCTTTTGTTAACACATATTTCCTTTTCATCTCCAACTTTTCTGTGGGTTTCTTCTGTATCTCTAGAGGCAGCTGCTTTCTTGTAGTGATAATTTTTTGTTGTAGCACTGAGAGCAGACAGCAGTGTTATTTCAGTAGTTAGCAATATCAGTGTTAGAGCCTAGCATCAGAGCTGTAGGCATTTTGTCTGTCAGGTAGTTTATCTACACATACACAGATCTACCTCCTGTTAAATGGGCCTTTTTCCTGGAGCTTGGATATAGTTCAGAGCTTCAAATGTATGAAACTTCTCACACATCCAAGACATTTCAGGTACATATAAAAGAGCATTTAGGAAATGGATAGAAAAAGGCAAAGTTTTTATTTGAGTTTTGGAAGCACTTGTTAACTTAGAAGAATTCAAAGTTAGATTCATTTTGCATGCAGAGTTTGTCTGAGATCTAGCTTCAGGTTTTACACAGACATTGTTCTGTGCCATTTTCTTTCTGCTTGAAAGTAGGTTGTAAGTAGTTAAAAAACTAATTGCACATAAAAAGCATCAGCAGAAAGATCTAATTATACTATGTGGGAATGGGTGTCCAGTTCAGGTACAAGTTGTCATGTCTCTTGCACTTCAGGTGCCCTGCATGTCTCTGCAAACAGCTAGAGCACAGGTTTGTAAGTGTAGTTAAGTCTCTAATTGAATACAATTTGGACAGCACTTTGATTCATCTGGGAAAATGGTGGCTCTTGCCTGGTGGACTGACCTGTGATGGAAACAGAGCTATCACTGAATACAAGTGATAAGGCCTGAAAATTTGCCTGTATTTTCCAAGTGTATCAAATAATGCCTCAAAAACTATTACCTATTTCTATAAATTGCTTTGCTCAAAAATGAAGATGCCTAGTACAATAAAGGGAGGCATAAATTGGATACATAGACTCCTTTCTACATTCTAGTTGAATGTCTCCCTAGTCTCAATTCCTTATTCCAGGCTTGATCACACTTTCAACAAATAAAGAGAGATCTGGCAGGGGGGTTGAAATACAAGTAATTTTGAAAAGAAAATGAAAATTAAGAAATCGTATGTTTTAAAGGCATTTTGAAATTAAGTTGTTTAAAAGCAAGAGGTAAGATCCAAAATGGACCAATACTCTGAAAACAGGCTTTAAAAAAGGAAAAAAGAATCCTAAACAACAAGACCCCATAGAAAATGAAAAATCCAAAATGACATCAAGATAATTATGGTATTAGAATTATAATTTATTTTTGTATAATTCAGTCATGCAGAACTTGCTGTTTGAGCTTTTCAATCTTGCTTTATAAACATTTTAAAGCTGACCTGACTGAAAACAAAAAAATAAAAAAAAAAACAGGATGAAAGTATTAATTAAAATTGAATAAATCCTTAAATATCTTTTGACTAAACACAGTGTGGTTTTTTGAAAGATATTCTGTGTTGTAGAATAAAACCTTCGTGCAAGATGAGGATCTGTGTTTAGGGTACAGCTTTGCTTGTGTTCTAGCATTTGCAAAAGAGATATGATGCTGGGAACCTAACCTTGCAACCCAGAAAGCCATACAAACAGATGTGTTTAGTAGTTCTCCAGCACAAAACTGGAGTATATTAGGAAATCCCGTGTCTGGTTTGGATACTGTTGTGCAATTGTTGCACACAGGAAGCTTCTAGAGCACTGCCCAGGAATCAGAATGTGTGAGAGCCACAATATGGATGGTAATTGTGGTGAATAGTTTCGGACAGTTAAAGAGTTACAATTGTTAATTGCCTCTTTTAAATTACGGTTCTTGCTTGTTGCCTGTCTTGTGTGGCTCTGGTTTCATCTCTGATCGCTAACTAATGTATTTCCTTCCCCAGTTAAGTGTAAAATCCCTAATTTACCCCTCAAACCCAGTTATAGTGTTCCCTTATCCCAGTTACTTCCTACTTCCGCCCTTTCGCCTACCCCATTTCCGGCCCTGCTGCTGCCTGTCCATCAAGATAGCAACGCCTGGTATGCAAATTTGTCAAGATTCCCAAGCACCATTGCTGCTGAAAGTTCCTGTGTGGAGCAAAACCCCCAAGAACAGTGAGCTCAAACCAAAATCAAACCTCTAGACTATACTGATCAACGACCCATGTCATCAGTCATTGTGAACCATCTCTGTCTCCACAGCCATCTGTTCACAGTTACTTTAAGAGCAACCGACGGTCATAACCCTCTAAACCAACAAGCCACTTAGAGTTCTGAATGTGCCCGTGAGGTTGGAACTCATATTCCTGCCCTCGGACAGGACTGCACGGGGTCCTCCTTTCTGTGTTGGATGAGCAGCAGCAGGCATTGGGCCTCCCTACGACCCCCATTAATAAAAAGAGCTGCTATTTAATAAAGGCCTCGGCCTGCGCTTATTCACTTCAGTAATTAGCACCATGTTTGAGGCACTTTTTGCTTTCCAAAATAATTTTCGACAAAGTTTTTGTGATGAACTTTGAGAACATAAGTTAAATAGGTTTCATAACTAAATGAACTTTTTTATGCTGCCTCCAGATCAGGTCAGGGAAAGCTCAATTGCTTCTATTTTCAGGATAATACAGGCAATTTTTACAGACAGGGACAAAACCACCAAAATCTGTTAAAGAATAAAAGGCTGCTTTGTGCGAGGGGTTGGGTTTCTTTCTTTTTTTACTTACATAATTTTTTTCCCATAAGTTGCTAGGAAACTAACTACTGGGTACTTAAGAAGAACAAGAGTGGCTAAGGTCGGGAGCGGAGTGGAGCATCTGGCTGCGCTTCTTTTTCTCTAAGAGTTTCTCTCCGAGGGGAGAGATACTGTGAGATTTTGGGGCGAGTAAAGGACGGGGCTGGGGGGAGATGCTCTCTCTCTGTCAGGGTTTCAGAGGAAGACGGCTGGAGTGATTTCTTCTGCTGCAGGGCTGAGCCTCTGCTCGCCAAAGAACACCTCATTAACACCTACCTCACTAGAGAGGGACCTTCCCCCCTGCTCGGCTGCTGGGGTCCTGAACCTGCCTCTCCCTGCCCCTGGAGCTGAGTGGCCGCTGTCCCAGCCCCGCTCTTTTCCTCGGCCCCACTCTGGGTTTCTCCCCTTGCCCTGCTGGGGCATCCTGCAATTCCAGCTACCGCTGCAGACCATCTGGTTCACCTTGTCCACCACCCTGGAATGTCTGCACATTCCTGCTGTTCCAGTTTGGTGCTCCTCAGAGTCCTGCTGGAGCATCAGGACTGACACTGCTCAGGGTTGGTGAAGCAAGGCCTCTCTTTTCCATCCCTTCCCGCCTTGGACACAGCCGCCATTCCCGCGTGCTCCCCGCGCTCGCGCCACAGCGCCCCCTGCAGCCACGGGGGAATCATCGCACCTGCCCTGCCCGCCGGGAGCCACCAGCGCTCCCTGCTGGCTGTGACGGGAACTGCACCAAAGGGAACGTGCCTGCGGCTGAGAGGATGGAACTGGGTTCCTGGTCTGCTTGGTATTAATTCCATAGTTGGTGTTGTTTTGTTTGTCTTGTTATACATACTAGTAAAAAACTGTTGTTCTTATTCTCGTATCTTTGCCTGAGAGCCCCTTAATTTCAAAACTATAATAATTCAGAATGACGAGATTTACATTTTCCATTCCAAGGGAGGATCCTGCCTTCCCTAGCAGACACCTGTCTTTCAAAACCAAAACAGAAAAAAAAGCTGCTTTGTGCAAGGCCAGCTGCTTAGAACTGTGCCAGCACATACCCTATAGGAATTAATCTTGGTTTTTGTGGGGATGGCGCCTAATTTATTGTAAGACACAGTTTTCCATTTCTGAGGTGTGATTAGTACACAAGGCTGTCTTAATGGTGCATGACAAGTCAAGTCAGACACTGGAAAATTAAAACCATAAAGCATCTCCTTGAAAACTTTTGCTTACTTTGGTAGAAGTGATCAGAGAAGTTTCTCCTGAGCCTCTTGCTCTTCTGGGAAGTGAACGCAAGACTTCGTAAATGCTCTGAACAACTCAGTGTTAATGAAGGAGACATTGTGAGGCAAGGGAGCATTCAGTTGTGAAACATACAATGCCAGAGCCAAAATATTCATGCAAAAGGATGTTGACAACTTCCAGCCACATAGGAACTGGGAAACAATTGTCTTCTTTAGGTTTTGGTATGGGATTGTTTGTCTAGGCTGGATGCCTGTCATATAGTTATCTCGAAAGTGGAACCAAGCAGAGAAGATGAGGGCGAGAGTATGTGTATCTCAGCACAATTCAGCTGGAATCCTTGCATTTAAAGGCAGGTTCCCAGCACTAGCCACAGAGAAAGAATTGCAATTCTAGGAGTGGGGGTAGCAAGGAGGAGAACACTGGAAGATGACCTTGTCTGCATGCATTTATCTCAGGAACCCATGGGAGTGGAGGCAGACTGGCAGCTGAGGCTGGCAGGGACAAGTCCTGTCAACCCTGCAGTCTCTGTTTGAAAGACAGGTGTCTGCTAGGGAAGGCAGGACCCTCCCTTTGATGGGAGAATGTAAACCCCTCCCTCCTGAATTATTACAATTTTGAAATTAAGGGGCTCTCAGGCAAAGATATGATAATATGTATAGTATAGTATAGTACGTATAACAAGGCAAGCAAAACAGCAACAACAACTATGTCATTAATAACAAACAGAACCAGGGACCCCATGGCAGCTTTTTCAGCCGAGATAAGAAAGGAGGGAGGAGAGGCTTTGCCTCACAAAGCCCTGGGGCAGCCGATCCCGGTGCCCTGCAGGACTCTGAGGAGAACTAAGGTGGAACTGCAAGAATGAGCCAAAGATCCCGGCTGCTGTCTGAGGTGTGGCAGTAGCTGGAAGTGCTGGGTGTCCCAGCAGGGCAGGGCAGTGCGGGGCTGCAGCGCAGAGAAACCCAGAGCGGCGCCGAAGGAGCGGCGGGGCTGGGGCAGCGATGGCCGAGCCGAGCCGGGCCGGGAGAGGGGGCTCAGGATTCCCGGGAGCCCCAGCAGATGGTGACGGGCCCCTCTCTTAGGGAGGCAAGAGTTAATAAGGTCCTGGGTCAGTGGCTGCTCTCACAAGCTGAGGCTCACCCCACAGAAGAAGAACAAGAAGATGAAGAAGGCGAAGAAGATGAAGATGGAGAAGAAAATTAAGAAAACAAAGAAGAAGAAGAAGAAGAAGAAGAAGAAGAGGAAGGAAAAGGAAAAGGGAAAAGGAAAAGGAAAAGGGAAAAGGAAAAGGAAAAGGAGAAGAAGAAGAAGAAGCAGTAGTAGTAGCTCTGAGTTGGGTTGTGGCGAATTCCTTTCCCTGACAGCAGCTCTGAACAGCAGCAGCTCCAAGCATCCTCCTCTGAAGCTGCAGAATGAGAGAGCTAGCAGCTGCCCCACTCCTCCTTTTCCTGCCTAAGATCCCATGGTATCTCTGTCCCTCAGAGAGAAACACTCCAGATGAGAGAAAAATGCAACCAGATGCCCTCCTTTTTTCTGAGTTTGGCTACTATGTTTTCTTAAGTACCCTTAAGTGCCCAGCAGTGAGTGTTTCTTAGCAACTTATGGGAAAAATTCTATAGGTAAGAAGGAACAAAAGAAAAGAAACCTAGCCCCCAACACCTCCCTAGCTGGAGTGACAGAGTGGGTCCAGTGAAACCAAGCCAGCAGTGTGGTGACCACCAGGCAAGTCCATGTAGTCACCAGTGGGTGCAACGCCAGGCAAAGCAAGTATGCAATATGTCATATGAACATATACAGCTCAGAAAAGGTCAGATATTCTCCAGTGGAAGGTACAACACGAAAATACAAAAGTTTCTGTTGAGAGATGACAGTGAAATAGATAACTGCCAAGGTGCACTTAGAAGAGGAGTTTACACCAAATATATATTAATCCTGTATCCTTTCCTGTTCTTTAAAAATACAGAATTGGAGGAATTTTTTCCCTCTTGCATGTCTTTCTTCACACCAAGTGTTGGGGGTTGAGTGTTTTTTCTGTTACTGTGTCAATTGAAAGAATTTTTCCCATTATCATGCCAATGGAGCTGGCCGGGTTACACCCAGGGTTTCTGATGAGTCCAAACAAAGGGGTGGGTGGGAACGGCCCCCGGAGGGGCCTCTGAGGCTTCTGGGAGGGCACTCGGGTTTTCGGAGAGTTCGGAGGAGGATGCCCGGGGATCATCAGCCCACGCGGCCGAGCACAGCAGCGCCAGACCCTCTGCGACCACCTGCCCTGCATCTGCCCCGTTCCAGCCTCCTGCCTCTGCGGACACAGCTGATCCCCCGGACACACACGGTGAGCGAGGAGCCGCCGCTCCAGCCCGTTCCCGCCCGGGACCGGCGTGGCCGCTGCTGCCCATCCTTCCTCCTTCCTGCCTCCATTCCCGCCTGCCCTTCAGCACATCCAGGCTGTGGACTAAGTACAGAGACAGTGTGCTTGCATCTAAAGGGACTGACACCGAGTTATCTATTTCGTTCTGTTAGCAATTTTAACTGTTACTGTTTTCTGCTTGTACAGTTAGATATATTAGTAAAAGAGCTGTTATTCCCACCCCCTTATCTCTGCCTCAGAGTCCTTGATTCAAACAATTATAATACTTGGGGGGGGGGAGTGGAACCAAAGTCTCTATTCCAAAGGGAAACTTCTGCCCTTACTGGCAGACACCTGTCCTTTCAAACCAGGACAGATTTTGGCGCCCAACGTGGGGCAGAGGGCACTGAGTTGAGAGTTAAGACAGGAATAACAGCTCTCTTAACTGGCAATATGTTGTCTGGTTTAATCTGGTTTGTGTTCCATGTGGTCACAGCCATCTCCCTCCCATTTGTAAGCCCTTATTTGAATTTGGGCCCACTCACCAAAGTTACTGTAGCTATTATCCGATTAGTTTGGTGGATTGATTATGTCAGGAATTCATGGGTTTTTAATTTTTTCTGGGAAGTGGTTGCATGGATCCGGAGCTATCGTACTCTAACTGCGTGTTTCTGGGGTTATTTCAGTAATGGTACTTACTGTGAGATAACGAGTGCAAGGGAAATTTTCTCCCAACCCATCACCCAGTTTTTTGAGGCTACCCCACTGGTTCTCAAGGATTTCAGATCTGTTTTAATTGCCAGTGCTATTATACAGTGGCTGGTGTTGCTGATAGGCCTGTCTTACTTAGCATTCAGAAACAAGGGAATATTGGCTTGGATGACAACTGTGATACCTGCCCCAGGGACTAGGGATGCTGCCCCAGAACCTGCCTCTGCCCCAGGGACTAGGGATGTTTCCCCAGAACCTGCCTCTGCCCCAGAGACTGGGGATGCTGCCCCAGAGCCTGCCCCTAGGACTAGGGATGCTGCCCCAGAACCTGCCTCTGCCCCAGGGACTAGGGATGCTGCCCCAGAGCCTGATGCTGCCCCACAGCCCACCGCAGAAATGAGCCACCCAGAGTGGGAGGGGGCTCTAGTGAAGGATATAGGCCAAATGCTGAAAGAGCAGAGTCAGATGTTGAAGGAGCATAGCCAGATGATGAAGGAGTATTTTTCTCCAGCTGGTGAGAAACCCTCCCCCTGCCCTAAAGAGGGAGAGTCAGATGGTGCTGCAGTGGAACCCGTAGATGTTGTATCTGTCCAGGTTCCAGCTGGATCACAGGAGCAGCCACAGCCAGCAGCAGTTGCTCCTGTGGAAACTAGGAAACCTAAGATTAAAACGAGGCACTTAGATAATGGGGATCAGCAAGGAGGGTCCTCACAACCAGCAAGGGAGCCAGAGGTTGAGATTGTCACCGAGTCCCTCTCATACGATAGTCTCTGTAACCTGCGTAAAGACATTGCTCGGCGGGGCCGTGAGCCTTTTACAACTTGGTTACTCCGGGTCTGGGACCTTACGGGAACAGGTGTACAACTGGATGGAAATGAGGCCAGGAATTTGGGATCCTTGACCCAGGATTCAGGTGTGGACCAGATATTCATAAGGGAGCAAGGCCTCCTTTCCCTCTGGGACAGGCTTTTAATGAGTGTGAGAGAGAAGTTTGTACACAGAGAGAGAATGAAGGAGCACCGTCGTAGGATGCGCTGGAAGACCCTTGAGGAAGGGATCCAGCAGCTGAGAGAAACAGCAGTATTAGAGGTACTCTTTGGGAGGGATGGACAGCATGACAATGACCCTGACAAGGTCAAGTGCACAGGGCAGATGTTATGGAATCTGGCAACCTTGGGTCCATCTCAATATACCACCTACATAGCAATGATTAATGCCGATAACCATCCAGAGACAGTGTGTTCTGTTGCCAACAAACTCAGAAATTTCGAGAGCATGATGAATGGCCCAATGCAGGCTAATGTCTCTGCTGTGGCCAGGGACCTCCAACAGGTCGAAGATAGGATGAGGGATATGAGGGTGGAGATGCTGGAGAGAATTGAGGAGGTGAGGAAGATCAGCGTAGCAGCAGTACGAGTCACAGGCCCCCAAGTCAGAGCTTCACGTCCCCCAGCTAGGGAGATAGGGTACACCTCACGAGCTGACCTGTGGTTTTTCCTGTGAGACCATGGGGAAGACATGGGAAAATGGGATGGGAAACCCACTTCTGTCCTGGCAGCACGGGTGCGTCAGCTCAGGGAGGGAAATGCTAACCGAGGGAGCCGCACTAAAATGAAGGTAGCCTCAACCTCCCACAAGCAAGGTGCAGGGTATTACAGCAAGGAGGATGTTCTGTCAGATCTCCTGAAAGGAACCTCCACTATGTATGCCCAGGAAAGAAATAATAACCAGGGCTAGAGGGGCCCTGCCTCTAGCCAGGGAGAGGCATGGGATAACAGGATCTATTGGATAGTGTGGGTGCGATGGCCTGGCACGTCAAAGCCACAGAAACATAAAGTGTTAGTTGATACTGGTTCACAATGCACCCTGATACCATCAGAACATGTGGGGAAGGTACCTGTTTCCATTGTTGGGGTGACAGGGGGGATCACAGAAATTCACTTTGCTGGAAGCTGAGATTAGCCTGACAGGGACGGGGTGGCAGAAACATCCAATTGTAACTGGCCCAGGGGCACCGTGCATTCTAGGCATAGACTTCCTCAGGAACGGCTACTACAAAGACCCAAAGGGGTTCAGGTGGGCTTTTGGAATAGCTGCTGTAGAGACAGAGAGCATTAAGCAGTTGAACACCTTGCCTGGACTGTCAGAAAACCCCTCTGCAGTAGGACTCCTAAAAGTGACAGAGCAACAGGTGCCAATTGCCACCATGACAGTGCACCGCCGGCAGTACTGGACAAATTGAGATGCTGTGATCCCCATCCACAAAATGATCCGTGATCTAGAGAGCCAAGGGGTGGTCAGCAAGAGCTACTCACCCTTCAACAGTCCTATCTGGCCTGTGCAGAAATCTGATGGAGAATGGAGACTGACTGTGGACTATCGGGCATTGAATGAAGTGACTCCACCACTGAGCGCTGCCGTGCCGGACATGCTGGAACTCCAGTACGAGCTGGAGTCCAAGGCAGCAAGGTGGTATGCCACCATTGACATTGCAAATGCATTCTTCTCCATTCCTTTGGCAGCAGAGTGCAGGCCTCAGTTTGCTTTCACCTGGAGGGCGTGCAGTACACCTGGAACCGACTTCCCCAGGGGTGGAAGCACAGCCCCACCATCTGCCACGGACTGATCCAGGCTGCACTGGAAAAGGGTGAGGCTCCAGAACATTTGCAGTACATCGATGACATCATTGTGTGGGGGAACACAGCAATGGAGGTATTTGAGAAAGGAGAGAAGATCATCCAGATTTTGCTGGGAGCTGGTTTTGCCATTAAAAAGAGCAAAGTCAAAGGACCTGCCCGAGAGATCCAGTTCCTGGGAGTGAAGTGGCAGGATGGACGGTGCCAGATCCCCACTGAGGTCATCAATAAGATCACTGCAATGTCTCCACCAACAAGCAAGAAGGAGACGCAAGCTTTTCTAGATGCTATCGGCTTTTGGAGAATGCACGTCCCTGAATACAGCCAGATTGTGAGCCCTCTCTACCAGGTCACTCGCAAGAAGAACAATTTCCATTGGGGCCCTGAACAACAGCAAGCCTTTGCCCAGATCAAACAGGAAATCGCTCATGCAGTGGCCCTTGGCCCAGTCAGGACAGGACCAGAGGTAAAGAGTGTGCTCTACTCTGCAGCTGGGAACCATGGTCTGTCCTGGAGCCTTTGGCAGAAGGTGCCTGGTGAGACCGGAGGCCGACCCCTGGGATTCTGGAGCAGAAGCTACAAAGGATCTGAGAACAACTACACTCCCACAGAGAAGGAAATCCTGGCTGCCTATGAGGGAGTTCAAGCTGCCTCTGAGGTGATTGGCACAGAAGCACAGCTTCTCCTGGCACCCCGACTGCCAGTGCTGGGGTGGATGTTCAAAGGAAAGGTTCCCTCTACTCACCACGCCACCGACGCCACATGGAGCAAGTGGATTGCCCTCATCACGCAGCGCGCCCGCATTGGCAACCCGAATCGCCCTGGGATTTTGGAGATAATTACAAACTGGCCAGAAGGTGAAGATTTTGGTCTCGCTGATGAAGAGGAGCAGAAGCAAATGACCCGGGCTGAAGAAGCTCCACCGTACAACCAGCTGCCAGCAGATGAAACACGCTACGCCCTTTTCACCGACGGTTCCTGCCACATTGTGGGGATGAACCGGAAGTGGAAAGCTGCCGTATGGAGCCCCACACGACAGGTTGCACAAGCTACCGAAGGAGAAGGTGGATTGAGTCAACTTGCTGAACTCAAAGCAGTTCAGCTGGCCTTGGACATTGCTGAGAGAGAGAAATGGCCAAAGCTCTACCTTTACACTGATTCGTGGATGGTAGCCAATGCTCTGTGGGGTTGGCTGGAAAGGTGGAAAAAGGCTGACTGGCAATGTAGAGGAAAACCAATCTGGGCTGCTGATGAGTGGAAAGACATTGCCACTCGGGTAGAGAAGCTCCCCATGAAAGTCCGTCATGTGGATGCCCATGTTCCCAAGAGTCGGGCTAATGAAGAACATAGGCACAACAAGCAGGTAGATCAGGCTGCACAGATAGAGGTCTCAAAGACAGACTTAGATTGGGAACACAAGGGAGAACTGTTCCTGGCTCGATGGGCCCACAATGCCTCAGGCCATCAGGGCAGAGACGCCACCTATAAGTGGGCACGAGGCCGAGGGGTGGATCTAACCATGGACAGCATCTCTCAGGTTATTCATGACTGTGACACGTGCGCTGCCATCAAACAGACCAAGCGGATGAAACCCCTCTGGTATGGGGGGCGATGGTCCAAATATAAGTATGAAGAGGCCTGGCAGATTGACTATATCACACTGCCTCAGACCCGCCAGGGCAAGCGCTACGTGCTGACCATGGTAGAAGCCACCACCGGATGGTTGGAGACCTACGCTGTGCCCCACGCCACTGCTCGGAACACCATCCTGGGCCTAGAAAAACAAGTCCTCTGGAGACATGGTATCCCTGAAAGAATTGAGTCAGACAATGGGACTCATTTCAAAAATAGCCTTATAAACACCTGTGCTAAAGAACATAGCATCGAGTGGGTGTACCCTATTCCCTGCCATGCACCAGCGGCTGGGAAAGTCGAACGGTGCAATGGTCTGCTTAAAACCACCTTAAAGGCACTTGGTGGGGGGACTTTCAAGAACTGGGAGATCAATCTACCAAAGGCCACATAGTTAGTGAATACCCGAGGTTCCACTAACCGAGCAGGCCCTGCCCAGTCAGAGCCCTTGGGAGCACCAGATGGAGATAAGGTTCCAGTGGTATACCTGAGAGGCATGTTAGGGAAAACTGTCTGGGTGAACTCTGCTTCCAGCAAAGACAATCCTGTTCGTGGGGTGGTTTTCGCTCAAGGACCAGGTTGCACTTGGTGGGTGATGCAAAAGGATGGAGAGACCCGATGCATACCCCAAGGGGACCTTGTTCTAGGGTGAACTATCTATGATACTGTGCCTGTAACTACATGTATGTATATAATTTAAAGGTTTCAATATGATGTAGCATGTTGGCATGGAAAAAATTCGGGGTGGATAATGTTGGGGTTGAGTGTTTTTTCTGTTACTGTGTCAATTGAAAGAATTTTTCCCATTATCATGCCAATGGAGCTGGCCGGGCTACACCCAGGGTTTCTGATGAGTCCAGACAAAAGGGGTGGGTGGGAACGGCCCCCGGAGGGGCCTCTGAGGCTTCTGGGAGGGCACTCGGGTTTTCGGAGAGTTCGGAGGAGGATGCCCGGGGATCATCAGCCCACGCGGCCAAGCACAGCAGAGCCAGACCCTCTGCGATCACCTGTCCTGCATCTGCCCCGTTCCAGCCTCCTGCCTCTGCGGACACAGCTGATCACCCGGACACACACGGTGAGTGAGGAGCCGCCGCTCCAGCCCGTTCCCGCCCGGGACCGGCGTGGCCGCTGCTGCCCCTCCTTCCTCCTTCCTGCCTCTGTTCCCGCCTGCCCTTCAGCACATCCGGGCTGTGGACTAAGTACAGAGACAGCGTGCTTGCATCTAAAGGGACTGACACCGAGTTATCTATTTCGTTCTGTTAGCAATTTTAACTGTTACTGTTTTCTGCTTGTACAGTTAGATATATTAGTAAAAGAGCTGTTATTCCCACCCCCTTATCTCTGCCTCAGAGTCCTTGATTCAAACAATTATAATACTTGGGGGGGGAGTGGAACCAAAGTCTCTATTCCAAAGGGAAACTTCTGCCCTTACTGGCAGACACCTGTCCTTTCAAACCAGGACACCAAGGTAGTGTTCTTTCAGGAAAAATTCAAGACAAACTCTAAGATGAACTTGAATGTTCATCATTGTTTCAACAGTTCCTCATGGTTGGTATTTTTTAAAGTGGCTTGAAATATTAAGCCTCCAGTTTGTTTTGACTGGCCTCTGCCTGATATTGTCTTATGGCATTTTTGCCAGCTGCTAAAGTCTAATGAAGATATTAATCCTTTTCCTCAAATCCTTGCAGATTGTCACTGGGGACGTTAGCAACCAGCTTGTCACTCAGACTTACAACTTCACTGTCAGATTCACTTTGAAGTTCTGTGCAGTTTCTACAGGACACAGCCTTCTCTCTTCCATCCACAGCTGAGTTTCATACAAGGTCTCATGTCATGCCTGCAGTCCTGCCATGGAGTTTTGCCATACATGCAGCCATTCATATTGTCACTATGGGGATTGGGCAACTCTGGGACAGACTGGGGAACAAGGGAATGGTGGCAGTGCTGAGAAAAGGGGTCTGGGAGTTCTGTTCCAAGGCAAGTTGAACATGAGCCAGCAGTGCCCTGGCAGCCAGGGGGGCCAACCCTGTCCTGGGGGCATCAGGCACAGCATCACAGCTGGGCAAGGCAGGGGATTTTCCTGCTCTGCTCTGAGCTGGGGCAGCCTCACTTTGAGTGCTGGGGGCAGTTTTGGACACAACAATGGGAAAAGATATAAAGACATTAGAGAGTGTCCAAAAGAGAGGTGTGAACATGTGGGAAGAGGGGAAGAATTATGAGGAGTGGCTGAGATCACTTGGTCTGTTCAGCCTGCAAGTGATTCTGAGGAGATCTCACTGCAGCCAGAGCTTCCTCATGAGCAGGCACTGATCTCCTTGTCATGACCAGCTGTGGGACCTGAGGGAATGGCATAAGGCTGTGTTACAAGGGGTTTAGGTTAGATGCTACAAGGTTCCTCACCTTGTAAAAGAGTGGTTGGGCACTGGAGTGCCCAACCAGGGAAGTGGTCACAGCTCCAAGCCTGACAGAGTTCAAAGAGCTCCCAGGCATCACATCCCAGTGTGATTCTTGGGGCTGTCCTGTGCAGGGCCAGGAGTTGGACTCCATGATCCCTTCTAATGCAGGATATGCTATGATTCTATGAAACTAGCAAAGACTATGACTACAGCTCTTTCTGGTAGCTTCAATTCCCAAACTGCCAACATTGTCTTTCCTTTCAAGAACTTTGTGGTGTGTCTCTATGGCAGATCCTTCATATGTTGGTGCCAAAACCAACAGGCTCTGGACTGAATATTGCCAGAGTAGAAATGGTGTCACTACAGCAGTGCTATTGTTTTCCAAGAGGATTGCCTCTTACACAGGTCCATAGATAGCCCTAATTTTGTGTTGTTCAAAAATACAAATGGAAAGTAAACCTTTTGGATAATATTTAATTTCTTTTGTATGATTAAGAACATATGAAGAAATATACAACTGCCAATTTCTGGTTTGGTTTCTTTTTTAATTTTAACTCTACAAATGAGGTGGTATCGAGCAGAGTCAAACCAAACAAGCCAGTTTAAAAACTGAGTTAAAATAGAAAATACCACAAAGTAGGTGGAACCCAGCCCATAATATGCATTAAAACCTGCGTGGAAAGTCAAAGTATAAATTAATACATTTTTGTGATTAATGAATGATAAGTATAACTTGCTAGAATATTTCCAGAGTTTATGATAAATGTTCAGCTAAATCTCTGAGATGTGGTTTTCAGCCTTTTGCTCTGTTCTCAGTGTTGAGACTACTGGCAGATTTGCTCCTTATATTTTTAAGGTTGCCCCCAGACATGAGATTTCTTAGACAAAAAGAAAAAAAATATTTTGAGTTTGCAAGATTAATTGCTAAAGTGGAAGTTAGTATGTGGCAGTGCAGTGATTTGTTGGGACTAAAGATCTTTTTATCCCAACTGGAATTTTTCAGATAATCAAATGGCAGCATTGTTTCAAGCAAAGGGAAAAGGAGACTGAGATTTATAAAGTTAACTAGTTCTTGTGATGCCTTGGTATTTTGCTGCATGTGTAGGAGGATTTGCAGTTTCAGTCAGCAGCAGCCCATATGGCACAGCCTTGCCCAGTTCTTGAATGAACCATTAAGAACATTCCTTTGAATAACAGCTTTTTAATACAGTATGAAATTCAGTAAATATATTATTTGCTGAGTGCATTTAACAGACTGTCTTGTTCTGGAGGGAGTAAAATCTGAAACACAGCTACAGTGCAACCAGTAATTTTAAAGAAATGTGCCAGAAAAGTTATCCCGCACATATTAATCAACAAGCTCTCAGTCTGATGTGAGATGGAGGCCAAGTGCTTTGGCAAGGATAATGGAATATTATTTTCTAGGATAAAGCCCCCTAATCTTTACATGCTGCGGGTACTGCCTCATACATTTCCTGCTCACTTGCTCAAATTCTATGCAGCATCTTCATGTCCTTGTGCATGTCAGTTTTTGAATTTTCCCATGTGCATCAATCCTCTTGATGTTTTTTAAGCTCAATAATGTAATGGTAATGAGTTTCAGGGTTACAGTTCATGGCAATTTTTAAATGTGAAGCCTTCTAAACAGTGTTTCATGTCTCCTGTGAGCTCCAAGTAGGAATTTGTACCTGACAGGCATCACTCATTGTATTTTCCTTTGCAACATGTTTTTCTCCTCTTTGAATAAATAGTTCATATCTTGTTGCTGCCCTTTCTTGTCATCTTGGTTTTGGTCAAGGTAAGATCAGAGCAGCTACACTCTTCCTGTCAGCAGCCATGAAGGCTGGGAGCTCAGGGATGAAATGTGACATTTAAGCATGCAGAGGGGCTGCAGGCACTCTTTAGAGTTTCAGTGCCTGAACCCCAAGATTTTGTAAAAATTAGTTCACAGGTAAAATAATTTATTAAAAAATATGAAAATTAACTGTTAACCGCTTTGCTGTGGCTCCCCATGATCTGTGCCCCAATAATTGTGTATGTTTAATTTTTTTCCCAAGACTTTTCTTTCCCCCTTACTGAAAGATCTGGAAATATGCTTTAAAAAGAGGAAAAAAGGTGTCTCCCTTCCCCGAGATTCTGTTATTGCAAGTTGGGAATACCACCAAAAGGGCAAAACTAACACTAAACCTGTCAGCTTCGGCAGCATCATTGCAAATTTGCTTTTTCTTCTGAAATGTACTGTACTGAGATGGCAGCATCCTCATGGCACTTGTTGTGGGGCCAGAGAGGGAGCACCAGCCCAGGGATTTTTATGGTGATATTGTGACAGTCAGAGCAGCTTCTGAACTGCATGGTGAAAAGAAAAAATTTCCGTTGAATTTCTGCTGTGTGGGGTGTGAGTGGGAACATTTAAACCTTGTGTTAGCTCCCAGATGCACAAACCACATGTCTGAGCTGACACACAGGGAAGCATTGTTCATCAGTTAAAAACTGGCATCTGCTACTTCCTCCCTTTGGGCCAAACTGGGAACCATATTGTGACTCCTTAGGTGCTCTGGCAACAAAATTACATATTGACCCACGCTGAAGAATTAGTTATTAGTACAAAGGGAAGAATTGTGCAATACAATAGAAATGTGTAGTACCAAATACAGTGGGATGAGACAGCTGACAGGAGACACACAGGAGATGGCTTTGAATGAGGTCTGACTAACTAATGGATATACCACTGCACATAGTACTGCCAAACTCACTTGTGTCATTTTTTTTCCTTTTCCCTGGTATTTAAGAAATATTGGAAAAAGTGCAGAACAAAATGAAAACCACAGAGATCTGTTGATGTTTACAAGACCTCAGCTGGACTGTGTTCAGAGCAGTTGCTTCACTTTTGCTGGTATTATTTCCCAGGCTGACTTTCCCATGTAAACCACAGCTGTGAGCAGGTGGCCGTGCATGTTCATGTGTTTCAAGCAGGGGAATGGCCTCTCTTTGAATCTTGTGCATTTTTTTTTCATGTTCAGCTGAAAACATAATTTACAATGGCAGACATTTAAACAAGAATTTCACAAGATTAAAGTATAATACATAGTCCAAAACTCCTAGTGTTTTGGTTTCTTTTCCTAGTTATACTTCATATTTCACTGTACTTTACAATGAAATACATGTTTAGAAAAGAAGTCAGTCAGGTTTTTTTTTTGGTTGTTTTTTTTTTTTTTTTTTTTTTTTTTTTTTGGTTTTTTTTTTCTCTTTTTTTTTTTTTTTTTTTTTCTTTTTTTTTTTTGTTTTTTGTGGGTTTGGTTTTTTTTTTTTGGTTTTTTTTTTTTTTTTTTTTCATTTGGAAAAACGTCAAGCCTCTTTCCCATTGCTACATTTTTACCATGGAGAATAGACTTGACTGTTCTCCAAACATTGTTTCCTGTTCTTCACAGAGGGGAAGTGTTTGTTCCTTGTTCCTAATAATCAGACATACTGTAATGACTTGCTCACAGGGAAAAAAAAATACAGGAAAGTTAAGACTGATGACTAATGTTTTCTTTATGCTGAAATTTTAACAGCGGTAGAGCAGGGGGTGTTATAGTTAAATATGTGTGATTGGAAAGCCTGAATAAGCTGAAGTATGTATATCACATGCAAAACAAGACTACACAGAGGTATTTATTTCCCAGAGAAAATGGAGAGAAGCATTTTCTCTGTCACTGCTCATCGAGGCAGGCACAATCCTTTTGGTGCTTGTGGGAAGGGTATGAGTGCAAAATTGGAAAGTGTCAGACCAATGCTATTCACTTAATTGCTTTAGTTGGGTCTGATTGAGATGATCACAGTGTGTCATTCAAATGGTAGTTTAATACAGTTTAACAGTCCCAGCAGATATTTTAAGCTTCTGTTTAGGCAGGATCTGTTAGAGTGAATGTTTCAGGATGTTCTTGAAGCCATAGCTATTCCCCATGCATCAGACCTTGGAAAACCAGGGGTTTGCCTGCAGGAGAGACTTTGTCAGTCATGCCAGCATAACTACCCCTGGAGCCAAGGTGCATAGCTTGGCATACTAAAATTGCCCCTGGAGTGATGTAGGATAAGCCAAAGCAAGGTGAAGCCATAAGCCACATGGTTTTCCTGCCTTAATTTTTTAACATAAAGTCATGTACTGAAAGAACTTTCCCACATAGTTCAAGACTAAGTCTTTTATTATAACTTTTCCAGCTCTGTAGATTCTGCTTGAATAAGCAACCTATTACTTGTTTTCTAAATAAAAGAAATTTGTTAGCATGTATAAATCCCTTTAGTGACCTACAGTTGCTCACAATATGTTTGCTTCAACAGAGACTAATTTTTCTAGTGCAAATGATGGGGTTCTGATATACCAGAATCAGTTCCTGATCTCTGAATATGAGATTTTTGAGTCAGGGAAACAACAACAACAACAACAACAACAAAGTATATATATATATATATATATATATATATAAAAATGGTGATGATTCATATATATATATATATATATATATATATGAATCATCACCATTTTTATTCTACTAAACTTTTCATTTCCTACTGCCCTTACTTATGTGGAGCAGCACTTCTCCCAAGATAAAAAAGTCTCTTTTTCTGAATCTCATTCTCCTAGCTACTCATCTGGAACATTCATTTCCTTTTCCGGCAATGGGTTTAGAGTAATTGTTGCAACTATCCTAAAATGCAGCTCATCAGTTGCTACTGAAGGCACAGGAAAAGAGTGACATTTCTGTTGTTTAAACTTTAAGATTTTCCTTTTTTCACAGATCCTAAAAATCTCAAGAACAAATCCAGAGATAATATATTTAGAGGGAACTGTAATCTTGTTCTTCAAAGTCCTTGTTCTGAGAATTTCTCCATCAGCTTTTTCCTTTTGAAAACTGTCAGGCAAATTAGGAGATAATTTATACATGCTTTATATTCTTCCCAGATGTTTCTATTCCATTCTATTAATTATAAATGTTAATTCTCAAATGTGATGGGTTTTTAATGAGTGATCTAAATTAAGATATAAAATTAAAACTAATTAATTAAAATGTAAATGAGCATTGGAAGCAGTGAAAATAGCGATGAAGATGCACACAGAATCTAAGACTAAAAAGTGTCAACAGAAGAGAATGATACAATGTGGCAAAGAATTAGATTGATGTACTTCTAAAAGTTATGAATTTTTCAAATAAAATCTCTGGAGGAAAAGGGAGTTCTGTAAGGATTTTATCCATAGAAATAGTAAGAAAATAATTGTGTTAATGACAAGTGAAGGAAACAGACCTAAATCTGAAGGAGAACTTGAAAATGGAACTGAATTTCAAGAACGCTTTGTCTGATACAAAATACAATTGTAATCTTTTCTAAGGCATGTATCAGAATTCCAGCTGATAAAACAAGATGGGGGCTGTGCTTCTTCTTGTTGATTTAATTCCACCTAACTTAAAGAATCACACTGAGTTCAGTGCATTACATTACAGGGAATGCATTGATAAGCTGGAAAGACTTCAGAAAATACACAGCAAAATTGAGTGGGGAGCTAGGGTGTGAAGCAAGAGAAAGAAAAATATGTAGAAAACAGGCCCAGAGTATAATGAGAACAAGAAAATTGGTCTCAGCTTGTGATCTCTGGGCGACAGTGAACCTGTATGCTCCTAGGCAGGTGACAGGGAAGAGCAGGATGGCAACAGTGGTGGCTTTGGAAAAAATACTAAAAAGAACACCTGACAGTGAAAGTCAGAGCTTCTTGAGTCATGGCACACCTACCACATTAACTTGGTATGTGACAGAAACTAGTCCCTGGTCCCAGTTTCTGCCACCACCTGACCCAAGCTGAGGAAGGACCCTCCACTGGCCTCTTCCAAGTACCAAAGCTATGGCTGGCAGCCAAATCACAGTAATCCCAGGCTCCATCAGACCTGGCCTTTGCGTCCCATGAGTGCATGTCCAGGTGGAGGAACACAGCATCCCTGTGACACACATGTCCAGTGCCAGCCCCCTGCCTTCTTCCAGGGTCCTCAGGCAGGAAACTTGTGTTTACAGCAAGAATTTTGCTGGAGAAAGACATGGAGCTGTGACTCTAATCAGTGAATGTCTGTTACAAATTTAAGTATTGGATCCTATCTCTAGACTGTACAGCAGAGGCAGGGAAAATGTACACCATTTTCCTTCTTGCACAATGCCATGGTTAGGCACAGAGTCAGAATGGGCTTAGATGCTCCTGCAGTTGTAGACACCAATTCTGGCAACAGCTAGATCATGTGAGCTAAAACTAAACCCTAATTTTTCATAAAACAGATCTAAATCTATTAGAGAGGTGATAGTTGAACTATGTATATATTTAATTTGTGTGATATATCTGTGTGATCACTGCTGCGTTTGTATAATATCAACATTCAGGATTTTACACATCAATATTTGCTATTATTTAGTGTTTCAGGATTACCTCAAGTTTGGTAGTAAAAGAAAAGCTGGTTGTAATCACAGTCATCCAAGAGGTACTGAGCATGGAGCTGGATGTGTTTTGAGCCTTAGGGAAAACACCAACATAAAATAAAAGCAGTGGTTAGGATGAGGATGAAGGAACATATGAGTTAAGTGAATTGCATATATGTGACCAATCTTAAACCAGCAACATTCCAGCCTGAGCTGAAATAATCATGTGAAATTTTATTGCCATAAAAAGGTGATGCTTTGTGTAAGCAGCTGTGAATGTCTGAAATCCCTTCTAAGCCATGAGAAATAATTAGATCAGTTGACTCAGATACAGAGGTGCTATTATTCACTGACTGGGCTTGTGACACTGGAAGGGTCTGAATTTTTATAGGTTTATGAGACTTAAAATGACACTGTCTTAGAAGATGACACAACCCTGAAAATAACAAGTAATGGGTCAGAATCTGGTGATAAAATGTAATGTGAGGATTTGATGATCAACCAGCACCCGCATCCTATTCCTTTTGGATTTTGCTTCCTGTATGCTTCCATCTGGCTTGAATGCAGCACAGTGGGGAGCCCTAAATCCTGCTGGTTTTGTGTTTATAGCAGCATAACCCTTGATTCAGAGCCTTTGATAGCTCCCCTCTGGCTGCCACACACCACACATGTGCAGGAGACACACACCAGCTGTGAAGTCAAGCTGGCAGGGACTAAAGGCTAATGAGACTTTGTGTAGCTCCCAGTTCTCACACCAGTGAAGTGCTCCAGCAGCTCCTGCCAGGTTCAGCTGGGTCTCGCTGTGAAACAGTCCTTTAGTGCACTCACCTTCCCTTCCAATGTTGTCTGCCTCCTTTTTCGTGCCCAGCTAGTCCAGACAAGTGGCTGAAGGGTTTGATGCACTTGTGTAGGGTGGGCTCTCTGGGAAACTGGTGAGGATATGTCCCTGATTCAAGAAGCCTGTAAATCACTGGTGTTTGGAAAACAGAATTACAAGATTGTTTTAGATACAGCTGGTTTCTATCTTTTCCCCTAAGTATCAAGTACAGGCATGGAATTGCATGAAGTGGATATATTTTAAGGCAGTTTTAAGGGGAACATATTTTAAAGAAGTTCTGAAATGGTAGCAACTCCCTCTAATTTCTTAGAATGCTTGGTTGAAAAACATAACTATTTTCTAAAAAAGTTTGTAATGGATTATCATAGGACTGAGTTTGGCAAACATATGCTATATTTTTACGTAATCTCAGCTTGGAAATCTGTTTCACATTTTGCATGTGTTGTTTATGGCTGATAGATATTTTTTCACTTTCTCTGACATGAATTATTTGCCTTATTCAATAAATGGGCTTTGTAGTAAATGCAATATGTAGTGTTATAGCAACTTCCCATTTATCTAATGAAAATTTCTTTTCAATTCATTACAAGGTGCTCTGGCAAACTGGAATAAAAAACTTTTCTTGCCAGTAAGGACAATTGTATAATTCATACAGATTTCAACCTGTAGACGTAGGTGGTTGCTGGTCATACCTGCCTGTCTGCTTGTCACATGTTTTGTACCCATACAATGCAAATAAGGGCTTTTCACAGGGTCTGCTGTGATCTAGAGAAGAGAAATAATGATATGTGTGCTGTCTATACCACAGAAAACTGCAGAAATACTAGTAGCTGTAGGAAGACGTGAAAGAGGCAGAAGTGACACACAAGAGCTGAGTGTTGTCACTGTTACCATTTGTTTCTGATTAAAGACCTATTTGTCATTACCAATCATTTACTAGATGTTCAAACAAGTGTCTGTCAGAGAATGCTTCACGAGGACAGCAGCAATGAGGCTTTGAAGATAAATGTACATTTTACCTACCCTTACACAGCTGCTGGAAAATAAATGTCAGTGCTAATGAATTAAAGGTCTCTTGGGATAATAGGAAGCTGCAGAGATAGAAATGTGGGAGTTGTTTATCCTCTGTAGAAAAAGATCTCTCAATGCTTTTTCTGTCACTGCAGCTTTTAAGACACTTGGATTTATAAGTCCCTAAGTTCTGAATGCCACATACCTAAAATAACTCCCAATCATTGAGAGAAAAACTGTCACGTAAAAAAAGATCTGGAATCTATTTGCTCGTGATTTATTTTACTACAGAGGTCTATGCACAAGATCTCAGTCTAGTTCAGTTTTCTCACTAGGTAGGTTTTCGTAACCTCTTGCAATGCAGTTTTTTACATAGCTGTCCATTGTCTTAGAATTGAAGTAACTGATGGAAATGTATCATAAAAATGTCACTTAAATCAACAATGACAAGCTCAAAAAAGCAATAATTATTACTTAGCAACATTGAATGAAGATTAAAAAGATAATTTCAAAATAGAAATTACTTAATGAATTATGTTCTTGGTGTAAGACTGGATGTTTGGGAAATGCTATTCATGATTGTTTTTTTTCATAGCTGTGGGTACAGACTTTTTTTAAAATCAGAATGAGCCTAAAATAAACTTCAAAAAATTGAGGGGCCTAAATTTGCATCCTAAATGGTTTTCAGACATCTAGCTCCATGGCTTCTGTCTCCTTTTATCAAAGCACTCTACAGCTCCCATGACCCTCTTTAATTAGTTTCCTGGAATTTAAAAGTTTCTCTATCTTTCAATGTTTAAAAAAAATGACTTCTTAAATTAGAATACTAAATATAGAGTTATGAGTTCAGTCATAACTGGACATTAAATACTAACAAAAGAGGAAAACTGGCTCAGATTCATATCCACACCCAGAAGAAAACATTATATGCTAGTTACAGAGAACATTTGAAACTATATTGAGAGGAATTTATAATTTTTGATAGCAGGTATCCAAATACTCTGAACCCTTTAGAACTATGAAGACACTGGATTTCCTAATGAATGTTGGAAATGTGCAGAAGTCATAAGGAGTCTTTGTAACTTCAGAACTTTTTCAAAAGTCATGGTATCAAGTGAACTTTTCCAGAACTGAAATGTCTTCTTCTCAAACTATGAACTGTGTGGCTGCACAGAAAACACAAAACCTTTGTTAGTTGCTCTAATTAAAATAGCTGGAGCATTACAATAGAAGCGTTTGTGTTTAGCAGTGTTTTTTAAAGCTGTTAACTAAAAGCTTGCTGCAGTCTTTTGGCAGAAATAAGACTATTATATCAGTATGTCAACTTCCCTTTCAATTCTAGATCCTTTCATGGAAAATGCTACTGCTTGCTGAATTCTTCAGCTAACTGCAAATAAGAACTCCACTTTCTAAGTACTTATTTTAAATTTTACTCCTGTAAACAAAGGTAGCATTTTCAAGTGAGCCAAGCGTTTTCATGCTCTAGAAACGACATTTTGAAATTTAACTCTATTGAACTGTATTGAAATCTTGCATTTGGTTAAGAAAAACTGTAAAGTGAGAGAAATTGAAGGATCTGGTGTGGGACAGGGTGGTAGATGCTGGAGATGGGGTTCTGTCTGCCAGACAGCTCTGGGTACAGTGGGAACAGCCCTAGGCAGAGAAGTCCTTAGACAAATTGAGAAGAACCACCTGTAACCTTGAAGTCTATAACCATCTGTGAAGAAAACTCTGTTTCCCCTCATTTCTTCAGTTTAGCAAGGTTTCCCAAAACATTAGAGTATTTAGTGCCCCTTGCCTTTTTTATGAGATGACATTTTTCCCCATCCAGCTCTCAATATAGCTAAGTAGCTACTTCCCCTGCTCTGCTCCTATGAATAGCAAGTTGTTTTTGCTAGCCTGAGCTAACAAAAGTGGAAATAGCATTTAATCTTAGCAAATATTTTTCAAGCAGGTCAAGTGAGGATCCAGTGGCTTTATAAACATTTATTAGTGGTTTCTTATTTAGATCCACTCTTGCAGTATGCTTCCTATTTTTCATACTTGCTTTCTAAAACCTTAGACTTAGACTTAAAGCTAAAAACTTAGACTTTCTGTTATCATCCTATGTAACCTCCAGATATCTGCTGGAGGAACAGCAAAATGATGCCATGTTTGAGGAATAACTTAAGAGTATCAATTTCAAGTTGAAAAAAAAATCTTTTGTTTTCTAAGTTTTGACCGTAACAAAGAATTTAGTGTATGAGATAAAAATGTATGATGCTCTCAGAGGGCAACTGAATGTCATTCTTTGTTGGCCTTTATCAGGCTATATAAGCATTGCACTGGTTGCAGCATATGGAAAGAATGATCACTGAACAAAGCATACTTTAGAGTATCAATTATATCTGTGAGAAAATGAAGATGGAGTGGGAATTTGTCTAGTGACTTATATCCATATTGAATTCAGTAAGGCAGTTTTAGAGTTACATCTCTTCAAGTGAGCCTGGAAGTGAATTAACTGACCATTTCTCATCCTTCTCTCTCTCTCCATCTCAAGAAGTACAGTACCCAGGTGGCTAAGTAAAGCACTTTTTTTTGGTTTTTATTTCCTTGTTTGTGCATTTTATTTGCTACATGTGCTACATTGCTTATGTTACTATAATGATTTTGAAGATTATTTCCACCTAAAAAGGGAGTTATCTAGATTTCCCTGACAATCAGAACATATATTTAGGTAAGATTACTTTAATTTTGCTGGAATTTCCATATTTGAGGTCTGGAAAAGTCCATATTCAATGTCTGGAAAAAACAGAAAATTCAAGGAATTGAATATCTGACATATAAATTAGAAATAGGTTTGTTTAATTAGCTGTAGTTATGTCATTTTTATAATATCTCAGCTTCTGTAGGAGTGGAAAATTTGGATTAGCATTTACCAGAAGATTATGAAGTTTTAAAACTCCT
This sequence comes from Erithacus rubecula, assembly GCF_903797595.1. Classification (NCBI taxonomy): domain Eukaryota; kingdom Metazoa; phylum Chordata; class Aves; order Passeriformes; family Muscicapidae; genus Erithacus; species Erithacus rubecula. The sequence continues at coordinate 39,115,149 of NC_136687.1, forward strand.
GTCTTTGAGAGGGTTAAAGTTAAGGAGTAGGCCCTTTTCTCTGACAGTCACATAAGAATGTGCCAAAATAGATGGATAGAATGGAAAATTCCAACATATAAAAAGATTAAATACCTGAAATAAGCAATACAGTTTAATATTAATGTCATTTTCAGACCTGTGTTGCATGAAAATGATTTTTTTAAACATCTATCAAAGGTTCACCTTGAAAATACAGATCAGAGGCAAATATTCTTAGTCAACCCTGTTCTCATTTCATTGTCATTTTTCTTGTGAATGAGCCCATCAGATTATCTCCTTGGTTTTGAATTTTTATTTTTTTAATATTTGCCTGATAAAATAAATTCTCTTATCTATTTTTATTGGACTCACACGAAATCTTCAGAACTCCTGTCAAGAGAAGATGAAAACATGGAGATGGAAATGTGTTTCTGCTTTATTTGTGATCCCTCCATTTGATTATCTGGGACCCTGTGTCTGAAGAACAAGTGGCATAGGGTAGTATAATGCCATGTAAAACGAAAAATGGTGGCCAGTATTCATAATCACTTTTGGAAGTATGAAATTATTTCATTGTGGGCTGAAAAAAACCCCTAATCTACTACCTTAACTCTACCATAATGGTCCACAGTGCATCTTGCAATTAAAACTGGTTCACTCACAGCTGTGAAAAGTTTTGAGAAGAGTCCCTTTTGCTCTTGTACCATCCTTCTTGTTTCTTCTGTCATTTCTTAGCTATTCACCTTCCACACGAGTGACTTGTCCCTGCTCCATAATGCTCCTGTTCTTGTCACCCAGGAAAGCTGCTGAACATGGGAGATTCTTTTCTAGTGGTCTCTGAATCCGTGTACAGCTGCAGAGACCCTTTGAGACTGGAAGGGTTTTCTCCTGTGTTAAATGCCCTGGGCTTCAGGTCTCATGCAGCGTGGGACTCTGGTCTAGTCACTGCTGTGTGTCACCGTCCTCACCACAAGATTAAGGCTTTTGTGACTTCAGCTTTGAGCTTTACTTATTTTTCAATGTTTGTTAAAATTTGGTATCCTTTTTTTGCCCTCTGTATTTCTACCTTCAAATAGCGGATTTAAGGAAAAACAGAAATCTACAGAATTTGAAAATAACTGCTATGTGTGCTGCTAATCATGCCAGGGTCAGACTGGGGAAAGTACTCAGTATATTGAATAATTCTGAAAAGGTGGCATCATATAAAGTATCTACAGTTCTCTGACCCTGAAACTCTTATTGCAAATAAAGTTTTGGGACTGAAAATTCATTACAGTCATGCTGAATAATCTTGGTAGACAACTGCCTTAGGCTGGTTCTATCTTGATCTTTTGTGATGTGTATATTAACAGAACTTTCTATATTCTACGCTGTCATGGATTATGTGTAAGACTTCTGCAGGTACAAACCTACAGTTACAAACTTAATTAATTCAGTGTTGAATTGAGCATACAAATTCAAGGCTCTTCAACAGAGCAAACATAACACAGAAAAGTTTTATCAATTCCCTGATCTGATATAATTAAGTTCCAGTTTGTGAATAATTTCAGTCCTGTTCCATATCTTATATGAGTGAAGGTCTTCTGAAGATGCACAATAGGAAGCCTCTTAGATACGTAGCTAGTTCAGCAAACATTTGATAAATGTCAAAGGGTGAAGGCAGCAACCTGGTCGGGGGGCAGAGAGCCAACAGGGCAGAACAGAAAACAATGTAAAACTTGTAAGTTGTAACTTGTAACCCCTGAGTACCCTCTCCAGATAGACATTTTCCACTTTCAAATGGCTGCATCAAATCCAAGAATTCCTTTGGTGTTTTGTGTTCTACCAAAATATATAATGGCTTGTGGTGTTGACAGCTCCAGTCAAATCTGCATTTAAAAGAAAAATATGAACAACTCTTCATGCACAGGTCACATTCTGTGTGTAAAAGTATGGAGCATTAAGTAAAGTTCCAAATACAAATGCATTTCACAAGTCAAATTTCTCTGTGTGGCTGGACACATCTGTTATGAATAAGAAGTTTCATAAATCACTGAAGATGAAAAAAACTTCAGAAAATGCACTTAGTCTCTTTGAATTCAGTTAATAATGTAAATTTTCAAAATTCTGTGTCTTTATTGCTGCACTGACATCCACTGATACAGTGGTGACCGGTGTTTGTGGCTTTCAAATCTCTATTTAGCTCTTGGCATTTGAATTTGATAGAAAAATGTGAAAAAGAGGGAGGGATAATAATTAGACAAAACACTACAGAATTGACATGGAGGAATGTTTCTGGTTGTCATTTTCTTATACCTTTTATTTTTAAGTGGAAAACAAATCTGCCAACAAAAAAATCTGTCAACAGAAAGAGCTGGGCATTCGACGAGTTCTGGTGAGGTCCACAGAGGGTACACAAAATGTCCTCTTCTTGATTTTGCTTTTGCCAATTCTGCAGAATGTGGCCTGGCCTGTGACAAAGGTCTTTCTGCAGGGCATCAGGCATTATATCCATTCAGGCTGCTGACAGCACTACTAGGGCTTCACAAGCCATGTGTCCATTTTGTGAAAACAAGTTTATCTAAAAATGGGAATTTTGTCTTCCTGCTTTTTAATTCATTCAATAAGTGTTAGAGAAATCATCCATCTCTTTCTAAAAGAACTGCATTTCATTCACTCATCCCACAATTGGGCAGAAGAGTAAAGCCATGACATTTTTGGCAAAATTATGACATTCTGAAGAATATAAAAACAGTAACTTCACCTTGTAACAGTCTGTTTATCCTGAGATATTATGGACGTACTAAGATAATACTGAAATAAAAATCCTGGATGGGATTCATTGCTTGAAACCAGCTTCTAAAAATGAATTGATCTCTTTCTTTTTGTATGTAGCTCTGTTAAAGAAACAACGGACAAAGAGGGAAACGTTTGGAAAAGTGCATTATACCAAATACTGGCCTAAGACATATTGACACATTTTATTATGACAATTCTGTGCATACATCCCACATATCAGGCTTCGAAAATTGCTAGCAATCACATTTTTTCAGGCATTGAAACATCAGTGTGGAGGTATTACCTGGATGCATTTATCCAGGCTCAACTGTTCCTATGCTGTGCAGGACTGCAGTCCCATAAGACCTAAAAGGAAGATACACTTGGTGCAATCAGTGCTTCAAGAGATTTGTAAAAAGAAAGTCTCAGAGCTTGGTGACAGTGGAAGTAAACTGTCAACACTGAACACATTCAAAAGATGTAAACATTGAAAAATATTTTAGAATTGCTTTAAAATAAAACTTTTTTTGGTGCACAGCCTTTAGAGAGATGTGAAAATACAGAAAATTGCAAGGTGGCCTCTAAAGAAATAATCAAAGCATACCAGTGTTGCCTACAGTCATTTAAAGGTAATTTTAGACTACATGTTTTTATTTCCCAAAGTTCCTTAAATGTCTTGACACATCTTGTTTGAGACTGAGATTTACATAATGCAGTAATGTGCTAGTCTATCTCAGTTGAAGAAACAAAAATTGGCAGCTAAAGGTGTTTTGCTCTGTAGCCAGGGGCGCCTCTAATCAAAGTTGTGTCAAAATGTTTTTCAGCTTCCTGAGTGCACAACAGAGAATGGAAACATCTATTATTCTGAAGACAGCAGTGGAGGTACAGCAGCATTTGACAAATTTAGGAAGAGAACTACACCGCATTGTTTGAATTTTCAAGTGACAACTCTTGGACACCAATTAGTTTACAAATGAATGGAAAATTAAAATTACTACCTGTCCCTATTAATTATGAGCTGCATTTTGAATTTCCCGTGTTGAGTAATACAACAATAAGATATTATGGATTATGAAATAAAATTTTCCACTTTAAAGTGATGCAGAATGCTGGTACTGATTAAATTAAATTTTAATTCAGATACTAAGCATTTGTAGACTTCTTCCCATTATAGACTTTTGCACCAAGAATTATTCCTGTGAAAACTATACTTAGAAAAAGCCAATTGATTTTTAATATTTTGATGATAATGGGAAAAAGAGTTTCTAGATCTTAAACATAAGAATACAGAGGTGACAATTAACTTTAATAAAAGTCATGTGGTTTCCATTACTAGAGCCATTAATCTTACATTTATGTTCTGCAGTGTTTGCAAAATAGATAAGAAGGGAGCTTTATCATATCTCTTCACAGGAATTTGGTGAGGTTAGATTCCTCAGTGTCTGGGAACTGGCAGAAATCAGGCACATGGTCAGTGTCAGGTCTGTGTTAAATCAGGGCTTTGATCAAAGCACTGTTACTGCAGAACAGAGCTCTGTCAGTTCTAGACCCATAGATCTGCTTGGAAAGTGAGCAGGAAACTAATGTTAAAAAACCGATAATTAATTACAACTTGCAGGGAGTTGGTTTTTTTGGGTTTTTTTTTTTTTTTTTTTTTTTTTTGAGGCATATCCAATCAGTTGGTAAAATAATTTGCGCCATTTATGGTTGCTAACTACTGCCCTAATTATGAGTGCCATTGCAGCATTTCCTGGCTGTGTGTGGCTGGCAAGATGAGGAAGAGGAAGGCAGGGTCCAGAACAAAATGGTCCATACAGAAATCAGAACCACACTTGTACACACACTCTGGCTTTTCTATTTCATTGCTACTGCTCCATGACCACTGGTCAGCTAAGAGATACTGAGAAAACACTTATGAAAGCAGTTCAGACTATAGAAATATACACCTGTGAAATTTAATATGAAATTGAACTCATTTCATTCACTTCTCTGTCCCCTTCACTGCAATCCCCATAACAGGGCTGCTTAAGATTTTAGCTGTTTTGGGAAGAAGAATTATAAAACAGGTGTGTTTTGTTTAGGAAAAAATACGCAAACAAACAAAAGGTGTATTTTTTGTCTCATTTTTATTTATAGCCACTCATGACAGGAATATTTAAAATAATATAAATTTTCCTTTCCCTTCAGCTAGCGCATAAGAGCTTCAAGAAATTTCCTTCATTCACCATTGTCAGGCTCAGTGGGAGTCTGAGTTGCTGAGCAAACATTTTTCTTATTTGATGCAATTTATCTTCTGACTAATAGAAAGCACTTCTGATGGATTGACATAGAAGAAAAAGCAAAAGAACAGAAACTACTACTGAATTGAGCATCTATAATATGAGCCAATTTTGACATATAAGGAATGAAAATTCATAAATAAAATTCATAAAAATAACCCCTCTCTATGATTTTTATGTTAAAAACTTACCTGCCTTTGAAAACAGTGTGTTGTTTCATCAGTGTGCTTATGAGGATTTCATAATAGTGCCTTGTTGGGTCAGAGCACTGCCTGACAAACAGATGATAATGGGGGAAATCGTGCAGGCATTTGCCTATGTTGCACATGCACAAAACTTCTTAGTAAATGTAGAATTGTTATCTGAATGCAGTTATTATTATAATATTATAATAATATTATTGTAATAAATGCACTTATTGGTATTTACTAATTATATTAGAAATGCCTTTAGAGGCCTCCTCAAAGTCTGCTAAGGCACCCTTGAGGAGAGGAATGGGGAAACTGTGCTCACTGCTATGAGTCAGTTCCAGGTATTTGCAGGGGCAAACTGAGCATTTGCCCAGAGAAATTAGCTATTGTAGTCTTTCTGACCGCTCTGCTTTCTTGAAGCTATGGGAAATCATGAGGCTGGAGGATCCTGGATTTTGCAGTGTTTGCATTTTGATGGATAACCTTCTCATCTAAGGAATTCACAAAAGCAATGACTTTGCAAAAAGGGAAAAGTATTTTGATAGAATCCTACTGTGGGCGAAACTATAGCAAGGATGAAATGCTAAAAATGAATGAATCAAGACTGCTTTTTAAAAATTCAGCATATGTGCCCCATTGAGCTGAACCCACGACCCAGCCTCCCAGAGACACACAAATTTATACAGGCACCAACTGCTGCATTTCTGTCAGTCAGCTCCCAAGGTGTGGCACAGCCTTAGTACAGAGCACAGATTTTGGATCTCAGCTCTGTGGGCTGATATAATCCCTTTGGGCATGCATAAGGCAGAGAAGATTTAGTTTTGCAAGATCCCAAGACCATCTATGTTTAGTCACTGATTCTGGTTGTTGTCACACAACTTAATCATTGACTGTGAGTCATGACTGGGAAGACAAATTTGAAAATAAAAATTTGCTTGTGGGAACAGGGAATCAGCTTCTCAAGAAGGTATTCTGGTGTGGTGGTGACAATTTAGCCTTTCATTGTACTCAGTGGTGGCCAGAATGACAAGACACAAACTGTCACATATGGAAGGCAATTTACAAACTAACTGTGTAATTCTAAGTCTGGTTTAGTGGCTTGATAAATGCTTCTGTCCTTCACTTTCCTAAGTGTGTGTGTATGTACAGAAATTGTTAATAGTCACTGATCAGCCATCTGAATAGATGTTCTGGATTTGTAATAGGGTTTTATTCAACCCAAATTAGTTTAACTTGTATTTCTGCTGGCAATCCATCAATTTACATTAATTTCTTCTGAAAGCAAGGGAATTTTCAGTCAGTTTCATGTTTTTCTATTTTCTTCTTGCTAGGACATAAAAGAACTTCAGGTGGGGTTTGTTTTGTTTGTTGTTTTTGTTTTTTTTTTTTCTTGTTTGTTTGTTTTTGTTTTTTATTTTTGTTTTTACTTAATGCAAACCGTTTGGATAAAAATTTTGCGTCTAGAAAATTTTGGTTTCCGGTGAAAGTAACTTACCAGAACAAGAGACCTATCTTCTAGTAAGCAAGACTTCCATGAACTCTATCACCTAGGAGTTTTTTACTGTAAGGAGAACCTGAGACTAAGAAATTAGAATTTTTTTTTCCTGAAAAATGGATTAAGATATTTGATAATTTTGTTATCCATATTTATCAGATGAATTTGGCTATTAGAAGCCAGGCTTCAGGACAGACATGAATGTTGCTGAAAAGGATGAAAAATATTTTTTCTTATGTGTGTTTCAGGATATCTTTAGTAGTTGTTACTTGGATAACTTGTGCTAAGTGATAACTGCTTTATTTATTATCACTGGGGATTTAATCTGGAAGCTGTTGTATGGAATCAGAGCAGCATGAATTGAATTTTAATTTTTACTTGCCAAGGTAGTAAGCAGGAATAGAAATAAGCTTTTCATAAAAAAGCAGAAATTGTGGAAAAATCCACTTATTCAACAAATATTAATTATTAAGAATGCAAAGACTTTACTCCTGTCACCTGTGGTGACACTTTGAGAGCATTTTATTAATGGAATTAAGTGGGCTAAAGAGGAAAAATGCTGAACTTCTCTAATAACTAAAAATACCATGTCCTTAACATATACAAAAATACCATGACACTGAAGAGAATATTCAGCTTAAGAACAAGGAAACCGTATTCATCACTCACATCCCTCCTGAGGAAGCTTTGCTGTGATTGTAGTTCACTCTAGAGTCAAGCCCAAAATAGTACCAACAATGGAAGTGGACACCAGTGTCACTTTTTCCCTGAATGCCACATAAAGCAGGGCACTGAAAATGTAAACTACAACCATGGGATTTTGTAAGTTTTCATCTATTCTTGTTCTGCTCTTGGCAAAGCTTTAAAGAAAGGTTAACTTATATCTGCATTTATGGTTGGGTAAATAGGAAAAATGTGCAGTGATGTTGATAGCATAATATGAAATAAATTAAAATGTATCTTATCAGTAAAATACCCTTGTTTTTGCTTATTTTGGAGTGGCAGAGGTACAGGGATTTCCTTCTGGTGCTTTAATCTTTTCCTATAGCCAGTATGAAGTCCTGTTTAAAAAGGTTTAAACACTTGCTAAGGTGTTGTATATGCACATTTCTACCATCATGCATTGTAGTATCTATTCACTGTACAGAACATGGAGAGAAGAAAGTTAAGCTTTAAAGGAATATGTGATGTGATCAACAGGAATTTAATGGTCAAAAGCACTTCTCAGATTATCCTTTCTTGGAGCAGCAAAACTATAAACAGCCTCCAAGAGTTCTCAAACATATTGTTGGAAGCTCCTTCACTGGATGTTTTCTTACAGCTGCCCTGGGAGCAAGCTGTAGTCTACAATTCATCAAACTTTATTCTCCAGATATTACTGTGCAAAGAATTATTGGTACCCCATTGATAGCAGTGAATGAAACTGAAATTTCAAGGTCACTTGAAAGTGTATTTTCTTTCTGATGCAGGCTATCAGATCTTGGAAAACAGGGATAATACTGAGGGACACAAGCAACTGGGTGTTATGGAAGCTATCTGTGAGCCAGTACAGGTTTCCACTTATCCTTCAGCCTCATCTCAAATACACTTTGTTGTCAGCAAGACAGCAGGAGGATACTAAGGTTAGGAAAATCCCAGGTGGATGGAAATCCGTTGTGTGACCCCCCCCCCACCAATCAAACAACAATAGGCTGGAGAAAGAGCAAGTACTTTGCTGAGACCTAATCTGAATTATGTCACAAAAAAGAATTTTTGGCATCTAAAGCTGATGTTTTATGCTGAATGATGAAATAACTATGAAGGAGCTTGTGTTTTACTAAAAACTGTGTTGCTCAAGAAAACAATAGAGTGTCAAAATTCTCACATAGATTTAAACCATGCTTTTGCTGAATTGTATCAAAGAATAAAAAGGTCTCCAAAGAGAAATTACACTTTTGATAATAAATGTAACTTCCCAAGAAAGATTAATTTAAGAATATTAATAAGTGAAACACCCTTCTAATTACAAAAGTACCCCACTAACAAGAGAGTTACCTTGGAAGTCAGGAAGGAAAGATGGCCATCTGATACAAATGTTCTCATGTGTATTTTAAAAACTGTTATGAAAGCAGGGAGTGATAAAGGACAAATCTCTTAAAAATTTTTGCTGAAGAATAATATTTTCATTTAAATAGAAAGGAAAAAGGCTTTGTTTTGGATTTTGAATATGTTTCTTTTTTCCACTGAAAAGTTTGGCCAGCATGGGAATCACATATGGAAATGCCTGCTTTAAAATGCTGCTACCAATATCAAAATATTTCAAAAGGAATATATTTTATTAACTATTTCAAGTTCATGTAAAGTTTGGTTTTTCATTAAGTCTGTAAAGCATAAAAATTTGTAGTCAATAAGCCTCAGCTTGTTTAATTTTTCATTATTGAATTAGAATAGACAGTAGCTTTAAAATAGAAAATAAATATATAATTGGCAATGCATTTCTTAGCTGTTTGAGACCTTCTTGCACTTTTCCATGACACAATGTCTGCAAGTACAATGGCATAATGCCCACTGGGGAAAAGACTGGAATGCTATTTGTTCCCAAAACTGCATTTCCTTGTAAGGGAAAAAGCTCTAACTTGGCAAAGATTTTCCAACCTTTCACTGCATTTTCAGATAAAATCAAGGTTATCTTTTTGAATTTTTTTTAAATTCCCCTTTTTTTTTTTTTATGTCAGAGGATTAGGGAAGGAGACGTAAATGTCTTTCTGTGTCTGGCGATACTGAACACCAAGGAGGTTCTTCCTTTCACAAATCAGAAAAAGGTTCATTCCTAATGGTTAATAAACAAGCCATGCCAAGAGTTATTTCTTAATTTATATAAATAGTTACATATTTAAACCTAACAATTATTTCAAGGCCTCCTAATAAAATGCTTCCTGAAGCTGCATTAGTACAGTGCAATGCAGAGCTTCAATGATAGGAGAAAACATACAGTCTACTGCTGGGTGCTGCTCTATAAATGTTTACAGGATAATAAACACCAGGCTTAATTGCATGGTCTGGCAAAATATTTATTAAATTCACTGCAGCTGACTAGTATTGCTTCCAGCAATTCCAGAAATGGCCTGGTAGGAAAGAGCTGAAAAATTTTATATCATGTTGATTGATACTGCTTCTGAATTTAGATCTAAAGGAACTTTGTCATGCTTGAACAAGCATTTGTTAAATGTTTGACATTATACTCCTTGCAGGAGTTATTCCCAAGGCCTAGGAGAAAGCCAGAACTTAACATGAAGCATCATCTAGTTTGCTTGTAGGTTAGGATTTTCAGTAATGTTAATTGAGCAAAAAAGAATTTAGCTAGGCTGCTTTTAAAACTGCCTCCCCCTTTTCATAGCTCTTCTTTTTATGGGAAAGGGAAGATTTAGAGATGGATAAGATTCCAGTGAAGAAGAAAAATGGTTCATGTTTTAAGAGTAACAGTAGGTCAAAAAACCCAGAAGCACAGGGAGATTAACCCAAGGTAGCAGTGCTAACAAGCAAACTGAAAACCAATAAAAAATGTGGTTAGAAGGCTGAAAAATAAATTTAGGAGAAAGGGTTCTGACCATTCAGGCAAGGTCTCAGCTGCCAGAGACATGGATTATGATATTCTTGTGAAGCAAGAAAACAAACCATCGGGTGACACCTCACTCCTGCCTCAAGTGTTCCTCTTGCTGTACACTCTTTCCTCCTGTATAGGCAGGCAGTATCTTCAGACTGTAAGTCAGCTACATGGTCTCCATTTTTACATGAAGAGACAACATTAAACAAAGGAATGAGATGAAATAAGAATCAGCCAGGCTCAGAAGCCTGTAAAAACTTGTACTTCCTTAGATTTATCTGTCACCATTGTCAAAGCTGGCCTGAGTCCTCTCCTGGGCATGCCTTGGGCAGTGGTAGTGCTGCAGTAGGCTGCAGAGGGTGTGTTGTATATGTAAAGTCAATTTGTATAGATATGAAAGATTTCTGTGGAAATTAGCAGTTTGCATGGTCTGTCAGTGATGCTTTGATATCTGCCTGTATGCTGCCACACAGAATCTGTCCTCATGAAGCAAGCAAATAGAAAGTTCTCAAACATCTCAAGATCTACAAATGCTCAATCCTATACCTTACCTTAGTTCCTGAGTTTACAGCTGCATGATATAAGAATAGCCCTTGAAAAGTTTGCATAATGAATTGGTTCAATGAAAAAACACTTTACAAAGGGGCATACAAAACCTTTATTATCCATTTTTTCCTAATAAAGGAAAAACAAATCTTTAGGAAACATCTGGCTTCCCAGAATCTGTAGGAAGTCTATGGTTAACTCCCTCTACAACAGCATGAGAGGTATTTGTTAGCTTGAATAGCAGTATTTTAATAAATCAGTAGACATCATCCTGCTCAGGGAAATTGCATTGGCAGATAAGACACTCATGAAAAATGGACATGTTTACTCAGGGGCCTAAAGCTGCTGCAGATAGGAAAATAGGGTGTTAAATACATGTGATGGCACTGAGCAGGGTGAGCTGATTGTGACTGCAGTACAGCCAAACTTCAACACAACATATAGCCCCAGTACCTCCTCTGTTTACAGCTAAGCCTTTGCAAAGACATCTGACCACAGCCCTATGCAATTATATATCATTAATACAAAATTAAGTACAGGTGTGTGGGGGCGAGAAGGGGTGGGATTCTGAAAAAGGGCATTTTCTGATTTTCATCCAGAAAGCAGCACCAGCACTGACTTTAAATTGTATTTCAGAAGCTTGAGGAAAATGCTGACTTTTTGGCAAGGTAGTATTTTTTAACAGCTGAACCAGGGAAGAAGTTCCAAAAGGCATTTCACAGCTGGAAGGCAACATACATCTGTTCCATTCCAGTCAGACTTTAGAAAGAACCCAGTTTCAAGATGTTTGCTGCCATCTAGTGCCTTATTTCTGTTTCCAACCCTTGGAAAAATGGCTGTCATGGTTCACAAAAAAGTTCAGAGGATAAAGTGGGTATCAATACACTATTCTTCAGCTGCCACTGCAGAGAAACACAAACTAAATGATGATTTCCATAATGCAGGGCTTGTTTGGTGTGGAACCAGGATGGAAGGTCATGTGAAGTGGTAACAACAAGGCCCTGCCAATAAGTTCTGGTTTATTTCAGCAGAGTAAGAAGAAACTTAATTTTATAAACACTGGAAAGGGATATTGGAACTTAGGGTTCAATTTCAATTTTTAATATGGTTGTGGGAAAAAAATCTCCTATAAACAAACATATAAAACCACTGTTTATCAGCTGAATAGAAACATCTTGCCACAAAATATTGTTTCAATGTCATCCCCTATTATTGTTATTTTGGTCATAAACAGTTTTCCCTGTGTTTCCCTGGTTCAGTTCTTGGCAACTTTTTTGAACATGTATCAACAACCATTTCTGGAGAGAGAAAACACTCAAATGTGTGGAAGACAGCACTTTCAAACTCTGGACATGTATTTGTCTTGGGTCTCTACTTCAGGGAATGTAGTTGAGACATTTAATGAAATTATACAAAATCTCTGGTTTTGTTAGGTGAAAGAAGTATATCTGACCTTATTTTTAGGAGTATTAGACTGTCTTTGCATATATGAGTCCAATGAATATAATTTTACAGTTACTGCAACAGTAAAATTCAGTAAGAGCTTTCCTGTTACACTATAAGATCAGAGTCTATGGCCATAATTTATAATTCAACATTTTTTAGAAGTAAATTAAAATTCATAACTCCTTTCAAAGTACTGAGGTTTTTTATTTAAAAGTCTTGCCATGGCAACTCTTAAATCTAATCTGAAAACCCTTCAGACATTTGTAAATTTAGCAATACACATTATCACTATCAACACTGCAAAGCTGTAAAATACTCGGGCTAAAAATATTTCTATAAGTTTTTTATTATCTAATAGAATGATTGATAATACAAGGCAGGAAGGTTTTCTGAAGAATAACTGAAATAATCTCTGCTTATATTGGCTGTTTATGGAGGGAACACAAGAATCTAACATGGTCTAATATGGTGCCCAAATATGTATGTAATTAAAAAAAACCCTAAGAAATCAAGCCTTCAAGGATCAGTCTGGGACATAAAGTCCTTGAAAAGGATGGTATTAAAGAAGAGTGTTTGCAAGAGGAAAATAACTGTCCCCAGGTGTCTATTTGTGACAGGGTGTACGTGAACCCTGGAGGTCTGTGGTTAATGAGTGCTACTGCTTCAGCACAGCTCTTCAACTGAGACCAGTCATCAACAAGTGCTGGTTTGAAGCAAGTTTTCTTTGATGGAGTAATAAGGTGTGCAGTCACAGTATTTTATATAGAAGAGCCATGAAAATGATTCTGTTGACCATATTAGACTCATACATCTCGGGTAAACTGAGTAAAAAGAGCAATCTTGCTGAATAGCAAGAACAGCAGTAATTTGTCCTAAATCAAATGATGGCTGTTACATTGCTTTATTAATGCAATTATTGTCTGTTCTTATTTAGTGCATGTTATTGTGGATTTACAATTAGAGATTAATTGTTCATATTACAGATTCCTATTTTTGTAAGTCAAAACTGTCCTAGAGTAATGACACATGAAGAAATACAAATCACATTAACTGGCATTCATTTGCCAATGATAATGTTTTTTAAAATGGTAATGCTTTTCTGTGTACTTCAACTGATCAGCTAACTGATCAGAAAATTTATGCACAAATTTTATGGTTTGGTTAAGGTTATTAACTACTGAGACCAATATTCACAAATGTAGCTCAATTTCCCTTTAAGAAACATTTCTAAAACTTGCACATGCTTCAGGTATGCTTCTGAAGCTTTATTGCCCATGACTTTGGGAAAATTTTTAGCTTGTCAATTTAACTTCAAATTTTTGAGAGAATGCCCTTGCCAGCCCTGGTAGCCCATGGATTTTATGTTAACACAATAGGTGACTGACAGAGTGAGTATACCCTTTATTTGTACTCCTACTCATTTGAAACATTTGGAAGAATATCACATTTTTGGGTCAGCCTTTCCAACTGAGATCTGTACAACTTGTATTTGTGCATCACCAACAGTTTCGAATGAGGGCTTGGAGAGCTATATATGTCTAAACTTATCCTTGGAGATTTGGATTAGATCAGGCTTTGATTTAAGTTGGTCAAGAACCTTGCTGCTTCACAGAGTATGTGCAGATAAAGTAATGTGAATGATAAAAGTACTTCAAAACTGTAGCCAGAGCAGATTCTATAACGTTCTGTCAAGATTAGGCATTGCTGTACACAGAATCATCATGGTGATGACATGCCTTTAGAGAGAGGGTAATATTTTGGGGAAAGTGAGCAGATCCAGATGGTCCTGTTAAAGGTCAGATTCTACAGCTTTTCTTGATGTATAAACATGAAAAAGACGAAGCACAACTTTTGAGAGTCTTTCTAGTGTAACTACTATCTAAATACTGTACATTCTGGTTCCCTTTTTGTTAGGATCTCTGCTAGTGTGTTTAGAAAGTCTGAAAAAAAATCTTTGAAAGCACAAGTACTTCTTAGGATGAGATTCAAACTTAAAGTCTGGGAAAAAAAGGTCTTCCAGTTCCAAAATCTACCACTATTTGTTATCAATACCCAACTTCACATTTTTGCTTTCAATTTCTGTGCTAGATCATTGCACAGAGAAAAGTAATTTTTAAATCTTTCCCTGAAATGCTATGCTATTACATTAGTTGGTGGTAATACTACAAAATTGCCAGTCCAAAAGGTGGAGGGGGATTGAAGATCATAACTTTATAATGCAAGACATTTGAGGGGCTCCTTTATACTTCCTATCTTTCTCATGAGAACAAGTACTTATTTTCATCTCTGACTTCCTTCTTTCTTTTGTCTGTGTATACCTCTTTCTCTTCACACAGCCCACCCCCAACCATTTCCTCATTTGACTGATCTCATTTATCAGATTGCTGCGTATTTGACCCACAAGTGTTTGAATTAACCAGAGGTTTGTCAGTTTTTCAGTTTTGCAGTGGTCAGTCATGTACTTCCCATGTAGAACAGAGTGAAAAAATGTGGGAGGAACATTGCTCTCTCTATGCTATTTATAGAACTCTTAGTTCCTCTGGCAACTTCTCTAAAAAGATGCCTTCTATACTGAAAAATGCATGGATGAGAGAATGCTGGAAAGATTCTCCCCATTAAACACAATTTATAAGAATTAACATAGTGTGGGGTTTTTTTGGGTTTTTTTTGGGGGGGGGGTTTGTGTTTGTTTGTTTTTGTGGTTTTGTTTTTTTGTTTTTTTGGGGTTTTTTTTGGGGGTTTTTTTTGGTTTTTTTTTTTTTTTTTTTTTTTTTTTTTTAGGAATTCTTACAGCAATTTGTTGGAATCCTGAATCAAAATTACTTTAGTCTGTTGAAAATATCACCCTAAATTTTTTTAATCTAACCAAGTGATTGTTTTGAGTTGTTCTGGATGTGCAGATTCTCTCATTTATATTTAGGAAAGCACTTGATATAGTTCCTTAAACCTCTGCACTAGAGATACACAGTGGCAAAAAAATGTAACTCACACAGCAAAATACCAACTTAGAGTAATTCTATGCCTTAAAGCAGACTATTTCATTAAAATACCCTGCAACATTAAGTGTTTGGGAAAACTTGACTGCTTCAAAATTAATTTTTGAACAACAGTCAGTAAGCACCTGCTAGTGCTTTTGTTGAGAGGAGCATTCTAACCCATTTAAGAACAGTGCCCACTGAGGTGACAATCATCCACCTCAAGCACAAGTTTATTGTGAATAGTGTTTCAAACAGCAAAAGAGATACCCTGGGGAAGAAAATCCATTACGAGCTGGAGGTCACAGCTCGACAGCAGCCATGTGCCCAGGTTACAGAGAGTCACAGCCTGCTTTGCTCCGTGGTGCAGCTGGATTCCCAGACCCATCCTGGTGCAGGTTTCGAGCAGGAGGCTGCATCAGGGTGACAGAGGGAAGAGGCAGCTAGCTATAGCTACTGCCTTTACAGTCTGGAAACAAACAAAAGATTCAGTCTTACAATTAGATATAAAATGGTGCCTGTATTTTGGATTCCTGATAATGGAAGCCAAAACGTTTTTTCTGAGCACTGGAGGGCACTGCAGCACTGAGGAAGAAATGTGCTCCAAAACGACATTCCATAAAACAATGACTGTTTGCAGAAATGGGCTGGGGGAATCTGAAGGCAGCAGAACACCAATCACTCATTACCGATCTGGAACACACTGTTTCAGCTGGAAGTGTTACAATTTTATATAGCCCTGCAAAGGGCTGGGCAAACATCTACATAGGCAGGATCTGTAGACTCCTATATGTGCCTAACTTTCCCTTTTTAAGTATCCCCATTTTCCTTCAGCACTTCAATCGATTTTTTAAATGTATTACAGAATGTCTGAGATGTTAGTGAAAAAAATACACAGTTAACTCTTCTCTCCCAAAATATAGAGACAGGTAGACAAGAACAGGGTTCTTAATTCTTTCAGTGTGTTAACCAGTCTGTCCACAATATAAACCTAAATTAAATCATTCTTAGATTAGCTCAAAAATACTTTCCTAAAATCCAGGATCAGGTGGCATACTAAATTTTTTTTTTTACTTTTCCAGACAAGTCTTAGCTCTTTATGGGCTGCTTCATCTCTCTGCATTTAGGGGAAGGAGAAAATCTCATTAGGAGGTGATGGTTCTCTCCTATTTAAAAAAGCCAACAGAAAACAAAAAATATTCTCTGTAGTAGGAAAAGTGTTGCTAAAGGCCATATGTAGGATTTTTTAAGATAATTTTTTCCCATGAATCTCAAAAGCAAATCAGGTGCACTTTGCACAGGTGTGATGAATTTAAACAGAGCATGTATCAAAATGATGGTTCCTTACTGCTTTGCTTTTCCTGCTACTCTCAGCATTTACACTCTTTCTCAACTCCAGTTGACAATTATCTTCCATTCCATCATTCTGATATATTGACATTCCGTAACTTGGTGTGTAAGTTCTGGCAGCATCTTAACTATCTCACACTATGGTTCTGTCCTTTCATCCTCCATTTTGTTGGAAGACCTCCTGATCCTTTTGCTTACCAGTTTCTGTGTCCCACCTTCATTCCTAATCCTTCAAGCACATCTCAAGCCACTTTGTTTGGTTTCATCTTTGATCTCCTCCTCTCTCTCACACCCGCTTTTCTCTTTGCTGTAAGTTTCCTCAAGGTCAGAACCTTCTTCCTGTTAGTTTGGGAGATGCCTGTCTGCAGTCCCTTCCTTAGTGACTCTGCTGAGATCTCTCATCAGTTAATAAGGAAGGGAAGGTTAACAGCAAGAGAGGCAATCATTGTGATGAGAAAAAGGCAGGTAGATCTCCCACGGTTTCTGTGAAATTGCTCACAAACTCCAGTTTCATCCAAAGCAGCAAGATCAGTTTTTACTTCCCAGGCTGCAGCAACTTCATGGCACGCACATCACCAATTCCTGGGTCTCTGTCTCAGGGTGGCAAGCAGTGATTTTACTGGGCAGAATACATTGCCACTTTCTGAGGATAAAAGGATGGCAAATAAAATTACTTAGAGCAGAAAGACCCTGGAATGAGATATCAGGAAATAAATGCAGTTGTCTTACAAGCCTGTGATCTTTACTCCCATCCATGCTGGGCTATGTACCAAGTAAAGAAAACTGAGTTAGGTGTGCTTTAAGCTGGTGACAAAGACCAAACCAAGCTCTTTCTCTGGCTGTAAATCCCCTTCTGTGCTGAGTTTCAGCAATATAAGCTGGTTAGTCAGAACCGAACAGGAAAATAAAGTGAAATAGGTGTTTTGATTCAGGTATATTCATATCAATGTGAATTAAAAACATGTATTTTAAGTTGCATAAAGTTATTTATCAGTGTAAGTAAAGCTTTCCAAAATATGAGCAGGAATTCTCTACTTGAACCTCAGCCTAACAGGGTTTAGTATCTCTGTTCCTTACAGTTGCCTACTTTTATTATAGAATTAGTTGTCTTTCCAGCCAATAGCAATTTAAAAAATGTACTGAAGTTTATAAATTGAAGTAAAAACAGATTTCTTGCTGTCTGTTTACTAATGTGCTAATCAGTGATGAGAAGAGAGAAACAGGAGAAAAAGCCAGAGCTGTTTTTGTGCTTGGCATCACCAATTCTGCCTTGTGATAACATTATGCTGGAACCATTCATTCACTCATTACCCAGTCAAACTTGTTTAGATTAAAAAGGTCAATTAAAAGTGCAGAATAAAGATTTCCTTATTCTGAAGTGAAGAGATGTAGCAGCTGGAAAATTGAAAGTTCTGCTCACACAAAATACAGCTTCTAAGAAGATGACAAGTCTGCATGTTGTACTACAAACTGAAGTATTTATTCTGACATAATTTTTATATAAAATTAAGCAGCTTTTCATGCTAAAACTCATTTAACTGTTCTGTTAAAAAATACCTATGCCACTCTTCTTCGTGCTAGGGTGAATAACCTAATGCTGCAAGGGATAGAAAGAGCAGATCTGTCCTTCAGGATGGTACTGCTCCTCACATGCATGTAAGCATGACAGGAGAGGGAGAAGGCTGTGCCTTAATTCCATCCCTGAAATATGCTGTGGCTGTGGTAAATGCAATTTGACAGTGCAAGTGTCCCCTTTAGAGCAAGACAGACCTAAAGATTATAGATGGTGCTATGGACTGCTTTTTTGTAGGTAGCTGCTCAATTTTTATGACATGGGATCATTTCCTGCCTGGGAGAATGTCAGCTCCATACCACAAGGCAGCTCTCCCTCTGTCAGATACCTAAGGTAGCTCCAAACTGCCTGGTTGTCTGTGCTGGTGAGTGCAAATGCTCAGATAGCAGTTTGCCTTCTCTTTAGTCTCCTTGAGGGATCAGGTTAATCAGTCTTTTCAGTCTGATTATTGTACCTGTTTCTGAGGATGGTTTATTTGCTACTAAGCTGAACATTTCTTTTTCACTTTGTCTATACAGACTTTTTTTTGAATGATCTGATAAATGTTTCCAAAATAATGCAAATGTACATGAAATATTTGTGATTGTTTTCAACTCATAGTGTTAATGCTGCAGATAGCATAAGAAGCTGGTTTGATTATTCCCAGTGTTATTCAGCAAGGGAAGTGCATTCACTCCATGTTGCTAGGCTACCAGCCTTATTTACAGATAGTCAGAACCTTCCAGGGCAGAGAGAGCTGAAAAGCTTTAAGAACAGATGTAAAAAGAGGAAATAATAAATGGCACTGATGATGCATTAGAATTCATTTTAATGTGTATTTTACTGTGGGGGCCCAGTGAGGGAACATGCAAGGAACAAACACCTCAAGCAGGGAAAGCAAGAGGGAAAGAAACAACTAGCACTGCACAGTAGTTAAATCAGTTGTCAAATTTAAGATAGCTTTTTGATTTTGAAAGTCAGCAATATAAAAGTAAGCCACCAAGAATGTATATAAGAACAGGAAGATGTACCTACAGAGTAGATTAAAAATTCACTGTAAAGACATGCCCAGTTCATCTAGCCTAATGAAATTGGGTCTTATTTGCATTTTGTTTTCATTGTTTCAGCTAGACACAGATCTGTCCTGGGGCACCCCTTGTTTAGCAATGTGGCTACCCAGAGAAAGAAGCCTTTCCTCCAACAAGCCTCACACAGCTCATTTTGGAGGCTCGGCAAGGGAAGGCAGTGCTACATCTACAAAGTAACCTGCCTTATCAGTACCCTGCAGCATCTTATCTTATCTCCAGGGTCCTTCACCAGCTTTGCCTCTGCCTCCTTAGGAGCACTGACCCAGCTGAGTTCCCTCACTCACAGCTCTGTCCCACAGGTCTGCATATGGCAGTGGAACCATGGGCTGCAACACAGTTCACTGGCAGCCTCAAAAGAGCAGAAGGAGTGGGCCATGCCCAGGCTCCAGCTGGGAGCTGTAGAAGATGGACCAGAGACAGGTTCACAAGCTCCCAGCAGCACAGCATTCCAGACAGGAGGCAGAGTTGGAGCCAAGAACATGGCACCATGGCTTAAAGAACAGAAAACAGTCTTATTTGTGGAATATGGCCTCATCAAATATGGGGCAGAAAACAGATTTTTCATAGAAAATTCAAGTTCTGCCCTGTGAAAACCAAGTATCTGCATCTCCAAAGGAAATCACTTGCACAAATGTGACAGCTTCTGCCTCAGATCTAATGGATGCAGAAACATGATTCTCTTGAAATTGCTACTGGGAGGTATGTAAAGGTACATGGGTTTGCACATGAGCTACCTTAATGGAAATATCCTACAGATATACAAGAATGGTTTCTTCCAGCTGAAGGAAGAGGGGAGAAAATCTGCAATGGTGAAATGCTGCAGCTGGGGTGCTAACCATAGTGCTCCTGTGAGCCTGATGACCAAAACTTGCTGAACACCATGAGTCATATGAGGCTGTACCTCCCCTGCCCTGGCTGGCTGGGCTCGCTCATGTCAGTGTGAATCAATGCTGGAGAGGCAAGAGCATCTCGGCTGAGAAAAAGAGCACATTAAAAAACAAAGAGAGAAACGGGTAAAATGTGTTTACAGCCTGCTCTGTTGGTTTGCAGCTGGTATGCACTAACATCCATCACTTAAATGTTTAAGGCTCTATTACTCAAGCAGAGGAATGGCAGTAGCTGCAGGCGCAGAAGCAAATTTTACTCCATTAACCCTCAAATACCACCTGGAGTAACTTCTCCTCTTCTCTGGAGTTCCTTTATTTTATCCTGCTATAACAGAGGACAGAGCTTTACTCATCTAATTCAGACACAGTGGGTAAGAGGAAAAGAGGCAAAATATGTAGGTAATATCAAATACAGGGAACCTGTTAATGCCTTCTAGGTCCCAAGGAAGGAGCAATATGCCTGTGCATCCTTGAGAGACTCCCACATACACCCAGCAGCCTCTGAATTGTGGCTGGTCATGGCCCATTACCCAGTTCTGAGCTCAGCAGCCTGATCCTTCTTGGCTTATGGCTCTGAGCTTCTCTCAGCCCGTGGTGCCCAGGTAATTGCTGGCATCCACCTTCTCTGCCAGGGGAGGGGGGTCCAGCAGTGTGTCTGCTAATTTTTCTCCCCATGCTGCCCTCCAGCTGCAGAGGGCACAGCTGGTGTCTCAGGTCACCTTCTGCACTGGCACCACCACCTGAGCCAGTTGGGGCGGGAGTGAAGGGCTGCTCCTCCACCACAGGGTCCTCACCCTGCACTGCTACCCTGTCAGTGTAGCTTAGGTGGGAGTTGTTCTACGGGGCCTCATCCCTTCTGTGCACAGCAATGGAAAGCTGGTGCCCACTCAGTGGCACAGGTGATGTGGGAGGCTGCAAATACATGTTGAGGAGCACTGGAGCATACTGGGACCTTCCAGACTCACCCAGATTAAAGACTCAATTTTTAAAAGGTGGCACTAATCCCTTCAAACACCTTTGGTATTTGAAGGGTTTGGACTAGTGATTTTTGGAGATTATTTTCACCTTATCTGTCTTAACACAGAAGTTAATTTCTCTGGATTTTTTTACTGGAGTGACTAATAGCACCTGCTGGCAATGAGCATGGATGTTTCCATAGATACACATTCTGCTCACGCATTCGCTCTTATGCAGGTCTAATGCTTGATGAGGGGGGAATCACTTAGGGGGAACCTACACAGAATCTTTGGGAACTGCATGGAATCTCATTGCCTTTATTATGGTATTAAAATACAGTCTGTGATTAAATATTTGGGAAGGAAATTAGTGTATCAGCTGTTAAGTATGGCTGAATGTTCCCAATGAATCTCAGCTTCCATGATGAGTGAGTCCTTGAGATATTTTTAAATTTTTTTTTTGCACTCTAACACATAACTGGATGTTTTAGCTAAGTTTTTAGCTATTTATCATAGCTATCTTAGCTATGATAGAAACATTACCAAGGAGGAGGATTTTAAAGTCTATTCAGAATTGAGTTTTAAATTATCTGTTGATCTCAGCATGATTGCATGATTAGAAATTTATTACTTCCTAAGCCACTTACTACAAAAAATACAGAAATTATACATCATAAATTATTTTATTTAACCTTAATTTACAATTTCTTTTAAAAAGTAACTTCTCACTTGCTTTAAGACAAATCTCATTTTCTTAAGTTACAAAATAGGAAAAAAACCTAAAATCACCTCTTCCGTTACTGAAATTTAAGTTTCTTTTGTTAGTAGCCAAACTTTTAAGAGAGGGGCTGTTTTCTTGATTAAGAAGTGTAAAATAATTAATTTAATCAAGTTTTGATCAAACACAAAATAGTTAATAGGCCTAATACACATGGAGGGAAACATTTATCCTGGATAAAGAAGAAAAATGCCTTCAGTTGTGAGTGAATGTGAGCTGGGAATTTTTTGATACCCTGAAACACTTAGGTGAGGTACTCATCTATCTCTCTTATAGTCTCATGCCATTTGTTCTCCACAATCCACATTCTTGTTGCATCCACTGGCCATCTGATTCCTGCACCACACTCTATCTTTGTACTGAAAATATCAACAGATCACTGTGAAAAGATAATGAGATTACTGCACTAAACCCAATATGTATTTCCTAGGTGTCCTTTCAGTAATTAGGACCCAGGGTTGAAGAAGTGAAAGAAGACAACTCTGACTATTCCTAAAGCCTTCTTGAAGCAAGAGAAAACAAATCCTATTTGTAGCAGTTGTTCAATGCAGTTTGAAATAATTTCAGTCAGCTTTCAGGTAGTTCCCATGTGAATTTGCAGTTTCTGAAGATTCTGTTTTTAACAATGTTTTACCAGATTTTTTTGTTTTATTTTGTGTCCCTATGCCTAGCACAGACAAGCTATTGGAGCGAGAGAAGAAATGAAGCACCTGCAGAGATCCTAGAATCCAGATAAGATTCCATAGTTATTTTAGTGAAAGCTTTTATTCCTAGTTTGTGTAATTTTTTTTGCTGGCTGCATCTGGAATAATTTTCTAGGAAAGAGATTCCTTTTCCCACTCAGTCTGTTTTCTTTTCAGACCTTTTTTTTTTTTTTGCTTTGTGCTATTTTGGAAAAGTAATAAGATGCAAGTAGGCTACCCTTATCTGAAGTGGCTTTATAAGTAGGACAAAGTCTGAATCTCTTAGCACAAACTTGGACAAAATAAAGATCCTATTTTTTTTTTAAAGTTTTATAGCTGTTGGCATTATGTAACAATACAATACACAGCTAAATTTAAACACAACTTCAAATAAAAAAGGTAGCATTAATTCTTTTTTAGCTCTCCTGATTTTAAAATAAATAAATGAGTCTCGATTCTTTCTTTTCTTGTTTGGGTGGGGTTTTTTCCTGATGTTTTTCTGAACTCAGCTTTGCAATGCACTTGCAAATATTGGAATAGACTTTCGCATTACAACAACAGAAGTGTCTTATTAAAAGCAGACCATCTTATGGTGTCAATTCCACTATGCCTCTGTTCAGAAAGAGAGTGCACAGATCAGATGCACAGCTGCATAGGTACACAAGGAAAAGGACAGCAAGCAGTTAATTGAAATTTTAACTCCAGAGGATGTTTGGGCTGCAGTTTCTGAATTCAGTCAACCCCATCAAGTTAGGTGTTTTGCCTGTCCTCCCTAGACAGTTCTCCTGCTCAGTCTGATGTCTCACTGGAGATATCAACCCTTTCTGTAGGAGAGAAACCCTCTTATTTTCGATATGCTTCTGTTGTTGCTCTAGGCTACAACAGAGTAGAGCTCTGGGCTCTAGCTTGTCCCATTTTTTCCCCACTACCTTGTGCTAGTGATTCAAAACATCTTTGCTGTCAAAAAGCCACAGTTTTTAGTGGGAAAGCATGAGACACAACTGGGTCGAAAGGAGGAGAGGTGATTTAAACAACAGACTATGACATATCTCCATCTGTGCAGTTCAGCTGTCACATGTGGCCTCCTGGATGGGGACTAAAAGTGTGCTAATAGGCTGCAACATTTCTAAGGTGTATAAACAGCAAATGCTTCTTTTGATGTGTGACTTCCAAAATATTGTAGCAGCTTTAAAAATGCCACAACATGGCAAAGAGAAGTTCTATGTAAGTTACAGAGAGAAAGCACTGAAGGGATGTGGAGAAAACTTTAAAGGAAAAGAAGGAGGTGACAGATTTGTCAGCCACCGAAGTTGCAGATTACTGGGAAACATAGAAAATCAAAAAGGCTAATTAATTCTTGTAAGGATTATCTGGAATTTTTCATTTGATTGTCCTTTTTTTCTATTTTGTAATTTTGTCCTCAGTAGCCCTATACTTTGCTAAAGGAAGGAGCATTTAAGTGTTAATGAAAATGGATCTACTAGAGGTATGCACTACCTCAGGGCTTCAAAGTCATGCAAAAGTGTTCTGTTTGGATATTTCTGAGATGTGTTTTGGGAATTTGGGAAGTGCTGCACAAGTCCTGCCTTGCCCAAAGGACAAGTTTTGTACCATTGGATGTTATATCTCTGGTGGACATGAAAAAGAACTGTTTCCTGTGGAGAACCCAGTAAATGGAAATTGCCTTTTAAGAAATGTTTTCAAAAACAAGTTAAACATTTCTCTGGCTAACTACAACCTGTATGGTTTGGTATGATAAGGGGTTTAAGTAGTGCAACCTTGTGTATTTCTACAGTGTACTGTCAGCAGCACTTTCTTATGACTCTACTCTGTGAAGTGAGCTGAAATGTCATATTTAACCATGCTCCTACAAGAGCTTTACATGAGGACTGCCAAAACATGTGGATGTGACTAGAATTTGACATACTTTCTTTTGAGGTACAGTGATGAATTGAAATATTTCATAGAAACAGAGAATTGTCAAGGTTGGAAAAAAGCTCCAAGGTCATTAAGTCTTTTGACTCAACACCATCATTTCAACTAAATCAAAGCACTAAGTGCCATGTCCAGTTACAGTTCCTGGACTGTTTCCTGAACAGTTCCAGGGATGATGATTCCACCACCTCCCTGTACAGCCCATTCCAATGCCTAACCATCCCTTGAGTGCAGAAATTATTCCTAGAGAAATTCTTCCACCCTAAACCTCCTCTGGTACAGCTTGAGGCTCTCATCCTATCACTTGCTGCCTGAGAGAAGAAGCTGAGCCCCACCTAGCTACAACCTCATTTCAGGCAGTGGTAGAGAGTGATAAGGCCCCTGCTAAGTCTCCTTTCCTCCAGGCTTAACAACTCCAGATCCTTCAGCTGCTTCTCAAAAGATTTCTTCTCTAGACCAGCTCTACTTCCCCTCTCTGGACATGCTCCAGCACCTCAACATCCTTCTTGAAGTGGGGGGCCTAGGACTAGACACATCACTTGATGTGTGGAAAAATATATTAAATATTAGGAGAGAAAAAATATCATTGTTTCAAAAGATATCTAAGCATAGCCTTATTTGTTGAATTTTTTAAGAGACATTATATTATTTGACATTTTCTCAGCCATGAGAACACTGCTAAGAACTGCTTGGGAGATAGCATACACTGTTCATTCTTAGGGAGAGGAAACTGCAGCTGATTTGGCAAGATTGGTGTCTGAATCTGTGATGTAGAGATGTTGCTGCTAATGTGGCACAAAATCTATCTTGTGCATGCACCACCAACAGTAGAGCTGCAGGCTCTGCAGTCTTCAAAAGGCTATTTAAATGGCTCATGTTTTTCAAGTAGAATTTTTGACAGCTATTAAGGAAGCTAAACTGCATTTTTAGAAGAGATTACATTTTATTTAGATTTTATTTAGCTGTTTTCTTATGCAAGAAAACAAGTATTGTATTGCCAGGGTTGCTTAACCATTCCTCTGATGACTTATGAAAACCTATGATTCAGGCAAGATCTTGCAAAAGTTTGTGGCATTTCATGCTTACTAAAAAGGGAATACTATATATTTTTCAGCACTGTTGACACTTGTACAAAAAAACGTTTTTGTGCCCTGCTACTGAAACGCCCTGTAATGGCCACACTGAAGTTGTCACAATGGCATGACTATGCTGTATAACTGTGAACAAGGAAATTGCTTATCTGAGGCCAATGGATTTTTGCCTCAGCAAATTCCAGGGAAAAAAAAAAAAAAAAAGGAAAAAGTCCTTAAACTCATGAAGCTCACTCTGATACAGAAAGTGATACATGTAAGCCAACTACTGATTATTCATTCTAAAAAAGCTCTATGCATGGGCATAGGGAATGAAAGCAAATTATACTAATCAGAAATTGGATAGACTACAATTTGTATAGCTTAACAAAGGATGCAGACTGAAATTTTGGGCAGCCTGGCAACACTTCTTTGTGGTCCCTATGTTTCATAAATTATTGAATCATACAGCAGTAACTTACTGGACTGAATTTGCCAGTTTAGAATTTTATCTGTGGTTAAAACATCTTCCCTACACTAGTTCAAGAGAATGAAGCAGCAGTCTAGTAATTGCATAAGTTTTAAAACAGACTAGTCATTTAAAACCAATTATTAGTATTAATGGGCTTCTTCTCCATGACATCATGTTTTTTTTTTCTTATTTCTTAGAAAATGGCATCATAAGGAAGTAAAAGTTGTTAATAAGTAAGTTTTTCTGACAAAAGGAAAACTGCTGCTATATTTTCCGCTATATTATGTATATTCAGAGAAAAATAGACAAAAATTCACTGAAAACAGACCAAAATGCTTTGTATGACAGTGAAAACAGTAAAGAATAAAGTCAGCGTATGCAACAAACAAGCAGGAATATGACAAGGTAGTTTCTTTCTGCAGAGCACAGTGACAACTACGAGAAACTTGTCTTGCTGATCCTGATATTTGTTTCTCTCTCTACAGCTATCCTTTCACTTTAAAGTCTGAAAACCAGAAACCTTCTCCCACATTAACTGAGTGATAAGCCAGGGAGAGCTGTCCTCTTAGCTTAGAAACAGCCCTGAAGGAATGCAGCTACCATCTGATGCTCAGCAACACTCAAACTTCTCCAGTCCACAGCACAGAAGGAAATTGTCACTAGCTGCCAGAAAAAGATCAGATTTTGTTTCTCTGCAGCATGACCTGGTTGCAATTGTGAAGTTTGACCAATGTGAAAAAAATATGGATTTTATTTCTTTCTCAATTGAGCAAAGTGTGCAAAAATAGACTTGACATTAGGGTATGTCCAGAGATATCTATTACTTTATTTTCTATCCTTTAATGTCCTATTTTTGATCATGAATTTGCACAGCTTCTAGGATCCTTTCCCCAACTTGCTTTCCTGTATTTTAACTGTCATTACCTCACTAAAGCTTTAGAAGCTCTATCAAAAGACACTTGCACAAATTGCTAGTGCCTGTGACAGCATTGAAGTCTTGTGCTGCAGTGGGTTGCCTGCCTGGGTCATGCAGGATGGTGTGCAATTACCTAAATGCTCTTTACCTTTCTCTCAAGAAGTAGAGCTTAATCTAAAGTAAAAGTGGGTTGTCAGTGGTCGATAAGTTGTGCTTTGAGCTGGCCTGTTTTTCTTCTGAGTCAGGCTATGTTCATGAAACACTGAGTTTCGTTCCTTTCCATCTGTCATTTGAAATCTTTGGAGAATTTAAAACTGGTAGTTTAAAGAAAATTAGAGAAATTTGTTTCAGTGAAATGCCATGACCTATGAAATATATGTTGAATAAGTTGAATTATTTTTTTTCCCCAGGCCTTAAATGTTGTGAAACTATGAGGCAAATAGCATAAGCAGTCTGACATTGCAGTATGCATCATGATAATTGTTGGAGCTGTTTCCCTGTATGGCAGCCCTCATACTTAATAACTAAAACCAGCTAACCCAAATCTGGCTTCTATTAAAAATTCACTATAAAGATTTTCTAGGCTGACACATAGTGACAAGAGCTTTAAAATTATTTTCCTATTAAAAATTATTTGATACTGAAAAATCAACATGGTATCTAAGTTTTAGACAACTATTCTAAAGTTACCTTATTAAGGGCTAAGCTGACCACAAGCAAAGGGGGACTTATTTTGTTTTTCAATATATATTTATTGTTTGCATCTCACTCGATGGCTTTGCTCAGCAAGAATTTTGTTTTATTAGATGGGTGGAGAGAATCCCAAGCTAACTTGGAATTGGTTGTGAATCCAAAATCTGGTTGTGAGCAAATACAGTACAGTGACTCTGACTGAAAGCACACTTGACTGACAGTATACAGTCAGATCTGTCTTGTAACAGCCTCTGCATCCACCTGAGCTAGCAACCAGAGACCAAGTCCCTCAAATGGATTTTTCCATTCTCTTTGACCCTTGAATGGGGCAAATTTCTGCAGCAGCTTTCATACTAAAGAATATTCCCAGACTATGTAAAAGCATATAAATAATTGTGGCTAAAAAGGAAATCTTAATGTGATATTCTGGAGGACTAACACAAGCTGAGCAATTTCATACAAGTAGAAAATTATACAAGTGAAGTCCTCTCTTCCCTTCAGGATACGATGAATTACTACCATTTCTATACAGAAATGCAAGTGACAAGTCCCACCTTAAAAATATGTTCAGTCTTTCTGCAAACTCCACTGGATGGTTTTGCAGGCAACATCTTAAGTAATGGAAGCCAAGGGTTCGGGTAAAATAAAAAAGTTGCTTTTCACATTTTACTTTCTACTCAGGAACAATGATACTTACTTGGAGTCAAGTAGGTCTTTACCTTAGTATGACCAGTGTTGCAAAATTTAGAGTTTTCTCAAAAACTTCACCTCCTGAAACTGTAATTGCACAAGAACCTCAGTTTTCTAGGTCAGTGTTGGAAAGAGAAAAGAGAAAATATAATGTGAGCATAACTCTGGAGGCAATTATCATTACTTTCAAACCAGCACATTGTCATTGCCTCTATAATTTTTTTAACAGTTCCCGTGGTTAACTTTTGTTAATCACTAAACTGTTTGGAAGTCCCACCAGTAGAAGAGTATTATATGTGCTGTTTTAAAGTGTCAATGGCTTTGAATGGTTAGATGAATTTTGCAACCTCAGTGTATTCAGCTGAAGCCAACTACAGCTGGAACAGAATATGTCATCAATGAAATAGTTAGCAATGAAATAATCCAAATAGTTGATGGTTTCAGCCAATCTGAAACTGAAATTCAGCCAGTTGTTGAAAAATCTAGTAACTTATCAGGCGCTTCCAAAAGCAGATTTCTTTCAGTTCAGAAAAAAGTCTCCATAACTCTGATATGTCTGGGAGGAACACATGGAACCAGTTGATACCTATTTAAAGCTTTTAGCAACAGGGAACTTCCACAAGCTTCTACTTGTGAGCAGTTGCAACCATAGTTTCCAAAACAGTATTATGTTTGAGAAGCTTGACTCCTGGTGATCCTATTAGTTATAGGTGTGAAACTGTGATGGTTTGAACAAAAATGAATCAAAAGCTTTTAACACCTATTTCCATGACACTATGTACCAGCTGCATTTCAAGCAGATCAATGCAATCCTTCTTTTTGTGTTATCAGACAGAAGTGCATAAAACATGCCTTAATTAAGACACATCCTTAGCCTAAATTAAGCATGCCTTTAAACAAGCTCCAGCTTGCAATGCACATGGTCACCACCACAGGCCTGGTGTCTGGAGTGAGAGCTAATCACTAGGAAATGGATAGATACACAACAATGCGTGTGCTTTTTCAGAAACCAGACTGCAAAGGAGTCTCTGTCCACTTAAGATCTGTACCCCTAAACCCTTCTCAAATTGTAGCCGAGATCCAGGCCACTGGAATTACTTGGTCCCATAGTATCTACTATGGTGGGAACAGCTTTCCTTGGAATGAAGAGTTTTGCATCTTCTTTATGCACCAGATCAAATTCCGGAGCTGAAGGTTGGTAATGGCGTACAGAAAATGTATCATAAAATTGTCCCTATTCTGCTCAGACCACTTCCAATCTTTTGCCGGATTTAATAAGAATTAATTAATATTACCAGTTTCTAAGCTAAATGGCTGCTCTTTCCTTATGTTTGTATCAAAAAATTATGCTCATCTCAGCAGTCAAATATTGTTTTGGATTCTTTAGATAAATAATTTTGAGTTCAGTTCTGTTTTTCTGTAAGTGAACAAGAAAGAAAATCTCTTTAGGGTAGGTATTTCTTTTATAATATGAAGATAATTTTACATATATATGTGCAATAGCGTCAATAAGGTGTTGTTCTTTTTAAAAACTACCATGCTGAACAGTCAATATATATTGTGTTTTAAGTGGAATATTATTTTTTCTCATAATGATGGACTGAGGTCCATCTAATCTAATTTTGTCATCATTTATAGTATCATTTCAATGGAAAGAAAATTACAACTTTCACTCTCGTTTTTCTTTCTGAAGATCTTAACTGATTTCCTTTTTTATTTTTTTATTGTGATTATTTGTATTTAACAGGGCATTTTACTTTTGAATTTTTCATTCTGTTATAAATACTGTTGATTAATGCTGGAACACTGCCAGACAAGCTTGCAGTAGAAGGGTTGTGCAATTCTTAAATGTTCTACATAAACATTCTTGTCATGGAGCCCACTCCTCTAACAACTTCCACTGAAGCTGCTGATCAAGGGAAGCACTGGCCATCTGCGATGCTAATGTCGGAAGTGTATTGCTATGTTTTCTAAGAAATATAATTATCCTTTTAAAAAATAAGGTCTGATACAGCTTGGGAATTTTTAAAGAAGGAACTGCACAACACAGTGGGATATTTTTGCAGTGTACAGAACTTACAGTCTTAATTCCCCATGACTGTTAAAAGGGTGATAATTGCTGAATGCCTTCTGTTACTTACTTCCTTTCCTCTTGTTAGCTTGGTTTGATTTAAAGACAGTCCTAGTGACATCTTGACTGAAAATAATGAAAAATATGGTAAGTGGGTGTTCTGAATTAAATGGGTTTGTTTTCCTAAAGATCATTAATGTATCTGCTAGCACATTCCAGGCTTACCTAACCTCATAGAAAGAACTGATATACTTTTGTAACATTTGGTTGGAAACACATTTACTCAGGTGACAGAGGAACCTATGGAAAGTATTAAATTAATTCATCAATCTGCCTTTTGATTCTTGTGTGACTGTTATTTTATAAACCAATCTTGGAAAGGTTGTTCATTTTGAACAGTCAGTCTGTATCAGGAGCATACCTGATGCATCTGTATGATTCCTTGTTTGGGCTGACTCTGAATTAAAAAATTTCCATGGATTTCCCATTCTCTTCAGTTCATTTCACAAAACCATGAGATGTTTCCAGAAAAGAAATAATCAATAAAATCTAAGTAAGAAACTAAAATGTCTGGACAAATATTGTATATCAAACCTCCAGGTGTTCCATTTTTGCCATCAGATGCCTGCAGTGTCTTAACCAATTTTCATGAGTGGGAAGTGAGAAAACAACAGTTAAAATATCAATGTCCAATAATGCTTTTTAGCAATACAGGCCTAGCCTGTGGTTTCGTTTGTGAAAAGGGCATAGCTGATAAAAATCGTGGGAAGTTTGGTGAAAAATCTAAGACAAAGTATCCTATTGCTGTTTTCTGTGAAAAATGCTGCAGTTACCTTACCCCTTCCTTAAACTCTCTACTGCTATTTTATTTTGCCCCACTTTTAGGCACAGACTTAATTGACAATGATTTTCACACAGTACAGTGAAGCATGAAGAAATAACATAACAAGAATCACACAGATGAGGTCTCAGGTGCCTTTGAGAAGGGTTTCTGTCTTCTGCATAAGCAGTAGAAACCTCTCTAGCAGCTACAGTAGATGTTGAAGAATGTTGAAGAGCATAATCCATACCTAAGATAAAATAATGATAATCCAAGATTGCAAATTACTGAAGAAACAGCAGTGAATTAACAAAAAATGCTTTACAGCAGCCCATATTTACCACTAGTGAGTCTAGCATGAGTCCAAAATCAAGATACTGCTCAGTGGAACTTTGTATTTGAATCACATTTTGGGGCAGTGCCTTATGAGAGCTCCTCACTAGAAGCTGTTTGCAGTTGTTTAAAGTACTATTAAAGCAACATTTACTAGACCTGAATTTTGATCGATTCCAAATTATCGTTTCTATACCAGATATTTTGTAGGAGTAACACAGCTCCTACAGTTTTTGTACATGTTCAAGCAAAATTATCAAAGGAAAAAGGACTATTAAGAATGCAAACTGGAATGGCATAAATTATCTTCGATATGTGCTGAGCACCCCAAAACAATCTTGAAATAAAAGCTACTGAAATTAAAGTAGTTTCAGGTGGCTGCAATATCAAGCCTTCTCAAACATGAATTGAACTACTCTCAAGGGAAAATTTTAATTATGCTCTTCAGGCATTTTGCCCCATGACATCTATTAATATTGACAGAATATGTGTGCACGCATGCCTATCATGGACCTTATGCTGTCACTTCATGCCAACACTAAGGGCTGGCATCTGCTGGAAACAGGGCCTCCTGACTCATTCTGTTAGTGGAAACAGTTTTATTGTTACTGCCTTAAAAGAGTCATTGTAATGTTTTTGTATGTAATCATAAGGCAGCAAAGTGCCATTCAAATGAAACAGAACAGCCAAGTGCTCAAATTTTACTTGTTTTTATATGGACAAGTGGACTCGGTTTAGCTGTTAATACCACAGAATCACAGAATCAGTGGTTTGGAAGGTCATCGACTCCAAACCATCACCTAACACCTCAACTAAACTTTGGCACCAAGTGCCGCATACAGTCTTTTTTTTAAACTCATCCAGGGATGATGTGTTTAAAATGTGTCTGCCCACCTCCATGGGCAGACCATTCCAGTACTTTATCAGTCTTTTCATAAAAAACTTTTTCCTAATATCCAACCTGTATTTTGGATATAGCTGCACATATATTGGTGCAGCCCAAGACCGTGTCCTCTTGTTCTGTCAACTGCTGCCTGGAGAAAGGTGCCTGACTACAGCCACCTTTCAGGCAGCTGTAGAGAGTGATAAGGTCATCCCTGAGTCTCCTTTTCTCCAGGCTAAATAACCCCAGCTCCCTCAGTCGTCCTTCACTTGGCTTGTGTTCCCTTTGGCCTTCTTGGCCCCCAGGGCACACTGCTGGCTCACGTTCAGTCGGCTGCTGACCAGCACCCCCAGGTCCCTTTCTGCCTGGGCACTGTCCAGCCACACTGTCCCCAGCCTGTAACACTGCAGGGGGTTATTGTGGCCAAAATGCAGGACTCAGCACTTGGACTTGTTTAACTTCATCTTACTGGATTCTGCCCATCCAGCCAACCTTTCCAAGTCTCTCTGCAGAGCCCTCCCACTTTCCAACAGATCAACACACACTCCCAGCTTAGTGTCATCTGCAAATTTACTGATGAAAAACCCAATACCCTCATCCATGTCATCAATAAAAATATTGAACAGGACTGGCCCCAGCACAGAGCCCTGAGGGACACCACTGGTGACTGATTCCCAGCTGGATGCAGCATTGTTCACCAGCCCTCTCTGGGCTCAGCCATCCAGCCAGTTCCTAACCCAGGCAAGAGTTCTCCTCTTCAAGCTGTGACCTACCAGCTTGTGCAGGAGTGTGCTGTGGGAGGCAGTGTCAAAGGCCTTGCTGGAGTCCAGGAACACAACACCCACAGCCAACAGGCAGGTCACCTGTTCATACAAGGAGATCAGGTTGGTCAAACATGACCTGCCCCTGCTAAACCTGTTCTGGCTGGGTCTGATACTCTGGCCATCCTGTAAGTGCTGTTAGCATAGCACAAGGACATTCCAGTGTAAGAGATAAAAACCCCTGTGATTTAATGGGAAACACAATAATAATCCATAAATATGTCTAATCCTTTCTGGAAAGTATGATTACCATGCCCCAAGTAGGAATTTTCACAAGCTGATCTGGAAACAGATTTGGTTTTTGCAGTGCTGGAAGTAGTTGGATGAAGTGACAATTGCAGGACATGATACTGAACCAACCTCATCTTTAGGTGAGGGCTGTAAACATACTTCTTTGGGGGGAAAAATTGAGGAAATTTTCAAATGAAACTGAATTTGGGAACTTTACCCAGTGACACTGGACAACATCTGCCTGTCTTAGGAGGTTGAGGAGACAATGGGGAAAGAACTTTGGCACTTTAGAGGGAGGAATTATTGTCACCTTGACTTCAGTTTAGAGCCTTAAAAAATTTGTAGTAAAATGTGTGAAAATCTGTATTAATAAAAGATACACTATAAAAACATTACTCTGACTGACATATAGAGAAAAGTAATCCTTCTCTTTGAGAAGATGTATTTCCCAGACAAGAAATATTCTTATAGTTCCATTCCATTCCATTCCATTCCATTCCATTCCATTCCATTCCATTCCATTCCATTCCATTCCATTCCCCTAAAAAAATGTCTGTATCTGATTCAAGCTTTTGTATCCTTATCTTCCTAGGCTAAGTCAGATGTACCCTATTCGACTCTGTTTTTAGGTTACTCAACATAATTGAAGGTTGGGTGACTGTGTGTGTGACACATAATCAGTGCCTAATAAATAGGCAGCCTATTTTTACTGGCCAGATTCCCAGGGTGCAGATCAGTGACATGCATTTCACTGTCTTTAAAGTCTACTTAGGATCAAATAAAATTTTTACTTGCATAAAAGTCCTGTGCAGATGATTTTGTGACAGTGATGGCTGTTTAGATCCCAGAGCAGTAGCAAAAGGACAGTCAAACTCTGCATTTAACATCCTTCACCCTCTGTTCATCCACCAGTCCAGACTGAGTGCTTGGCTCTAATCAGCTGCTCGGAAAAGGAACTTTAAGACTCATTCTTCTGCAAAAGAAAAAAAAAATCTGAAAGTATGTGGTGGATGGATTATAAGAAACAATGATTGGGGCTTCTTGTTGAATTTTCCTAGCAAATTTTCAGAATCTTTACTTCGAGGTAAAGCAACCTTGATTCACTGTGGATGGCTGTCAATGTAAGAGGAAGAAAACATGACAAAAAGGTATATGTATTTTAAAAGTATGGTTGAGGTTGAAATTTAACTTTAAAGTGCATACTGTTCAGTTATAGAAGCCTTCTCACTATCACCATTTATGGAATGTCTCTCCTCTGAAAACCAGGTTTTTAAAATGCAAGTAAAGGGCCTTATCACTCAGGATCTCAAAGTTCCACTTTCTTCCTATACTTGTGGGTAACGATGTGATGTGCGAATTCCATAGTATCATGTATCCCTGGTGCTGTAGCAATGTGTTTTACCCTGCTGACAATTTACTCATGAGTATCTTCTTTGCAGATTTGGAAAATAACTTTGAAATGCCTCCAGAACACACTAAGGAATCCTTGCTTTCTCTTAAATAAGCCACATATAGTGACATTTTTCATTTTTCTAGATGGCAATTTTTAAACTCTTTAAAATCTTTGTCTTTATAAAGATATCACTAAAGTAGCCAAAGAGTTTATGCTAAAAGTTTCAGAAGTGAAATTTGTATTGCACATAGCCCATTAGAAAATCTTTTCACTTAGACAGATGAAGAAGATGTAGGATTTTCCCTTCTTGTATTAATTTAGATAGTAATAGTAGACCACAATCAATATTTATATAATGTACAGATAAATATTACATCTTTAACAAACAGATTTGACAAAGTATTTATCAAAGTATTTTAAAGTCTTAGCTTTCCAGTATGCTTAGAAAGAGAAGTGAAAAATCTATAAAAGCAGATATTATTCTCTTGTCTGACTCTATATAAATTTTTGGGGACTAACCTGGTCACTTTTCCCTTTTTCAGAGCATATTCCAGACTTCATATATGCAGCTGACTCTGAATATTCAGCACTGCTAGCCTATGGGAAAGTCACTGATGAAAAATATCACAACACCTTGATGGTGAGCCCTTTGAACTGCTGAAGACAGCATTTAATACCCTTTGTAATATGACAAAATTGCCATTAAGTAGAAGTTGGAAAAGCTGCAATAGTGGCTAAGAATGCAAAAGGGTGACCTGAGGAGGTGTAGGATGCTCAGTCTGATATCAAGGTCAAACACAATAATCAGAGATGCTGCTGCAGGATGTGAAGATTATTAGCAGAAGAACATAAGTGCAATTAATTTCAGTCAATGTGATAGTTTATTTTAATTGAAGATCACTCATGTCAAATAAACCTGTCTATCAAATAATCATGATTCCACAAGGAGGCAGAAAAACTGCTTTAGTCAGTCTTTGTGCTGTGTGTTGTAACAACAAGAAAGTGAATCTCAGTTTGTGAGGTCATCTAAAAGCATTAACAGCTCAGCTTCACAATGATCTATTATCCCATGTGGTGATTAGCTTGCAGGTAGCTCCTGTGTTAGTGTTGCAGCCAAATGTCAAAGTCACTTTCTGAACACCTTGTTTTTCAAATACAAATTTCTCTCTTTTTCATCTCTTGGCAGCTAGCTTGCAAGTACACAGAGATCTACTGAAGTTGTGTGGCCTTTTGTCTTTGCACCCTCTGCAAAATCTCTGCTTCTCCTACCAGTATAATCACCATTGCTCCAGAACATCAGTGGCAATTTCCTTCCCACTTGTAAGGTCGAACAGAACTGTTGTTCTTCTGGTAAAACTGAAATGGCTATTTTGTAATTTTAAGTAGAGATCTGAGAGAACTCTGCAAAGTTCCTGCAGGTCAAGATGCATCTACGCCAGTGTACAAAAGGAATAGAGAAAGGAATTTCCTGATCACCCTTATTTACTGTTTTTTGTTTCACTCTGTGGAATGATTTTGGGGTATATGAGAAAGATTAATTCCTGTTGTATAGAAACTGAAAGGATGAACTCTGACCATTAACATACATTAAGTTCAGGGTTATAGTTACAAGCTTGATATCAGATTGCCAGGACCAGCTACTTTGCACTGAAGACCTACTGCCCTGATGTAGTCACATCTTCCAGATTTCTTCAAAATCATGTGTCATATTATAAACAATGAGCTCATACCTAAATTTTCATGGCTGCATTTTTGTCTTATCTTGCATTACAGTGTAAGATTTATGTGGTTGCTTCAATGGAGCAAAATTAATTTAGCTGATAAGGGAAATGAGTATGAAGGTATTACATTATCTGAAAAGGACAGATTAATAAATTGGTTATTAGGAGACCATATTGAAAATAAAAAAATAACTAGTAATAGTCAAGAAATCTGAGTGACCTTGTTGGCAGCTAAAGAAAAGAGAAAAATTCATGAGTATTTATATCTGTTTGTTCAAGAAGGTGGTCTTTGAATGATCAAGAGGGAAAAAATCCAGTTACAGAAAACTCCTGTAATAATGGTGAGTACATATCCCTAACTATGTGGAAATGACTCTGGATGTCAGTCTTAGAGTATTTAGTAGAAGGAAACCCTGCATAAGGAAATATGACCTTTCAAAAATGATTTTGCAACTGGTTTATGGTTTTGAACCAGGGTCTCATCTTGAATCTCTCAGAATTAAGAGTTCATTGGGGATGTCTGGAGTTACATATATTCCTAGATTAATTATGATTTTTAATTTGAGGAGTACTAGTAGGTTTTAAAAAAACTTTTAAACAATTTTTCTTCTTGTTCTGCCCATTTTTGTGCTTGTGCCAAGAAAAATAGTGTTTTGAATTTAAGATTTTAAAGAAATTGGCCAAGAGAATTCAGTAATTGAGTGTCTTGGCTCATTTTATTAAAGCAATATATGCATCTTCTGTAGGCCTGCTCAGTCATCTCAGCTATTAAACCTGTAAGGACCTTCTTCCTTGTCATGATGCCAGAGATTTTCTTGACTATTGAGAGCTCACATTTTCCTGAACCTCTGACTATCAGCACTCACATCATCTTGTGCAGTTTCAGCAGACACTTATTCTGCAACTCTTTGGAATCCTGTTCAAATAATGTATTTTTTCAGTCTACTTCTAACATAAATGACTTTGTTGAATTAGATCAGTGACTTCAAGTCTAAGCTAGATTTTAATTAAAATAGTGCTTACAATATAGGCTTGCATAGTAGAAAAAAGACACTGCAAAAAGTTATAAACAAAGTCAACATCATACTTACCAGAGATTTCTTTCAGCCACCCCAGCATCCCAGCTGGGATTTGTGAGGCTGCCCAACAGCTTCTGTGAGTTTATTCCAAATAATATGGAATTTTTCCCTGAAGTGTACTTGTTTGTCCTCTGTGTTGTTTCATCCCCTTACTTCCACTGGGTAAAAACTGGATAGTTTTGCAGTTTCAGCTTGCTTTCCTTTTTACTGCCCCTGTAAAGGAATGGTGGAGTAAGTTTTCAGAGATGTGCTTCTACTGTAGTGTTCTTCTGAATTTTTTATTTAAACATTTTATGATATTTGAAAAAAATACATGAGTAACAGAAGAGAACAATTTTGGGGGGTTCCAACACACTATGTTAGAAACAAGTAACTGGGTTTGACAGATCAATTTTTTGGTTACATGGTCTGGCTGATTGTCCAAACGCTTTTCTGTGGTAGTAGATGGGTTTCCATGGATCTTAAGTACATCTCCCTTCAGATATATATAAGCTGCTAAATAGTCAATCCTAGTCATCACTATTAAAACTCTTCCTGATAGAAATAATATTTCCATATATATTTTGATTTTTCTTTTACTTGAAGAGAAAGTCAAAACCCACCATGTTTTAATCAAATAAATCTTAGATGAGCTTTCACTATATCTAAAAATATTTAATTGTATTTATCTACAATAATTTTTTGAAACACCCCATGAACACATCAATTCTGCTGCTTTACATGAGTCTTGTGTACAGTATACTAGACAGGTAAATTGACTTTATTTAAAATGCTTTCATCTTGAAGATTTTCCAGGACTATGATCTGTGTTTTGGGTAGATAGCTATTGCCTCATGGAATTTAATCTCGATGGCAACCCTGGCATCAAAATTTTGTGTGTGGGTGTGTGGCTTTTGTACATAGGTTTTCATTTAATTCTTATAAAACACAAAAAATAACCCTAAAATAGTAAAAGGGTTTCTGTGAGTTCTACTAAGCATTTTAGTTTTTCTAAAGATCATGCAACATAGCCATTATCAACTTTCAAAAGTGGTGGGTATACAGGTGTTCAAAGGATTTCTGATCCACACAATTATCTCTGTAATACAGATGACTGCAGAAAGCCATGGTGGTGCTGCATCATGCAAGCATCTTCATGCAAGTTTCTATCTTTACATTTGTACTTTTGTTTTTAATTTCTCCTGTTTTCCTTCCCCAAACAGCATATAAAAATTCCAATTTAGTAAAAGATAATGATCAGAAGAAAAGTGATATTAAAGATCCATTAACAAA
Organism: Erithacus rubecula; assembly: GCF_903797595.1. NCBI lineage: Eukaryota > Metazoa > Chordata > Aves > Passeriformes > Muscicapidae > Erithacus > Erithacus rubecula. Next base: position 39,154,115 of record NC_136687.1, read on the forward strand.
GTTAGTATAAGTCCAAAAGCATAATAAACAGACTAGCTAATTCAAGGATCTTCAGGAAAGGACTTAAGAAAAATTCCTTGCATGCAGTCATACATTTAATTCTCCTCTTTCCAGAAAGTTATGTGTTCAAGAATTTGACACTAGAAATCTATGTGTGTGACTCAGCATGTTTCCTCTTTAATTGTGTCCTATAGCATATTTTGTGTCCTTTGGGATGCAACCTCATTTTCAGTCAAGTTAAAAAAAAAATTAAAAATTAAGCTTAGGACCTTCTTTAACATTACTTCTCCTGAATGTTACATATAGAGTTGGGTTAACCTCATCCCTAGCCTCTGGAGAAAACATTGTCAAGGGCATAATTGCAATTGCCTGTGGGGAAAATCATTCCCTCTTAATTGTCCAGATATCAACTAGAGCAGACAGGTATTGTATAACAGTAACTATTCTTGTTTCTTTCTCTTGGTGCTGTTCTTTACCTGACATTTTGTATTGTGTAGCTAAGCATACATTTACATAAAGTGATCATACCTTCACAAAAAAATACCCTCCCAAAGCATCAGATACTCTCCACAAATAAAATAAGAATAATCACAATGGGATTCTAGCATCCACCCAATAACATTACCATAGTAACAAGGGCACAAAATAAAAATATAATAGTCCTAGTTAGTAAGTATTATAAGTAAAGGGGCATACATAAAGTATGGAAAAGGCCTGCTAGTGGTCTGTGTACAGTAAGTGCTCATCTCTAGAGGTTTGGCTCAGCTAAAACATTTCTGTTCAGGGATCTGAATTCCATTGCTGCCTAAGATAGACATGGTAGGTACTCTGAGAAGTAACTGATCCTTTATTTCCACCAGAAATGGAAAAGTGAAGTCACAACAGAGGTTTAAAAATAGTTTGTATTACCAGATGTTAAAAAATTGTTCAGTCTCAGAGCTAACAGAGAATCTCATTGTCAATCGACCCTTGGAAAAGTTCTCAATAGCAAGTTAATAGAACACATTTGAACACAAAAGAAACAATTAAGTAGTTGTGTATTCTAATTAACCATTTGACTACCGCTGAATGGAGTACATAATTTTAGTAGATGTTATCTTGCATCCTGTCAAATCAAGCCTTCCTGATATGGTACAATTATGAAACATTGATTCATGTTACCTCAATACAGCAGTGAAGGACTTGGGATTAGTTGGAGAGAGCAACCAACTTTTAATGAATTTCATTTTCCTTGTGTTGAACCTAACAATTTAAAAGGGTCTCTGGAATACAGAAATGTCTCTGCTGAACCTTGAAGTGGTCAGATCATTTATTCTGCATCTCACTTTAAGCTTTGACAAGTTTTACACACTGATTGAATGATCTTTCACTGTAGTAGCAAGTAGTTCTGGCCAGAATCAGCAAAGTCAAATGTGACTTTTTTTCTGCATGCGGCATTAAATTCCCTGGCAGCAACTTAAGGAGATAAGTCTTGGGGGGCTTGCTCCCAATAAACAATGATATCAGCTGCTTGGCTGTTGAATTTTACTGTTAAAAGCCAATTTCACATTTATTCTCCAGTTTCATGGAGTTTCAAGCAGATTTCTGTGGTCTAGTGAGTGGTTAAAGCTCTGGGTTGCCCTTCATCCATGCCCCTAGCATGCCACCTTCAGTCAGGAACAGAGAAGATGTTATGTATTATGAAGCAGGGTGGAGCTCACCTCTGTCACTGATAAATCCTGGTGACCAGTACAATAGCTTGTCTTCAGGCCCTGCGAGGGACTCGGTTCAAACTTGTTTTAGAAAAACTGAAGATCATATTTGACTTTTAAAATGTGCTTGTTAGGAGGTTCTTATCACCTCTGTAAGCTTTACTTCCTACTCCTATGGTCGACACAATGAAAACCTCAGTAAGGCAAACTACATTTAAAAGTATGCATTTCTTTTATCACCCAAGATAATAATGTTTACAACTGCAGATTTCTTCCCCTGCCCTCAGTAAATGCAGCTCGGTAAACTCAGTTCTAGCTATTAGAACCTCTTGGCTTCTTTCCATGTTGCACATTATCACTTGTCACAAAAATGCTGCAAGTGAAATGATGCCCTTCTGTTAGGTCCTCAATGCAATTACCTTAGAGTATTTGGCACTGACATGCTTAAGTAGATTAAACACCTCTACTGATATAGGATAAGGAATAGTACAGCAGCTCATTCAGGCTTAATTGTGTTGGCTTTGCCAAGGCTGCTGAGCATAAAACTTTTCACCAACATGAATTGATGTAATTCACAACACACAGGACTAGCTTTAGTGCACTGGCAGAGATGGTTACTGCGGGAGTCAGCCTGACTGGAACAGAGAGCCAGCCAGATTTCACTAAACTAACCAGGCATTGAGTTCAAGCCCTGGGAAACTTTTGTAAAGTTAGGGCAAACCTAAGTGTTCTTCCCACAATCCTTAGTGTTGTTATGTTAATTGGTTCAAGTTCTGTTCCCCTATTGGTTACTTGTTCCCCTTATATGGTCATAGTTCCAGAAAGTTCTTCCCCTGAAGGGTATATATTGTCACCCTCCCTCTTCTTTCAGGTCCTCAGAGTTTGTCCCAGTACAGTGTTCATTTTCTGGGCATTGTCCCTGTTTTATTTTCCATTAAAGTTCTTCAGTTTTTGGCCAACTCTGTTGTTCCCACTCCTTTATTTTTGCCACTTAAACCCTCAACACTCTGAACCAAAAAGTTTTGTTGGGGCCACCCTCATCCTAACAGGTTACTTTGAGAGCAGAGCTGTATGTTAGGCTCTGCTCTTGCATCTGTTAGATCATATTTCAGTGGAAATGAATTTTGAAGCATATACATCTCTGTCCTTATGACATCTGCTGAGACTCTTTGCCCTTTATCTTTGCCAAATCTCTTGGTTCATGCAACTTCCTTCAAAGGGCCAGTGGGACTTCTTAGTTGCATAAAGTGTCAAGAAACCCATCACATTCTAACAAGCATTGCATGTAATTCACAGTGCAGAGCTTAGATACAAATCAGAAAACTTTTTAAAATTCAAATGCTGTTATACAAAAGAAATCATCAAAGTGAATGTCAAGAGCCAGATTTTGTTATTTCCCCCCACAACGATCTGAGCAGTTCACCTTTTCCACTCTCAGAAAGAGGACAGCTTGTTCCAGCTCCTCACAGCCCCAGGCCACAGTCTGGCTCCCAGAAGGTTTGTCTGGAGATTCAGAGGAGAAAAAGATGTCAGGCAGGTCCCTTCCTCCAGCTGCTGTCTGCAGATCAACACCAGGCTTCTGGCATGTGATCTGCCAACGTTCCTGTTATCCCATTCCCAGTCTTCCTTCTATCTCAGAAGAGATGCTAGTTGGTTTAGGATGGGGAAATAGAGGTCAAGCACAGTCAGACTTTGACTGTGTGTGGATGTTTGGATTTTATGGTGTATCTTTAGTTTATTCAACACTTTCTTTAAAATATTGACAGCAATTTTTCTGCCTCTGCATATTTTTGACTGCTCTGTCCAGTCTGAATTTGAGTGGTGGAATGGGGCTTTAATTTCGGAAGAAACTGAATTCTTTAGGAGACTACTATCTCCACTGGGGTAAAACTATTGTTTGCAAGATGAATGGAGTTTGATCATTAAAAAAATTTGATGGAATAGCATAGCATCTGTTTATAATTTAACATGTGTCAATGGCTGCAGGAGGCCACCTTACCCTTTTGTGGTCTCTCTAGCTGTAATTACAGCTGTGGTTGTTCTCTGCTGAGTTACCTAGAAGCTCTTTATTGTAATACTTTTTCTAGCTTGGTTATTAAACTTCTGACAGTGCAATTAATGATAAGTACCCATGATTGAAGGGGATGCAGCAAATGATGTTAGTTGCCTGAGGTTCAAACAGGAAGAGAGGCTGAAACCACAAAACCCAGAGGAATTAGAACTAGCAGATCAATTCTGTTGTGGAGCAAAAGACTCTCTGACTCTTGGAACAAAAAACTTTCTGAATTCTTTCTAAAATCATATTTTGGCAGAAGATTCTTAGAAATAGTCTGAATATGAAAAAAAAAAAAAAGAAAAAGCCAAGCACACTTTCTTTCTGTTAGAAATTACTCTCATTACAGATTAGTGTATTATTCTAATCCAGGGCAGGTGACATGATGTACAGTCAAGGAAGTGACAGCTATTACCAGATAATATTGAATTAATTAATAATGGGACTATCATAGAATTTTTGAAGAAGAAAACACACTTGACTGTTCATGTTACTGTTAAGTGAATTAACTATGATTAACACTATACAGGCATTCTCAGAAAAAGGGCACACTTATATCCTCCAGAATATTTAAAGTAGCAACCTCAGTACAAATTGTACAGGCTTTTTTTCCCAAGGAGATGAGAATGAATTAAACCTAGCTTTAAAAGCAAAACATAAAAATACATGACTAATACATTGTATTCATAGAGACCAATGAAGAGATGAAATGCAGTCCATTGGAAGTGGGTTTTAATGGAAAAAAAACCCACTTTAAATACTGTTTTCTATGGCTGGAAGAAGTCTAACCAAAAGAGCAGTATGTGGGCTACCATTTGAGACATTTGAGACTGTCTCCAAAGACTTTCACTGCCATGACTCTTTCTTATATACTTTTATTTGAACATCTGAATTCTCTTTTCCTGGAAATCTTTGCTTATGATTGAGAAGAAAAACTTCAGTGTTAGCTAACTTCCTGAAGAAAATTTTCAGGAAATCCATTTCAATAAAAGATATGAACACATTAGGATTAGGGTATTTACTCATTCCAGTTTTTTGACATGTGCAAATGTAATAAATCTATTGTCATGACAAACAGATGACATTAGTGTGCGCATGTATTTGAAATTTAGTGAAAAAGTGTCCAAAAAATTCTTTGAGAAAAATTCTGGAAAACACAGCAGAAATATGTCACTCACTTTTTAAAATGAATAAAAAGTAATGAATATCATATCTTGAGTTGAAAACCATTTTAAAATTATTACCACTAACATTTTATTCTTTCAGAAATCCTTTTCCAGTCCAATGTTATAGGTAAAAGGGCGTGTGAAATAAGCATAACGAAGAAACTTCATTTACAATATTTGTTCTAATGTGTTTCATTTATATTCTGGATAGGATAAAATACATGTTTGGTTCAGTAACCAGATTTTTAATGCTAATGTTCTGGTTATGGGAGAACTGTATGTTTCATTCTAAGTCTGATTGTTTTTCTTCTGAAGGAACTAATCTGATCGGGACAGTTTTAGAGATCTGATATACTTAAATTATCTGATTGAGTTGGGTAATAGACAGAAGCCTGTATGGGTTGTAGCTGTGCTTCCATTCTTTCTGAAAGCTATATGAAAATTTTAATTCATTTGTATTTGTACATCCTAATATTGAGATCTGGAATGAGATGTCTGTCATCCATTCTAAAGGTATGTCCAAGTGAAACTCTCAGGTACAGAGCATTTTCCTTGCTTTACTCCCCCTAGAATGATTATGAATACTGCAAGAGAACACAAATTTGACAAAACCTAGAGATATCCCCTTTGAGCATTCTTAGCCCAGCTTTTGACTAACTCATTATATTCAGTTTTATATTTGTTAAAAGAAATACCTCCATTGCTTGGAACCAGTAAGCCTTTAAGAAGTCCCAGGTATATCCTACTTACATTTATATCAACTTTATTAAATTTCTTTCAATTGTTTCAAAACATGATTGAGACAGCATTGAGAAAACAAAAACTACTTGCAGTATTTTTTAATTCTTTTAACAACATTTATTTATTTCCCTAAGGCTGGGAATCTAATCTGAAGAAACAGATATCCATATATCAGAATACTGTGTCATGGATAGCATCCCTGGTGGCTTAAGTATCTGAAACATCACTGTTATGGTACCTCAAAATAAAACGCAGTGTAATTTATCATATACTAGTTCTCATGTCTGTGCTAACTCATTCTGCATTAATTTATGTGCCTTGAGACAGCACTGCACTGTGTAAAGCACAGTTGTGCAGGAGAATTATCTACTTAAAAATTCCATGTTGAATTATCAAAAGTGAACATGGAAAAAAGCTTTAGCACAGTATAATTTCTAATGTAGAAAGGCTCTTTTGCTAATGTTTAAGACAAAATAGTTTCAGACACTTTATAATGCTCAAGAAAGAAAACAAGAAATAAAAATAACATCTGTGAATCTCCTATTTGAATGTACTTTCTCAAAATAGTGCCATGAGCAAATTCAGCCTGCAATATATAAGAAAGAAAATAAACTCTGAAAATGTATAATTGCTTTTGCAACCCTCAGGACAATACTTTATTGACGTGTCAAACCACAATATGACAATATCAGCATGGAAATAGAAGTAACCAAAACATTCAGAGCTCAGACTGCCATGCAATTTCCCAAAATAAGAGTGGCAGAGACGGAACAGCAGGAGAGTAACATGTCATTTAGTGTTTCCTTTGTGATTGTGCACAAAACTTAATGTCAATAACCCTTCAAAGGAGTTATCTTACAACGTATGAGCAAATTGCATTGCATTTGCTAAAGCACAAATTCACTAAAATATGTATGTGGTAAAGCATAGCTCAAATATGAAAGGAAGTATTTTTTTTATACAAACCTTTCCTTAAATGAAGTAATGGCATAATTTCCTTCTACTAGGTTTTACAAAAATTGTACTAAAGACTTGACTGTGGCAAGAACAAGGCCTGTTATTAGTCATGTGTAGCTGGAAAATGAGAAAATAGGACACTGGAAGACATATTCTAATGAAACTAAAACAGTGTAAGTTCTCAAACACGCCCACCCCATTTTTGCTTTTTATTCAATGCTACTTTTTCCACAGAGGAGTTTGCAAAATTAAGCACCCAGATGTTTTTTGCTTCCTGAAATATGCAGTCTTGCATCTCTCTTGGAGTTTGCCCTTTCTGCAATGTAAAGCTAAGCAATTGAATTTGAGAGATATTGATGAGGAAATAGAAGGTATTCTGCATCACTCCTGTGGAGGTAAGCTCTGGCAGAGACAAGGGTAGAAAAATGATGGGAAAAGAAGGTAGTGACAGCTTTAAAAGACTGAAGATACTAATGGAATAAATGTCAGTGACATTTTTAATCTGGAGCTTGCATTTCAGACGTTAATACATAGAGAGAACTTTTCTTTCTTCCTTTCCCCATCTGATTTTATCATAAAGATTATTTCTGTTTCCATGTGCTGATAAACTTTGAAGCTGGACAAATAATTTATACATTAAAGAGAAGCAGTTGATTTTGGTTGATCCCCTCCCCTTGAATTCTTCAGCAGAAAGAAGACTCTTATTTTCATGCTTTTTTGGTGCTTTGGCATCCCTTTGAGTCTCCATTTGCACAGAATCCTACAGGCTAGCAACTCTGCAACCTTTCCTACCATATCCTGCAGATAGTTATGAAGCATGAATGAAACTCAGAATGACTGAGTAAAGATATTTGCATTATTTGGAGCATATTAGGAAGCTGTGCTAAGAGAGACTGGGAAGAAGGGGAGTAGAAATCAATAAGAACCATTATGTTATCACCAGAGGCACATAAGTCAAGTGGCCCCAGAGAATCACTCTGTTCTACAGTAGAGGTACAGATGAAGCTGCAGGCACATTGCACTGTGGTTCCAAAGATTTCTGCATTGTGTTCAGCTGACATTGCAGGTTTCTAATGTAGTTAAAAGCTATTCCCGCTTACTTTCCTAGTTCTGGCCCACATACTGTTTGCAAACTGAACAATCTCTAATGGCCTACTGTTAAAAAATAGTCTGCTCTATAAACAAGTGAAACTATTATTGGAAATATTGTTCTAGATTGATCCCAAGTCTCACTGCAATTGTTGCTGACTCAGAGTAACAGCAATGATGACCTCCTGTTCTTGAAAAAGAAACTTGACAGTTCCATGATTTTGTCAAATTTACTTTTCCATGCCGATACAGTAAACCACAAAAGTGAGACTTAGGACTAAACTCCTATGGTATCCAACCTACTCTGCACAGGGTTGCTTTTTTCCCTCCTTCTGGAAATGATTCTTCCTAAACCAACTGCAAACTGCTCCCAGATCCATATGTGATATTGTGCACAGCAGCAAGCCATCAAATACCTTTATAAAAGGAGGTAATGAGAACAAGCTGAGGAGTTGGACTGGCCTGAGTAGAAAAGATCTAGCAGAATTTTTAAATGCCGTTTCAATTTTTGATATCTCTCTATCATGTTCACCAGCATTCCTTCTGCAATTGGATTTTATTCAGTGAAATTGCTGGGGGGCATCCATATGTAATACCAAGGTGAGCATTTGTGACAGTGTTAGAGAATGTAATAATGTTAACCATAATCTATAGTTGGAAAGTTGTAGTCAGTTACAGTGATCTAAAGATGTGGGCATAAGAAAGACTCAGAGGTAAAGAATATTTTTTTCCTGTTGGAAAGCTCCTGCTATTTTTTTTTCTTAGCTTGAGTGAATAGCACAGATACTGTTTGACTGTTTGTCCTTGCAAAAGCTAAATGAGAAAAAAATTGAAGATATAAATTAAATCTACTGATTTAATCATACAGCTAATAAATGTACAGAGAAATCATATATATAGGCTGGGTAGAGATTGTTCTCAATTTTAGCAGAAATTGACTGTTTATTGAACCAATGAGAAAGAATCGTTTCTTTTCTGTTATAATATGTTAATCTCCTTTTACTATCTTACTAAATGACATTTTAATAATCTCATCTGTAGTGTGTTAAATTCCCTATTTTTGAGGGGTGGGAAGGGAAATACAGAAAATACAGGGCATGAAAAAAGAACAGGATAAAAAAGCCAGGAAACAAAAGTGGAAAGGCACTGGCAGCAATCAAGAAGCATAAGCAGTAAGCAAATCTAATTTCAGAGAGAATAGTCGTATTGCTGAAATCTTCCAATAGGAATGCATGAGACTGACATCCAAGTAGCTTAAAGAAATAATCTGAAACTGAGAAGCTCTTGCTTAATGCATTTAACGATAAGATGAAATTCTCAGATGTTCAATATAAACTGCATTCCCATCTGCTCACATAACTATTGGAAGGTGCTGCACGTCTATAATTCAAATCAGCTCTTTAACATTGAATTTCCACCGACAGGAAGGACAGGAAAACCATGTCTCCAAGAGTTTGTCACCTGGGGGCCTGCTGGTGGGTAGAGCCCAGGCAGCTCCTGGCTGACAGTCCCACCCTTTGCCACTGCTCCTCTGAAAAGCTCTGGGCAAGCCACAGAGCAGCTACTCAAAGGAATCTCTGGGGCTGCCTCACCACTGAGTCTGGGCTTCTTCTGCCTACCTGAACAGGGTGGTAAACAGCAACCCTCTTCTTCCCAGGCCTGTAGAAGGAACTAGTAGCTAATACTGGTCATTGCAAAACACCACCAAATACTTTTGATTGATAGAGTTGATACCTTATATGAGCTGATCACTCTTTTATTCTTTTGTATACGAGTTCACCGCCAGCTCACAGATTTGTGTTGCCTTAGGCAAAATGGAAAACATCTGCCCCTCATGCAGTCACCCATAAAATAGGAGTCAAAAGACATTTAGCTAGCTCTGCTACCATTCTCATTGCCAGGCATAAGTATTTTATATTGTAAGCTGCATCTGACTTAATGTTGTACTGTTTGAGATTGTTTTTTTCTCCATCCTTTCCATGGATATATGAAGCACAGGAAAAGACTTTTCAAATTCATGGTTCCATGACAAAAGCAACAGTAGAATTTTCCCAAAGAAAGAGAAAGGAATGTCTGAAATCACATCTCTCCTCATGTATCATTAATAAGATTGAAAAATGTGAGAAACACGAATAAGGAGGCAAAATGCTGGAGGGAATGAAGCTCTCAAAGATACAAGCTCAGGAAGAAATCCATAGACATCAAGAAGGGAGACAAGACTGGGAGTAATAGTTGTTAAATTAAATAATTATCAGAGGGGGAAAAAAGGCACAGAAGAAAGGAGAGAAGACAATACAGCAAGGCAGTAACAGTGTTACGAACAAATTAATTGAAAACTCAAAGCAACTTTGTTGCCATTGCACAGACAAAGAGAGAGACCTGAGGCACAACATTCAGATTTCATCTAAAATCCCTTTTTTCATGCTTTATTTTCCAGAATGCATATCCAGGAATTGAATTAATGATGTGCATAGTTTCTACTTCTTTTATTTTTTATTTTTTTAGAATATTTTTTGTTAAAATCTTCGCAGATATCACACCTATGAAAATTTGTTTGCTTATTCAAAGACAGAAGAGGAAACTCAAAATTAGTTTAGTTAACCTTATATATAAAATCACTCCTTTTTCATAGTAAAAAATGAAATAGTGATAGGCATGTTGAGAACCGTGGACACCGCTGAAGGCCCAGGGGAATTTCAGCCAGGCCTTTTCTCAGGTTCTGAGCTTCTTTTCCAGGCCATGACACTTTCCCAGCTCTGGACAGGATTTTTCCCAGCTTTCTTACAAACAGAAAGGAATTAATGAACATAGATAAGCACCTGGTGTTGACCATAGGACAGTGTGTGATGTACGTGACATGGGATGTTTTCTCCTGTTGCCCAATGAATTGTGATCCTGACTTAGGTTCACAAACCATCCTATAAATATAGGTCAGGTTTCAATAAAGTGTTTTTTATTTCACCCAAGAAGTGTGTTGCTATTATTTGCCACTGTTAGCAAATAGTGACAGAGAACCTCCAGCAACTACCCCAGTACAAATCTTGTAAATATTGAAATATATGAATTATAAGTTTTAAAAAGTCACTAAAGAAAACCCCAGTACACTTTCAAACTTTAAGTGCATCTGGTAGATCCTAACTAAACTTGCTTGGTACAAAGGCCTATTGTATTATTTCTTTAGAGACTGTACAACTGGATCAAAATTTCTTCCTGATTTTCTTGGTTTCTTTTTTTTTTTTTTTCTGGGTGGCTGGATGTCCCTGAACTCTATCCTCTACTCACAGGATCATCCCAATTCTTGTTTTAACATGAACTGAGTTTTTCTGAAGATTAAAGAGTAGGGACTCATTCAATATGCCTGCAGCAAAAGGCATATAGATTTCATCCTTATTTAAACTATGCAGGCTCGTGCATGATTACTTAGCATGCAATGTAAAGTACATGGTTTCTTTTTTGAAAAATGTTTATTTTAGGTCAGAACTCTGATCATTTAGTATCACTGTTTATGAAATTTCAGTTAGAATATTAATTCTGCTTGCAATGCTAGGAGCTTTGGGGGTAATTTGTATTGGTTCTTCTGTATCTGTTTATTTAGATTTTGCTTCTGAAGACATCAGCAAGACAAAATAATCATGTTTCTTCGTGAAAACAGAAAGCAGTGAATTTTAATCATTAAAAATTTTCCCTTCAAGGATAAAAATTATAATCCTTTATCCTTATACCTTCATGAACTTTGCTTCTTTCTTTCTCTGTTTGGTGAAGTTTCATTTGATAATTTGATAAACTACAGCATTCTACAAGATACTAATATAGGCTTAGATTTTAAATTATTGAACTCGTTTCAACTACTGTTTTATTTTCTGTGTGTGGGAAAAAATATAGTGGTTTTCCAAATTGCCATAACAACAGGCTGCACTCCTTAAAACAAGATAAGCTGTGTGTCAAAGTAAAACTGTTGCCATGGTAACCAGTTGAATATTTAAAGTGCACCATCCTGGTTTAATCAGTCAAATTGCCCCCTTTCCAGAGATCAACTACACTGACATTTTTACAGCAGAAAGAAGGAAAAAGGAAAAACGTTAAAGTTAATAAAAATAATTTCTGCCCTTATGTTCTCTTTCTTAGTGATTTTGTTTCAGAAGAGTCTCTTAAACGGCTTCTTTCTAATGAGAGTACAAGCACCGGATCCTGTCTTTTATCCTAGAATTCTCAGAAATTTCTCTCATCCATTCAAGAGAAACTTTCTCTTAACAGGTTAGTAAGATATTAGCATGTAAGAACATAGTTACACATTCACAAAACCTTCCAGTGACAATAATACATATTTAAAACCTCTCTGTTTATAAAGAAGATTTTAAAAATGGCAGTAGAACTTAAATTAATCCATTAAATCATTATCTGCCCTTTTAATGAACTTTATTAGATGGTCAAAGCTAAATACTGTTTCGTCCTTAAAAAATATTTTTCTGATTTTTAATTTTTTTTTTTCACGTAAATAAAAATTTTCTGCACTGAAAATGAGATTATTTTCCTTTGGAATCTTAAAAAAAAAATATTTGAATTATTAAACTGTTTTTATCTCATAACCTGAGTTTTGCAGCATAGATATTTGTTGTACTGTACTTGTCTTATGCCATCTCATATTCCTGTATTTTTGGCCCTGAAAGTCAGTGAAGCATCAAGAAAGTGACATTTATACCTCAGAAGAATGCAGAAAAGGGAAAAATGTAGCCTTTTTAAGGCTGCATATATAACCCACAATCACTGTATTGCTCTTCTGAGATACTGGTTGGTATGACAGAAGGTGAACAGGGTCCATTACTGATACACAGCTATTGTACCAATCCTAGCTTGCCTCCCAAGGTCTCTGGAAAGTGCTATTAGCCTACACTTCCTAATAAGGATTTTGAGTCACAGAGCCTGACTCTGAGTCTCAGTGGTATAGTTGCTTGTCCTATTTCTTTTTTAGCCTAGAGAACACAGTGGTTGCATAGGGAAAAAGATTCTGCAGATTTGAAGTGGTTTCCTTCTTCTCATGAGCAGCCAGTCAGTGGTGCACCAGGAATTGCAGAAAAGCACTTAGAAATAAAATGGCTTCTTAAGAAAAGTGTTTACAATTTTCTTAGCCTAAGCAGAATATCACATATGTCATACTGCTTTTTCATGAAGAGTTTTTTAAAAATCTATGAAATTCCAAGCATTACATTCCTATTTGCAGGCCCCAGAGAGAAAATATATATTGTTTCTATTATGTAATTTTCTTTCTGCTGCTTCTATTAAGCCTCACTGAAAAAGAAAAAGCATGACTTCAATGAGGTCTTGCCATTTCCTGATGTAGTATCTCTAAAAAAAGATAGTATGTATTCTGATGAATAAAGGAGGAAACCTTCCTCCAAAAAATGCTGAGAAGTTATTAATTCCTAAAACAAAACAATATTTAATTCAGAAAATATTTAATATGATTGTAGAAAAGGTTTGCTTGTACTTTATGATTGCATATGTTATTGCTACTATGTTACAGTAGTTTGAAGGTAACATCACAGCTGAGATTTTCAGAAATTAAATATAGATATCTATTTTCTAAGTGTCTGTCAAAACATTTTTTCCTGCTTAAAGTGATAAGTCTCCCTTTCTTCAGGTACTACAGAGACATTGTTTTGTTTTTGATATATGAGGGAAACTTCTAGATCTAGGTGGCCAATATAAATTAATGAGATAGGAGTTAATTGTCAGTTTATAAGCTCTAAGATGACCCAGACTTCAAGTGTGTTGAAGTGCCATAGTCTGGAATCCTTTTCCTCCTGCCATAAAGAGTATTCTTTGATTCTTTCAAGTGACCATCAGCTTTAGAGTTTGAATGAACCACATGACTCCCTGCCACACCACAGATATCAGGGTCTATGTGTATACCTTCTTGGTGATGAGAAATTGGACAAAAAAGTCTACCATTTGTGATAAGGGTAAGATGGCTACAACAGACTGTTAACTGAAGTAGTCATCACAGAGTGAAAATAGCTTCTCTCAGGAATCCTGGCCCCAAGTACAACTTATCTGCTGCAGGAAGCAGATGGTTTCTGAAAGTGGGTTTGGAGGATATTTTTATACTGCAGCCGAGATACAAGTGCAGCTTACGAAGACAACAAGCAAATCTGCAGTAACAGGGAGCTGAGTGCAGGCTGCAGTCTGTGGGTGGGAGGGAGCCTCAGTGAAGACACATACAGGTATTTTATCCAATGCTGTGACTCAGAGAATTTGCCTGAAGCTGAGCATTACCACATGCTATCCTTGTGTTACTCCTGGAGCAGAAATCCGAAACTACTTTAGAAGAATTCGAATGAGTGAACTTCCTTTAGTTGTATAAATACAAATGGGAAACAAATGTACCTACAATGTACCCAAACAAAAGGACCAAGACCAACACTGCAGCATTTCTTAAGACTAAATGATGCTCAGAAGCAAACATTTTTAAACTACAAATAAAAGACAAATCTCCTTGGCATGCTGCCTACAAACATGGATGAGGAGGGCAACCTGAAAATAAGGTCAGCCACTGCAGCTGGTGAAAACCACACACCTCATTCAAGCGGCCAAGGCTTGTTCCATGCTGAGCTGTCTAGAGCTACCCACAGACTCAGGGAGGATCTTTCTGTCAGCAGGAAGCCCTGCAGAGGTGCGACTCTCTGCTGAGTGCCTAAGTGGGTATTTCAGCCCAGACATCCATGTAGATGGTGTCAGCTGAGGAGGGACATCTCCCTCAAGGTGCTCAAAGGGCTTCCCACCTCACACCTCAGTGTCCACAGTGCTGTCATTTGAATCACATCTCGTGTCCCTCCTCTCTGGGCCTGGGGCCTCTGTGGGCAGCACTGTCCTGCTGATGTGAGGCACAGGCTGATCCCCAAGACTGCAATGGCTCCTGCCCCCTTGCCTTTGGCCTCAAGCCATCCCTGTCCCCACTGGCCTGCCCTCCATGGGCCTGGCTGCTCCCTGGGAGCTGTGCCCACCCCTGCTGGGAATGACAGGACCCTCTCCTGGGTGGCTGCAGGGACAGCACCCTGCAGTCACTGCAGGGTTCCCCAGAACCAGAGCTGGCAGCACACGGCCAGCCTGGGCTTCTGTAGGGCCAGGGACTTGCTGTTTGGGTTTGCAAATGAGAAAATTGTAGTGAAAATTTAGGTGGGAAGGGCAGAGCCCTGCCCTGTGGCCAGCGCCATGGCTGAGGAGCTGGACAGAGCTGGACCAGCCTTGGCACCTTTGTGCCCTGATCCAAGTCAGATGGGATCTCCTTGGGCTGTGCTCATCCACTTGCATTGTTTTGCCCCTGGTGCTTTCCCATCTGCAGGTATTTATGTGTTTATGTTGTTCCCACTTAAATTATAAAGATTAATTAACATAACACTTCAGTTTGACATTTAGTGTATGCTACTTTTTTGTATGCTCAAATTGAGTTTGTATCACTGTTCTGACAGCATGGAAATTTTCACTGATGCAAACAGAAATTCATATTTTATGTTTTCCCAGATTTCCATTTCAATGAAATAAGCTCTCCCTCAGACAAAAAGACCTTTGTTATTCATGTTCTCTTTAAGTCTTGGTTAGTGGTTGAGCTTTGAAAAAAATAGCATGCAAAGAAGTCCAGCCTTCAGAGCCATTTCCTTTGTGCTCAGGGCAGAAGCATCTGTAAGGGGACACTGTTTCTCCTGATCTCTTGGGTTTATTTTATTGACATTTGTGTAGACTGCTTCTCCTAAGGTGCCTACTGAGTGAGGAATGGCTTACAACTAAGCCTGTCAGTTTTAGCTGGTGCTGCTTCTCTGTTGGTTTGCCAAACATCAGCCACAACTAGCTAGGTAGGATCTAACCCTGTTCCTGTCTTGCTCGTGTTCCTTCAGCTACAGCTCTCAGTCTAAACAGAGCCTGACCTGGGACTCATGCAGTGAGTAATATTCTTGTGTTATGTGTAAGAAGGTGTTTTCTGCTACACTGATGCACTGTTTCATAGTATAGTAACATTTGTTTTTCAAAAATTTTAACCTCTGTAGTGATGTTCAAATCTCTTCCTATGATGCTTTTTTTTTTTTTTTTTTTTTTTTTGTATTTCAGTCTTGGAATTTGATTCCCTCAGGTATTTTTTCTTTCTAAATGTATCTGTTGCATGTAATATCTTCATAACACAAATAATTTCATCTTCTCACACATACCAGTAGCAGTTAGGAATAAAAAGGGAAGTGTCAGTCTCAATATAAATTATTGGTATGACTTGTACAGATTGCTGCAGCACGGCATCCTTCTCACAAACCAAAAGACATCACTACAGATAACCAAGAATTCTGTGTGTTTTGTGTGTCCTGCATACAAGGAGCAGATTGGATGGTTGTGGTGGCAGGCCTAGCACCTATTAATAGAAAAAATAAAATAGAAATCTACTCTGAGCTCCCAAATTCACTTCAAAATCCTCATTTCCTGAAGGCAGACTACACCATTTGTTCTCAGTAAGACACTGTGTTAGCTAGATGAATACATGCCATTAAACTTGGCATGCAATGTTCAACATCACTACAAATTCAGAATAAATTCAGCTGCAGTGCTTTTCCTCCTCTTTTTTTCTCTTTCCCTAGGGCATTAATTAAGCACAGCATTCACAAGTGTGGCCCCTTTAAAAATGATCATTCTTTACATATAACAAATCTCAAGCTGTGAATACATGGGATAGTTATATTACTTTCTAATCAGTTTTTAACAGGCAGTGTCTGGGTTGCATGTGGCCAGCAGTAGATATCTGTAGGATTTTAAACACTTCTATCCATTGGTATGTAAATGCAGAACCAATTAGAATCTTATTGCTAGAGGTATGAATTTTATTTTTTAGAAAATGTATGAGTAATCATACAGAACTCAAAATTAGGCCATGCTCCTCCTGAAGAGAATTATTTATCATTTATACTTTAAAAAAATGTCTCATATTCACACAAATGTATGTGAGAAGTACAAATGGAATAAAAAATATATCCGAAGTGCCCAAAAATATAAATGTTGGGAAATTAATCAGAAATGTGTAACATCTCTGTCAGAATGTCACTAGATTACAAATTTGAATGAAACAAAGACTTTTATTTCTGTAAAAAGAAATTATAGAAGCATTATAGTTCGAATTTTACATGGAATGTTTTTATTCTCAAATTGAATTGTTTTGCTTGTGATTTTTTCATTACTTTGTCTTCATTGGTGATGAAATCACATTTTTTATTTAGAAAAACATACTCCTTTATGTTAGCAAATTCTGCTGCAATTAGTCATTGACCTAGATTCCCACATTTCTCAGAAATTATGTTTCTGAAATTGTTGTCTCCATTTCATAAGAGAGTGAGTTCTTGGAATGTAGTGTTTAGTCAAAGCTCAGTGTGTGAATCAAAATTGGACAAAACTCACATTGTTCTACTCTCAAAAGCCATTTTTAGCATGTTCAATAATTGCTTCATAGCTGGCTTTAACAAAATGTGTGCTGGAAAGGGACCAGGTTCATGCAATATTTAAATATATGCTTAGCTGGTAAATAAACATAATTTTGTAATCTAGCTTTTAAACTGGTAGTCGTGAAACACAGCATGATTTCTAGTGTAGAAGGAGAGAGATGAATGTAATATACATCTCTTGTTGTAATCATTGGATTTTTCAATAGCTATCACTGAAATCTCTGACCTAATTTGTAGTCATAGCTTTTTTTGTGATCTTCAAAGAGTAGATGATACTATTTAAAGGAAAGAGGAAAATGGAAGCATTGTTTACCACCATTAAGACTCAATCATTAGGGAGAAAGATGACTTAGAATAATATCCACTGCAAAGTAATAATTTCTGTTCTTTTACTGGTATTATGACCAAATTAGGAATGAGAGAGGTGCATGATCAGACTCAGGAATTAGGTGTGCATGAGGTTCCTTGTCAGGACAAAGCTGTTCTTGTAGTACAAATGAGCAAACATCAAAACCAATGGAGACAAGTAAATATGACAGTCAAAAGGAAAATCAGATAGCAGCCAATAATTAGAGCAAGGTGCAGTAGTTTAGTGTATCTGTGCCTACCATGTCTAGAGGTAAGATTTCAGGCTAAAGAAAGAAAGATGACCGAAGAAAAGAGCAGTGAAACATGGAAAGCCTGCAAGTTATGAGTCACTTTCACAATTAAATTGCAGAAGACAAGGCATGGGTCCAGAAAAGCTTAAGACTGGTTCTCAAAATGTTGAGAAATTAACAGGAGCTGAATTAATTTTTTTAATCCAGAGATGTTTATTCTTTATTCAACATCATGTTTAACAGAGCAAATGACAGTGTAAAGCATGTATGTATCTGTGTTGAAGATTTGTATGCGTGGTTCAAGAAGACCTGCATTATATTACGCTTTTAGAATATGTAGAATTTTGAATATATGGGTTCCATTTCGTATGTAACATCTAGAATGCCCTATTGGCTCTGGTAAAAACTATGAATATCCTTTGTTTGGAGCTTGGAATTTCATGTCTGAGGAAAGTTTTCTCAACATTTGCCATCTGAATATCATGTTAGAAAGTAAGTAGTGTATGAAAGTTCAGAAAGTATCTGTAGCCAAATATGACTTATTTTAATTGCTCTTGGTCTGGCAGGTGCAGTGCTTGCACAGAGGAGGTCCCGACTGCAGAGAGATCACTGCCACAAGCTGGATCTGCAGATGTATTGGGAACATCTGCTTGTGTAAACAGATGCTGTTTTGCAAAAGTTTCTAGATAGCAGCTGAATGATGACTCAGACATTTTTTGTCACTGCAGAGCTGCACTTGCTCCTGAGTAAAGCACTGTGAAAGGCAAACCTACCAATGGAGAGCTCTTTACTCTGGAATTTTGTGCACCCCACATTTTTGCCATAATGCTCTCTGCAATAAGCCATAATGCTTTTCTCTGAGATGACATGCACAGTGATAAGAAGAGATAACTGGCATCCTTCTGTTTAAGTGAAATTGTTTTGAAAAACAGGTTTATTTAATGTGATATTTCACAGAAATACAATGACTTCAGTAGAATTTACACAAGTGAATTTTTAAACCCCTGAACCTTCTGGTAGCTTTATGTGTTTGAAAAAAAATGGAAAAAGAGTGGAGAGCAAAGAAAAAAGGGAGAAAATATTAAGGCAGATTTGGTAGTTCACTTCTTTATAGACATTTTAGCACACATTTGACACTGTATTAAAAATCATTGCATTGAATTAATGTAGATAAAAGCAAAGGGAAAATCTCAAAACATGCCACAAAACTGAACATTTATCTTCCACAGAGCTTTGGTGTTAAGCATATTTTAAACACCTGGCTTTCTGTGGAGAGTAAGAGAAAGATTGCTATAAGAAAACTTAAAGGAGTTATCATATTTGGTATCAAATATATTTAAAACTACTAAGAAAAGGCAGAATATGATCTCTGAAATCAGAATTAGTTTCTGAACTGGAAAAAGGGACTGAGTATGAATTTCATTGCTCACAAACATGAAACTTGGTTTTAATAATTATAGATATTTTCAATATGAGTGGTTGAATATATTAAAATGTTAAACACTGTTGATTGTCACTGTGAAATCAATGTGATGAAGAAATCTGTTTTCAAAGTGAAATCTGCTGGTGGAAACACATGGCAATTAAAAGTTTACACTAAATTATATCTATGAACTATAGTTAATTTTTAAAATTTCAAAATCTGTAACCATTTATTGATACAATGTCTGTCAGCTATTTTACCTGATCTTGCAATTTGTTGACAGCATTTCATTTACAGCATTTTGAAACTCATTTCTGCAACCAGAAAAAGGCATCTATGATAGGAATTGCATCATTTTGCTGGTACTATAGATGTAGTATTATTTCTGTAGTGGTTGGGAACAGAATTTAAAAGAACAACTTGATTTGAAAACACAGATAAATATTATAGCAACTTGAAGTTTTTGATTGCTAATACTTTGAATTTTTCAATTATAATTTTTTCCACATGTGTTATATTTATTGCAAAGGATAATTGCTTGCTAGTTTTGAGAAAATTATTATATATCTCTGAAAAGGATGGCAGGATATTTCTTTCATGTATATGAACTTTCTCATACACTGAGTTTAAATATATAGTTTAAATATATAGTTTAAATATATAAACACTTTTTCAGTATGTAGCCCACCTGGTTAGTAATATTTTACTGATCAATGCAAAGGAAACCTAATATGAAACTACATTTCCTGATGTGATTTTTGTGAAGTCAATTGAGTCAAAGTACAGAAGAATTCATATCCATGGCTTAGTGAGTCTAAATTTTAAATGCTCTGAGTCAGGGTATGGTAAATAGCACTTGGTAATCTTTCTGGTCCAGTCAGGCTTGGTAAGATCTTATTTCCTTTGATGCTCAGGAAAAATATTATTCCATGTGCAATTAGATTTCTCTCACTTTGATACACAGAATCTTGGCTACAGAGGCACCAGGAGTTCAGCTTTAGGAGGTGTAATCAGTAATAGATTCAGGAACAAGAAAAGCTTATTGCAATTGTTTTAAATAGCATCTCACGAGCTTACTAATGACTGGTCTCCTTTACAATGTCATAAATCCTGGTATTGCTGTTCAGTCCTTCAAAGTAATTACTGTATTATTTCTACCAATTTGTTCAGTGTAGACTCTTATAGATGACACTTTATGATTGAATTAATTAAGTTCTGAAGTCATAAGCTGACAAAGAAATCACTCTAAGGAGGCTTCTTCTATTTGTCATATAACATGACTGCAAATGGAAAATTGCCTCACATTTATATTTTGTTAAATAGAGATCAGTGTATTAAGTGTTGATCTGACATCATGGGAATGATTTCCCTGCAGAAAGGTTAGGTCTTCTGCTTCTTGCTTTTATTTGCCTCACTGATGTTTCTTAGAACATCACAGCAGGATTAAAAAGCTTTTCAGTTCACTGCTATATTTTGCAAATGCTCAGTCCAGTTGTGGCCTGTGAGGTCCTTGTATACTAATGCCAGCGATTTAACCAATTACTAGTCAGAGAAATGCAGGTAATCTGTTGTTGAATGGAGCTTCTGACTCGAAGCACAGTTCTGAGCAAGTGCTGACATTCTTTTCAAGATGGCACCAGCAACTTAAAACTTTTGTAGTCACTTTCCCAGTGTAGTTACATTCTTTAGTGACATTTTAGTAAATTATTTTGGTTATGGGTGATTAGAACACTAAACAATCAATTTAACAATTTCATAATAATATGATAATAACAATAATCAATATAGGGAAGCTGAAGAAGACAACAAAGAAAATTTCATAATTGGAGGCATACAATGATGACAAAGTAATTTGATTTACAATCACATAAGAATATTAGCCATTTGTGAAAATTGAATACTGTCTGCTATGCAAAACTGCCTGACTGGCAGCAAATAATATTGTAGTCTTCAGTATTTCCAAGGGTTTTTTTGAGAGAAACCTGGATCTTTTTTTCTCATATGTGCAACTGTACATGTTCAGGTTAAGTATCTTAGGTCTTGTCTTCTCCTCTATGGTACTTCTTACTCAAGTACAGACTGAATTAGATCCCATCTTCAGATAGGCCAAAATTCCAGTCTACTTCATTCCCTTGTTAGGCTCCTAAACAAATGTGCCCTCACCGACTTATT
This sequence comes from Erithacus rubecula, assembly GCF_903797595.1. Classification (NCBI taxonomy): domain Eukaryota; kingdom Metazoa; phylum Chordata; class Aves; order Passeriformes; family Muscicapidae; genus Erithacus; species Erithacus rubecula. The sequence continues at coordinate 39,175,476 of NC_136687.1, forward strand.
TCAGGAGAAATTCTGCACAAAAAATGCTCATCACTATCTTGATCTGTCTGAAATTATATTTTACTAAGTAGGACTTGTTTAAAAAGCTTCCCCCTAATTCTGTTTTGCATCTTTTAATCAACTCCATAGAGGTTCAGCAATTTTTATTTTATATTGTGCATAATTCTCTCACAAAAAACTGAAACTGCTTCTGACATACCACACCAGGTCAGCTGTATATTATTCCCATATAATCATGCCTTCTTCTAAGTTTTACAGCTCCTAACAAGTGACTGGAGTACCAGTGCAAAATGTAAACCTAGAAAGTAAAATAACTGCTGTGTTTCTGTTCAGAAATGAGAAAATTAGGGAAACACCAGAATAAACAAACAAATTAACTGATGACTTCATAAATTACATCATAAAACCAAAATTATCACATGCATGTAGGGACATCGGGACAAAAGTATGTTATAAAGAGCTTCTAAACATGGATGGTGTTTATGAGGTAGATAAAAATGACCACTTGAAAGACATTATATTCTATTATATAGATGAGCATTTAGAGACTTTTGAAAATTTGCAATTATGATAGTGCAGAAGCTCTAAATTGGTTTTCCATAAATGTTTTATGAGGCATTTGTTAATTGCACTGTTAAGATAATTCCTTAATTAAAACATTCTACCTTTATGTCACTAACAGATTTTACACACGTGGCAGGGATAATCTGTTACAGAGTGTCCTTAATTTAGTTTTGGATACTGAAACAACACACTACTTAACTGGTTATTTAGTGCAAAAAAAGTGTAAAAAATAATTCTAATTGAACAGATGTTACAACATGAACGTTAAATGTCCAGTAGTTTTCTCTGTTTGTTTCCCTGTTTCTAGTGGAGTATGTAAACATCTTTTCAGGGAAAAATGAGGGAGGGAGGGGTGTGTGAGGGAACAGACATTTTCATCTATGCCGCCTTTACTTCAGGATGATCTCCTTCATGAAGAGAGGTTTGAACTGTGCTGTTTCCTTTGAAAAGACATTCCTGTGTGCCACAGCCTGTTCTGTATTGTCTTATGTGTACCACCTGTCCTGGATGTTGGCACGCCATGGTTTTGTTTAGGACACAGCTAGTGAAGAAAAGTTAAATTGAGTTTTCTAAATTTTCTCGAAACAAACAAAAAAAGCAGAGGTATGTCATATTCACATTCAACCACTGTGTAATTGTTACTGAGAGCAAGCTGAAATGAGGCCTGACAGCATGAGATGTGTGTTTTTGGGATATGGAGCAAAGGATTCGTCACCAATTACAGAGATGTCTGCACTGTTCAAGAGCACATTTTGATCTTTCTTAAATAACTTAAGTCTGATTCTATCAGAAAAATGTAAAATTACAGTATTGAAAAACTTCTTGAAATATATTGCATGTACTTCTCTCATTACTGAACTAATTTTGGGAAGAAAACTCCCTGATTTCTTAGGCTTTATACAAGAGTCAAGATACCAGTTGCTGTGCTGGCAGGAGTTTTTTCTATCTCTCCAATATATGGAAATATTAAAGTAGGGATGAAATCTTATTTTATTGAGATGATGTATTATTCATTACTCTAGAATTTCTACATTTAGGATGGATATGTTATGAAGAAATTATGATATGATTAAGTTGCTTAGAAAGGGTTCACTGTTTCAGCAGTGGGTAAGAGAATTCCAGCAGTAGAGTCTAAGTAGCAGACATTCAATGAAATGACTAAATGGAATGACTTACAGAAGTTCACAAAAGTTAAATCTGATTACATCAGAGAGCTATATAAAACCAATCCCCTGTTGTAGTGTTTTGTCTAAAACCAGATGATCACTCATCATGCTTTATGTGTTTTAGTCATCTGCATGCCTAGCATTTAGATTTGGGTAGTTTCTGAACAAGATGATTCTTTTTGCCTTCCTGTCACTCTCATAGATATTAGAGTATTAAAGTATTAGAAAATAATACTCCTCAGTATTAAAGTATTAGAAAATAATTTTCCTTTTGATCACTAAGGTTTTATTTGCAGCATAAACAATAAATGTCTTCTCTATATGTCACTTTTTCATGCTTGTATGTGCAGACAAGAAGGAAGCAGGAGTACAAGAACCAGCAGCTCAAAGTCATACTAGAAATAAATGCAGCACTAATCTCTGGATTTTATATTTAGAGAACAATTGAGGAAAAATAATAAAGAGGGTGGGATAAAAGGACAAACACAAGAATGTGGAAAGAAAACTGAATCAACTGTCTATTAATGAGTGCTGCAGACCAACTCAACAAGCTTTTATTTGTAAAATTGGGGTTGACCAGTATGGCTATCATTTTAATTGCATGGGGTTTGTACAAAGACATGTATTCACTGAAATTCTTTCTGAAATAACAGATCCACAAAGTTCATACATTGATTATGTTCTTTGTAAGTAAGCTGTGATTGCACATCACTGTCATGTTATTTTCCTTTTTTTTTTTAAAGCTGATTGCCTAAAAAAACCAAGGCTTCAGCAACGGTATCCTCCCCATTAACACATTTTAAATTTTTATCCACTTTGTTACCTACAAAGTTGCTAGATACAGTTAAAGGTTTTTGTAATTCCTACAAGCTTTGATAAAACAGACAGAGAAGCTGAGAAGGTCTGTGCCATAGTAATGGGAGACAGTAGCATGAGCTCAGGGGTGGTTTTGGACAGTAGAGACTCCTCAGTAGAACGGCCCACTGATCTTGGAACCACCTTTAAAATGTTTGCATTATGATTTTGTCATTATGTTCATGCTTTCAGAAGCTATACTCTTCAGAATAACAAGCACTGATTAAGTCTTATGTCACTATAAAAGGCAATTGATACAGTTTTGCAGAGGAGATGTTGAAAAACAAGTGAAGTAGGGAATAATGGTACCATGTTCTCCAACACAAATCGCATGTCTTGGATATGGAACACAGGCACATATTTCACACTGACATCTAAAGCACTGTAAATAGGAGACGAAGTTTTTAGCAAATAGCATGTCAAAATGATAAGTCTTCATGTGGTTTCTTTTAAATTGCTGTAATTTAATCACACACTTCCTAAGATGCAAAGTTTATCTGTTATCCATTTTACAGTTTACATACTTCTTGAAAATAAGCTGAAACATTGCTAGAATTCTGATAAGTGCTTTGCTACTGTGCATCATGAGAACTGCCCTACATTCTAAATCTGTTCTTTGGCATTCCTTAACCAACACATTTGAGACCTTGTAGTGTACACACTTATCCTAATTTCCTTGATTTAATATATAAGACTGTCATTCACACTCAGGCTTCTCAGAACAAACAATTTCCAGGAAATGCAACAGAAACTAGTCAACAAAAGCAGATGGGAATATGAAGTGATAAAAATAATATAACAGAACACATTAGCAGCACATATAGATGGTTTATACAGCTTTGTGATCTTATTACTATTACTTTCATATTTTCTCTTCTTTTTCCTCTTCTCTTTAAAATCACATTTGATATGGAATTGGTATATTAAACTACCCCTCCTGATGCCTTAGGTTTTAGCTTTTATATTTTTCATATTCTCTGCTGCTTAGTGTGTAACTCTGAAACTTCTGTAACTCTTCACAGGGTAGCTAGATAAAACAATCCCTTCCCAGCTAAAGAATCAAGGAAAACTGGTACCCAAAAAGCAAAAAACAACAACGGGGGAAAGGGAGCAAGCCAGGGGGCTGAGACTTCACAGTCTGGGCCTGTGGTTGAATAATTGATCTGAACATGTAGATGAACCAAAACTGATAAAAGTGTAAAATGTCATGACCAGGATACATCTTGAATTTGATTTGGGTGTGGCCCTGGCCAGGCTCTTGCACTGCCCAAGGTGTATCCTTTCAATAAATACCTATTTTATTCCTTTTGCTCTGTCTAGTCTCTGTTCCAGGTCGGTCTTTCCAGCCTGACACTCTCTGAAGGCCATGGAAAGTAAAGGAACCTCAAGTGTGTAAACAGTGAAGGTGGTTTGAAACACTGGAGATAAATCTAAATAAAAAGTCAGTGGCTTCAAAACTCAGCAAGAACATTCCTTCAGCTTTCTGAAGAACAGAATTAATGACCCAAGATTTCCACATAAGAAGAAACTTAGAAAATGGGGAATAACAGCAATACAATCACACGTGTTCCTGAACAGATGTGAACATCAGATTGCAGGGTGTAGCAAAGAGCAAATTACATCCATGTTTTGCACAGAGGTCCCTTTGTACATTCTCAACTTTGAACAGAATAATTGAATTCCTAGTACCAGAGAGAATCCATAGTGAAATGTTTTGGGCACTCATCTGAGATCAGACCTCATTTCCAGTAGCCACTTCAGCCCATACTGCAATAATTTATATTGGTTATTCCTTGTGCCAGAGACTGTGAGGGGATCTATGCCACAGCACGAGCATTCTAGCCATGAGAACACACAGCTTTGTCTTGTGGATTGGTGTCAAGAGAGCCTGGACCCTTCTGGAAAGCACCCCAAATGACTGCACTAACCATAAAGCAAAAGGAGACTCCTCTTCACATTGAGTTAGGGCACGACAGATCAAATAGGTATGCTGAGGATACACTTTGGTGTGTCGAGTCTAAAGGCCAAAACCCAACACAGAACTGAGTTACTGAATCAAACTAAAGGGAGCTGAAGAGCCTATCTATCAACTTGAGCAATACTAGGCATTCTTTGTAGTGGCATTCTAGCTATAAAAGAAGCATTTCTGGTGAAAATATAGATAGCTGGTATTTTCTGCTTACAGGCCTAAAATTAAATTAAATGAAAAAAAGAGATGAGTAGATTTCAGGGTTTATGGTTTTCATAGAGGTGCCTATTTTCCATTTTAAGCCTTAGAATCAAAAAAAACCCACAAATTAAATATTTATCCCAGATAAAAAAAAAAATTACAGAAATTTCTGCATGCTCAGCAGACTTGGTCCAAAAATAATCAAATATTAAATACTCGGTCAATATTAAACGTTAAATATTTATAAATATTTAGCATATGAAATATTTAGCATAGGGAATTGCAAATAGTAGCATTTTAATTTAAAAAATTCTGTGAAACATATTGTATGATTTGGGAAACAATTTTATTTTCTTTTAGTGAAAATGGTTTAGAACAATTTTAAGTCCTGCTGCTATTGGTTTTTTCCCTACAATAGATTAGCACAGTATTTGAGATATATTTATAATATATCTAAGATATTAGATGTAATATACATAGCAATCTTGTGAGGACAAAGAATCCATAGTTTTATTAAAATTCAGAATTTTTTTTTTGTATAAAAAGTCATTTTGAAGGATATCAAAAAATGAGTCTGCTTCATGCTATCAAATTATTGCAGCATATTTTATCTCATCTGCTCTTGATCAAATGAGATGAGATTTTGTTCATTTTCATGATAATACAACAATTAAAGAATATGCTGAATTTGAAGGGACTCATAAGGACCATAAAGTCCAGCTCTAGAAACATGTATCAATTAGTAATGATACTTCTAGATTTGTTTCACACAATTATTATGGACGCGGAGTTGGAAAATGCATAATAAGTAAAAATAGGTATAATCCTATATTTGGAAATAAATGGAAAGTGCATTCAAAAGTGTTTAGGTCCCTATTTATATTCAATTTACACAAAGGCAGAATTTGAAGTATTTAGGTGTCTTCAATTTTTCTTCCCTGATCTGTTTGCATATGAATTTTTATGTATTGAAAAATTGATAAAGACAATTACGAAATTAAATTTTCTTAGGAAACAGTATTAGGATTAGTATTCAAGGCAAATTTTGACTTAGATAATTACCCATCTGATTTTCATGTTGACTCTCCTGCAGTGCTGGTGTGGTTAAAAGTCCCCTTAGGATAGCTATGAAGCCTAAATGCACAACAATAGCAAGAACACTCTGACTAAAATCAGATACTAATGTTAGTTGTCATTTGACTCACTAAAATAGTTCGGTGGATTTCTATTTTTAGTTTTTTAAAAGATGTTGCTATTATGTTAGAAGGTCAAGAAACAGGGATGATAAATAAATTGGCATGCTCGAAAGAGCACATATGAATTAATATATATCTTCCTATTTTTGGGGAACTTCCTTTCTTAAGACTGAAATAAAAATGAAACAAAAGGAGGAGTACTGCACTTTTTCAACATAATCAGAAATTAATTTTCACCTGTTATCTGCTATTTATCCTACTGTTGGAACCCTGCCAGCGAAGTCCTGATGAAAATCCCATTATCTTTTAATTTTGATGGGATGATACTAATCCATTAAATCTGCATGTTTAACCAAACGACAACAGTTAACCCTTCACCCTTTTAAATCCTTTATCTCCAGTACAATTTCTGAGTGATGTTTGTACTGCCAGGAATTTAGTATCGAACACTCCTCACTGTTAAAACCCACTGTAGTTTCATTATATCCAATCTAGTTTTCACTCAGATATTCAGATTTAGATTAGTCCAAGAAAACAGGAGATAAATTATCAGAAATTTCTACTTTTGTGTCAGTTACATTTGTTGAAACGAGTCACTGAGAAGGGTAGAATTCAAGTGCACCAGCGAGCTGAATCAAAAGGATTCCCTATGGCCTGAAAGTTTAAATCCATCAGACTAGTAAGAAAATCCTACTTTCCAGACCCATTCTGGGATTTTCTTAATGTATTATTCTGTATTTCACTACCAAAATATAACAAATGCCCTCATAATAAAGGCTGGAACCAATGAAGATAACAGAGAAATTTAATTTCAGGATTCTGATTAAATTGAGATATCAGGCAGAGGCTAACCTAGTCAACATGGTCAGTACAAAGATTCTATAGTATGTACCGAAAAGCAAAACTTAAAAAAAGGTAGATTTGATGTGCTTTAATTAAGAAATACAGAATTTAGGGATTTCCAGAATTAAGTGCTAAGCTTACATAGATATTTTTTTATTGTGCAGATTTTTCTGCCCTTGCACCAAGGTTTTGATTTCATTTCAGCTTTAGACTCTGAAATTCTTATGGAATTTATGACCATTAAAATTATAGTTTCTTTTTAAATGAGGGAGAAGATTTTTCTTATTGCGGATCAAATAAGAGTAGGGTTTCCTCTTAGTTTGTTGTCTGTTAATTCTTTATGCCTTTTTCTCTCCATGTTCAATACAGTGTAAATAAACATATAGATTTAATGCTACAATTACTGAAATCAATAATACAGCACTCTTATCTGAAGGGTTCAACAAAATCCTCTAAGTCTCTGTGATATCATTAATAAATCTATAAATTCTCGTTTATCTATGAGGACCAGAATATTTGATGAAAACCTGGTATGAAAACACACGCTCTTGTCAGGGTCAAATGAAGCCCTTTGGAGAGAATTAAAATTAAAAAAAAAATGAAAAGCAGAAAAGATAGTTGCTTAATGAAATGAGAATAGATATACTGTGTTCTTCAATAACATGTTAATATATGAGCAGACTCCTGGAACGTTTGCTTTACAAACTGTTACATGTACTCAATGCTACCCTGAAGGTATGAAGTGGGATTGTGAATTTGTAAAGAAATATATTACAAAAGAAGTACCTGCCAAAATGAAACCTATATCACTGAAATGCAAATACTCAACATCAGAAACCCTTTTTAAAAAATTAGAAATAGCTTTACCTGAGAGTAGAAAATACTGATATTATTTAGTCATAATGTAGAAGGTGGGGTTTTTTTGGACACAAGTCTGTGTGTGAATTTTGCTTTTGCAAAAAAGTGTACAACATTCACTAAGCAATTTTTTTAACTCTAGTTAAGATATGATATAGAAAAGAATGCTAGAAATTAAATGCATGCTCTGATACAGTACTTCCCAATTCTTTCCTTAGCTTTCTTAATCTTTCCCTTTTCCCCTGCCTGCTACTCACTGCTAAGCCAAATTCTCTCAGTTTGTTTCTCAGTTTAAATCTATTTTTAACTTATTGATGAGTCACTCATCAGTCTGTAGTTTAACACATCCTGTGTTTCTCTGGATGGTCTCACATGCTTTTTATATAAAGGGAGAGGAGGACTCTGTAATTGCATCGTGACTCTATTCTTTTATACTCTAAAGGAAATTAAGGTGGTATTTATTTATAGACTGGAATATTCCTGATTTTCTTTTTCCCATGAAAATTTCCATCAGGTTCCTATGAGCATGTTTACCTAGGTCTGCTACTGTGGCTTTTTTCGCTCATGGCCTGTATAAATGCTGATGTTTATTTGGTTATGCTGCTTGTCAGTTCAGCTGCAGCTGAAATCATTAAATTCTCATATAATTATAGTGGTGCCATTCAAACAGCTAGAGTTTAGGTTGTGTCAGCATCTCCATTATAAATCCTTAATTTAAATGGTTTGCAATAACTCAACCATAAAATATGTTTTGAGCTGAATCTTGGCTTGTAATGTTTCAGCCCAGGAGCAACTTTTCAAACTGAAAAAAACCCAACCAAAACATAAAGCTCCTCCCTGTAGTAATGGGGAGCAAAGACACACGGACCCCTTTGTGCATGCAAAGGAAATCACTTTATTGTAGAAAACACCCCTCTTTTTTACCTTCAACTCCCACAGGACAATATAACCAATACTTAACAGACAAAGACCTGGATGACTCGGCTGTAGCCTGTTGTCCATGCATTCCATCACCCAATCAGCTTCTAATTGTCCAGGCTGTAGCTGTGCCTTCCTACAGGGATTTCTAGTAAACATAAGCCTGAACAATTATAACAAATATAACCTCATATCCTACACCTCTCATCACTTCAAGAGTGGATTAACCACTCGTGAAAAAGCTAAATTTACTGCTGTAGGAACCAAGCTATGGTAAAAAACTTTAGTGACACAAAAGGCAAGTTACAGGTTTTCTTTTTTTGGCTTGATCTCAACTTATGGATTCTGATTCTGTATGGGAATTGTTTGGGTCTCACATTTGCTTTAAGGCTGATAAAAATGAAGTCATTTGATGATTTGAGGAACCAGTTAAAGGCATTCATGACAGCCAGCACAGGGGGACTGGTATCACCACATTGCACTTCACACAGTTTCAGTCACCAAGAGACTATTCAGGATCCTGTGGCCTAAATCTGAGCCATGAGAGGTTCATAAAGACCCTCAGTATTTCATTCATAAATAATCTGGCTCCCCAGTTGCTTAAAGCCTAGCAGGAAGACAATAAAAAGAGACATGGACTGGGCAGAGGCAACACAACCATACAAATGAGTGTGTTTGGATGCCTTTCATGTTCTTGTTCTGGCTATTTTTAAATGGAACATCTTTTTTTTTTTTTTTTATTTCTCAACTGTGCCAAAACATACAACCTAAGCAGAGCCCCTGCCTCTGTAGTTTGATGTACTCGGCTGAAAACCTCTTCCTGGAAATGCAGCCAGTGCTCTTGATCACAGGACAGGCCCACTCACAAAAAGAATGAAAACAGCCCCCACCTGTAAGAACTCACTGCAGGGTCTTTAGCAGGGGATATCTCACAAAACACCACTCAATATAAAAAACCAAATAGCTCTTAAAGTTCTATTGACATTTAAATAGTAAACCCCAAATTTAGTTTGACATGAACTGTAGCTACCACAATTCAAAATCCTTCCAGAAAATAGATTACTGACAGTTTTAAAAAAATGGATTGAGGATTTTCCTGGTGAAGTGCTTTAATCCATGCATTTTGACAAGTGTCAGTTGATTGAGAACTTTTGAAGCTTTTGACCTTAAACTTCTGTTTCTATTAAAGCCACTACCAAACCTTGTGTTCTCAGTCAGTTGGGATAAGAAGATATTTGGCTTAAATATTTATTATTTGTGGCACTATGGCCTAGAGAGGCAGTATAAAGCTGAAGAGTGTCCTTTACTTAGCCTTTAATTACCAGATTATAGTTCTTTCATGCAAATCTGTTCTCACATCAAATCACATGAAGATGTGATTTTCTCCCCTCTGCCCAGTTTAATTAAGTCAAAATTGCTCTTATTCCATTTATGTTTGTTAGAGAATATTTAGAAATTATTAATATAGGAAGAGTCCATCACTCAAAAAGAAAAAAAAAAACCCAGACCTTACAGTCAATAGCATTAATAAAAATTATTTAAAAAATCTGTTAAAGAAGACATTCCATAAAATGTCTATCTTCTCCAGTATGACTGATTAAGCTGAAATTCTCCTGGAAAAATGTACTGTAAAGGAAACCTTGCAGCAGTAATTGTAATAAAATATAGAATATTTTATTATATAATATATATAATAGAATGATTTTATATATATATATATATATATATATATATATATATATATATATATATATATATATATAATATAATAGATACTATTATAACAGATCTATATATAATATATAGAGAAATATAGAATATAAAATTTTGTAAAAGGTAATAAAATCACTAGATCCCATTAAAATCTAAACCTGAAACTCATGATTTTCCTTTATTGTATATTTGCTACCTGAACAGACATTCAAAGCTGTTATATTTCATGAAGTGCTTTCGATCAGCAAATTTCTATCTGTTTTTGTACTGGTTACCCTGAGTATGTTCTCTGTGAGTGTTTTATCTCCATCTATATTATCTAGAAAGTCATATAACCATATTTAGGATGCCATAGAGAATGAGGAATGTTGCAGTGATGCTATCTACTAAATTTACAGGAGGCAGATAAACTAGCAGTTCAGTGGTTATCGATTTGTTCCTTCCAGTGAACTGGTACTATAACATCAAACATTTTTCACATCCCTACCCAGGGTAGAAAAACCACCACAGTTGCACAGGTGACAAGCAGTGTTACTCTGGGACCAGAGACAGCTTAGTGATGCCTGTGGAGAGCGCTGCTTGTGCACAGCATTGCAGTGGCAAGGCTTTCATTTTAGGGCTAAGGCACCTCTTCATCTCAGCACCAAGCTGTGCTGTGCTGGGCCTTCTGAAGAGCTTGTAAGACTCTGAAACTCGAATGCCTACACACACACATACTGAAAGGAAATCTTGGGTGGCTGCAATCTAGGAAAACCGGTCACGACTTCCAGCTTTAAAGCTCCACTACCATTTTGCAGTCAGTTGGCCAATTATAAATTATAAGGTCTGTGTAGAAAACTCTGCTGAAGTTCTGATTCATATTTTCCCAGTTTCAGAATTTGTCCTTTGAATACTTTTCTATGTTAGTAGCTATGATAGAAAGGAATGGCCAACACTGACATAACCTACAGGGCTCTTCCATTCTTAAAAATTTGCAGTGAGGTAATTAAATTTGCAGTGAGGTAATTACTCAAGGCAGTTGACTGCACTGATTAGGCAGTTTCGGTGCTCATCTTAATGATGTAGAGAAATGTAATGAGTAGTAACTCATTGACATGGATGGCACCAGTTATGTGTTGTGGGGGTCCTGGAATCATTGATTTTGATAATGAATTATATAACTGTAAGAGACTTGCTTCCTTTTCTAAGGGGTGAAGGGTATCACGATGTCATGACAGGTCACACAAAGAACATCTTGTGCTTTAACACAGTAACTTTTATTGTAACTATTGTGGCTCACTTCTTCAGGAGACAGTAGTTTTAACATCACAAGGAAAACATGAATATAATCAAGTTTCTATTCTTCCCTGATGGCAAGCAAAAAACAGGAAAAAGGTCCTTGGAAACAAACAAATGAAATATTTATCTCAAATTATCTTTATACTTAACAGTGAATCAGGTGTTTATTATGGACTGTCTAAAAGAATTGGCAAGGTTTCTCACTAGACATTTTTCTCAAACACAATCATATGCATTTGATTACTTTTGCCATGCCTTGTGAGCAGGGATGCTTTTAAGCTTCTGTCACACAGAACATTAAAGTCATTTTTTATAGACTCACAGTCTTGGACACTGTATAAATAAGGCCAAAAAAATCTAGCTCTGTTTATAGTCACAACAATCTGTATACATGTATAACTTTTTCAATTCGTCTTTAATTCTTGTTTAGTACTCAATCAGGCTTTGAGATGTTGGCCTACACAACATCATCTCAGGTTTTTGGATTTCCTTCCTACCCATATAAAAAACATAAAATTTTCCTGGTCAAATAATATTAACTTACTTGTGCAATATTCAGAATGTTCTTTAAGACATTGATTAAAAACAACAAAAGAAAACTTTGCAGTCTGATCCAATCCACATATTCTTCAGAGCAACTTCTGTAGTCCTTGTGAAAGATTTTATTTCAATCCAAAATTGCTTTTCTCCCTCAGATTCTTATTTTCTGCTTTCTGCTGAAGGATCACTAAGGAATGTCTCTTACTGCTAGTTTGGTGTGATACGAGGACACAGAAAGATATTTTGGCCAAGATATGTTCCTATGCCTTGGAGACAGTCTCTATCATTAGCATCTGAGTCATTGTCAGTAATTACTCATTTCATCAACACAGGTCTGTTTTGTTACCTTATGGAATTTTTTTAACCCTGTTTATATCTAGAGCTCTCTTTGTTTCTTTTTGTGTGTTCTTTTGTTATTGACAGATGTTACTTAAAACTTCTTTTCTGTCAGTTGTTTACCTTTCATAGGAACATTTATTTATTGCATGTTTAGCTTTTGTTCAGTAGGGAAGTTTAACATAAACAGTTTCAAGTTCAGGCTTTTCTACTACACTCAGTGGAAGTAGGCTTGACAATATTTGCATAGCATGTCATAACTATTGTCAAATCTGCCTTCAAAACCATTTTGCATTCTTGCAGGCAAAAATGCTTGAATATCAATAGACATAGCCTGCATTCATTTGAATATGCCATTGGGAGCTTAGCTAGGGAAACTGTGTGTGCAGACAAACCTAGCCATGGCAGCTGCTACTTGTTCTAGGTTTTTTTTCCAATTTGGGGAAGTGCAGAATCTATAATACAACTTGAGATGTTACTATTCAGGTCCTCAGTGATACCTTGCTCCATAATTTATGAGCCTCTGACAGTTTTTAAACAGTTGCTCATTTGATACTTCTCTCCATATTTGCCCTAGCACTTTCAATTGGTTCTTGTAAAAAAAAAAAAAAATCAAAATTCCTCTGACAGACTGCAACTAATAAGCCAATCTGCCAAAAACTCTGTAGTCAAAATAGGTATTGCCTGATTACTTGCCCAAACTCAAATAACTCTGCAGCAAAAACACTCATCTCTGTGCTGAAGTAGTTTCAGTGAAGATGTTGCTCTTACCCAGCCTGCTCCTAGACACCACGTCCTGCTGTCTGGAGGCAGAGCCTGAACCAACATCTCCTAACTGAACTCTGTCCACCTCCATTCCAATTATTTCTCTGTTAGCTATGCTCTGAGAAATGGTTTCCAAAATTAAGAGAAAGAAAAAGAAGTCTTAGTTATTGACTTCAAAAGGACTTAAGTATAACAGGTGAGGGGAATTGCCAGGTCCAGGAATGAGGAAAACCTAAAGTCCTTGGGCTAAACCTGAATGGGCTGGGGAAACCTCAGTGCTTGGAAAAACATCCAGTAAGATCTTGGGGAAGGAATAATGCATTTTTTGACTTATGATGCACTTTAGAATATTCCATTAATGAACAGTGTGAAGAATCTGAAATAATATGTGGCTGGAGACTAAATAGTAATGACTGTTGTCAAGAAATTCAGATCACTACTTAAGGACCAACTTTCTTTCAAAGATGCTGCGACTGGGAGTTAGAGTTGATTGTACGCTGAAGAGCAGATGAACAATGAACATGGTCTACCCCCTAGGCAATTAAAAAAATTCTGTTTCTACTGTTTAATTAAATTTTTTTCATATAGTTTATATCTTCTAAGTAGCGATGGTATACTGTACTGCTTAGGGTTCTCACTCTGTTGGATATGGGGTTATAATTATTATTAATAATTATTAAAATATAATTATTAAGGTTTATGCTCACCTGAAGGCCCTGTGGGCACAGCTGCAGCTGGACGGTTGCAGTTGGCTGAGGGGTGAGAGGCCATTGTGAGTGAGGTGAGAATCAGCTGAGGGACAGCTGGGAGTGAGATTGTGATTGGCTGGAGAAACGCGCGAGCAGCGTGTGAGCAGGAAGCTGATTGGATGGCAGAACGCGTGGACAGCAGCACAGCAGCTGAGCCAGCCAATGGGTGCCTTCTTCCTATTAAATTCTGTTAGGACTCGGTTTGGTTTCGGTTATGTGGGTGGAGATTGAAGTTACAAAACAGGTGCGGTTTTTACAATGAAGTGATCTCCTCCAGATGCATAAGGGGTCTGTGTCACTTTGTTCCCCATTGCTGCAAATTGCTGGCCTGAAGGTGGCTGTGCACCTTTAAGGTGGCGCAGGGTGTGTCGACAACTCGAGTAGCAACTTCCTTTAGATCAAGGAACTGGATGGGAAGAGTCCGAGAAAAGCATCCAAGGAAGGATCTGCGAAGAGTTCAGGAAGGAATTCAGAAATCCAAAAGTGCGCATACCTCACCTAGGGGGTGACTGGACCAGTGGGAGCAAATAGGGGAGGTGGAATATTTCTGGAATGAAGCAGGAGCTTGGGCCAGGTACAGCGGCTCCTACATCAGCAATCTATTAATTAATATGGCTGTTGTGAAACTAAGTACCCTGCTGAACTGGGTGTCAAATCACATGAGAGATTTTCCCTTTGGTGGGCCCCTTCATTAGAAACCAGGCAAGCGGTAGGGCAGGGACGCTTTGATATCGCTGGGGACGACGATGCTGAAGTTTGCGGGCACCTCTCTCCATGGGGAACAATCATGGCGGCCCTTGAAGGAAGTTGTGCAAATGTTGATCATTATGCTGCTTCGGAATTTAATTCCCCTGAACCCGCAATGCCACCAGAACCCACATACGACCCCGAGATTGACCCAAACTCCATTGAATTGCCTTATCCTGGTAAAAAGCCCTGTGTGGGGGGACCCCTCAGCGCAGAACTCTCACATCGTGAGCGGGCAGTGAGCTCAGGCCCTGCCCAGAATGGCGATGCAGTAGTCCAGTGATGGCAAAAATGCTGGGAAGCCAAGCATGAAGAAGGGTGACTTGGAAGTTGTTACAGCCTGCCTAGAAATATAACCAATGGTTGGTGTGCTGAGAGCTTGACTATAAAGTAATTAAAGATCTGAGGATGCAGCATATCCTCCCATCATGCCCTAAGGTACCTGGAATCTATTAGCGCTGCATATGTCCTCACGCTCCATGACTGGAAAAGCATAATGAAAATTATTCTAACAGCAATGCAGTTTGTAATCTGGCTATTTGATTACCAAGAACGGTGTACAACCCAGGCAGAAGCACAGCAGGACAGAAATCTACCAATTGTTGTTGTGCAGCTGATCAGAGAGGGTGCTTTTGCAGTCCCTACAGTGCAGGCAGGCTACCTGTGTGATGTGTATATCATCACTTGCCTAGCCCTGCAGGTCTTGCAGTGACTCTGGGGACAGGTATCAATTCTAACATGTCTTTTGCTAAGATTTTACAGGGTCCAGCAGAATCGTTCATGCAGTTCCTAGAAAGACTGCAGGCTGCTCTCTTCAGCAAGGCAATAATGATGAAGCCAGAGATATTCTGTTGCGGCAGCTTGCTTTCACAAATGGGAACTAAGATTGTAGAAAAGCATTGCTCACTGTTCGTAACTGACATGCTTGTGATAATAGCAGGTATGGTTAGAGAATGCCAAAATGTGGGACCTGCTGCTGATAATGCCAACTCTCTGGCAGCACCTTTAGCCATGCACTTCTAGGTTTTGGACAGTGGGCGGGGGGTTGTTTTAAATGTGGTTCAATGGGTAATTTTAAAATGGATTGCCCTCAACAAGGGGATGGGATAAAGATACCACCTAGAGATTGCCCTGGTGTGGAAGAGGGAAGAATTGGGCTGCTGACTGCTGCACCTGGTACCCTATAAAAGGAAAGGCTACACAGCTGGGAAACTTCTGGCAGGGGGCAGGTCCGCACACTCTGGAGAATAAAAAAAAATTGCAAGACAAAACATTTACCAAGAGAGCTCCTGCCTACAACCACAGACAGTGCAGGGCTGGACCTTGCCTCCAGAGAATCAATAATTCTTCTGACACCTTCATTACCTTTAGTTCCTGTGGGAGTGTGGGGACCCCTTGGTAACATCAAGCATGCTCTGCTGACAGAGCATTCCTCTGTCACTGGGTTGGGACTTTTTCTACTGCCCAGAGTTATTGATTTAGATTAGGAGGGTGAGATACAAATTATGCTCTGGACTCCAGTGTCACCCTGCTTTGTGCCATCAGGTCAGCATATAGCACTGCTAATTCTCTTTTCCAACAGGGACCCTTGTGCCAAGGGTTAACACAGCACAAATAACTTTGGTAGCACAGGTCAGCCACAGATTTTCTGGACAAACTCTATTACAAAAGTTCACCCAATTTTAACATGCATTATAGATGGCAGCACCTTTAAAGAGTTTGTTGATACTGGGGCTGATATCTCTATTATTAAAAATAATTAATGGCCTAGTGATTGGGCCACAATCAGCCCCACATCAACCTATTAATGTGGGGTTTTGTTGTTGTTTTTTTTTTTTTTGGTCTTTAGTCAGATTTGGGATTGAAGCACGAGAGATGAACTTTTGTGTTTGGATTTAGTTCTTTATGAATTTTTATTTATAGTACAGCACTTCTAGTTAACAAGCTAAAAGTGAGAAAACGGAGCTGCATCTTGCTTGTCATAAGGTCTTTTAAAGTCAATCAGTCCAATTAAAAGCTAACATCTATATTATTTATACTTTTGACCCAATGACCAAATACTCATGACTTGTAGTGTGGCACTTTTTATCCAATTAAAAAGTACTACTGAAAACCAAGAAGTAACAAAAATGGAGAGAAACCTCTGCCCTAAAACCTTTATCTTGTCCCATACCTATTACTATATTCTAAAATCCCAAATTCCAAACTCTTCACCATGTGATATTCTAACTACGTACTCGTGATTCTAACTCCACCACTCAGTTTTGGAAGTCTTCTCCAAGGTCTCAGGCTGAAAGCAGTGCTCCTTTGGGGGTCCCTGCCAAAAAGCACAGAAAAGTCCAAAACTCCTGAGCTTCAGGTTCCAACATCTCCCCCTTCTGTTTCAACTATGAACACTGCATTGACAGCTTTGTAATTAATTTAATGTAGATTTTTTTTTTAGTTCTATGCTTTAAAGTTGTTATTATAGTTAGGTTTATATTGATTAATGAACTAATTGGGGTGGCAGGAATGCAGCACTCTAGACAAAGCACTCACCTTCTGCTTGTCCTTGGCCCTGATGGGCAAACTGCCCAGATTTCCCCATTCATTTCCTTATACTGTGCACATTATGGGGAAGAGATGTTCTGGGACAACTTGGGACAACCAAATCAATAGACTCAACCTCACGGGAGGGCCTCTTTCATAGGGGCCATTTGTATCAGCTGTTCCAAAATCAAATACTGGACATATGTTAGCTCACATCGCAGACTGAAGACCCTGTGTGGGTCAACCAACATCCCCTATGAAAGAAATGGCTACTAAATTTAAAACAACTTGGGGAAGAGCAATTGTCCTTAGGCCATATCTGTCCATCTTCTAGCCCCCAGAATACTCCTATATTCTGTACACCTAAGCAAAATGGCAAGTGGCAATTGTAACCACACTTGCTGCTGCATGGTGGGGCGGATCAGAGATAAACATGACACACTCCTCTGTTCATTCAAGGACAACAACATCAGCTTATTCATGGAGGCTCCCTTTTATAGGGGGTTCAAAATTCGCACACCTGACCATACCATTGGTTGAGGTCTTGGTGTTGCCCAGCTCCTTTGCCTGACCATATGCCTGCAGCCTAGGTAGAATCTGCTTGGATGAATACCCACTCAGGAGCCGGCCCATGGAACTGAGCAGGGTTTCCAAGGCAACCACAAGCTAAGTACAAGCTGAGCTTGTACTGCAATAGCAATTACAGCATCTATGGGCAATAAATGCAATTATTGAACCTATGGGGGCTCTGCAACCTGGGCTTCCATCACAGTGATTCCCCTCAATTGGACCTTAGTATTTCTTCATCATCCCTGATGATGTACCTCAGTTTGCTATTTCAGTGCCTACTTAAATAACCCAGAACCAATAAAGAGATTTCATTGGACCGTGTGGCAATAAGGCACATGTATCAGTCCAGCTATATGCCAAAGGGTAGTCAGTCTTGCCCTGCAGCCTGTTAATTGTAAATTTTCTGCTACAATCATGTATCATCATATGGACAACATTTTATTTGCAGCTCATGATCAATCCATTTTATGTTTTATTCAGGTAGCTGTCATGTAGGCAATTCAAAATGTAGGACTCATCATGGTGCCTGAAAAAGTGCAACATGAGTCCCCATGGCATTATCTGGGGTGGAGAATCACTCAGCAGACCATCAGGCCTCAGCTTTTAAGGCTTTATGTTAAGCCATCCCAATTTTAAATTAATTACAGAAACTGCAATGTTCCTTGAATTGGTTGCGTCTTGGGTTTATCTGCAGAACTTTTACAAGCCTTTATTTGACTTACTCAAAGGAAACCCCCACCTGCATTTGATTCTACAATTGACCCCAGAAGCTAAAACTGCCCTTGCACACTGTGCTTAAGCACTAGAAAACCAATAAAATTGGAGATGGGATTCTGATAAATCTGTGCATATTACCATAATTTACATCAAATGTCAACCTTTTGCTGTTCAGTTTCAATGGTTGGTTAATGATGATGACCCTTTGAATGTGTTAGAATAGTTATTCTTGCCCCACACAGCAAAAAGGACTAATGATAAGTTCTTGTGTGCAGTTAAGAAAGGCAGAGAACAACTACAAACTTAAAACCCAAGATCCACATACCATTTACATGCCTGCAAGTAAAGACAATTTGTCATGGTTGCTATCAGAAGACACTAACTTTCAAATTTGTGCTTGCAGATTTTTTCTGGACAATTTTCTATCTGCTATCCATCACATTGTTATGGACAGAGATGGGCAACCTCCCTCTGTATGCAAAGCGTCGCTGCAGCATGTGCCCTGTCAACTGCTGGACCAGCTGTTTTTACAAATGCATCCAGCAAAACCAACAAAGCTGCAGTGATTTGGCGTGGAGGCAGCTCTGCCCAGTGGCATAAAAGAGCATTAATGTTAAAGAATGCCTCCATGGAAATGTTAGAATTGGCTGCTATCCAATATATTTTTCAGTTATTTTCACAGAAACCACTTAACATCATAACTGATTCCTCATTTACTGCCAATGTTGTATTTCATGTAGAATCTTCCTATTTAAAAGGTGTTAAAAAACATCCTTTGTTTGTAGAGTTGAGAACATTGTGGACTTTGATTAACAGCTGGCAGCATGATTTTTATGAGTGGCATGTTCCCTCCCATGTAGGTTTACCTGGGTCTGTTACAGAGGGTAGCAACTATGCAGACTATGCAGACATCACTGTAATGACAGGTGTGGTACCTAATTAAAGGTATTAACCTTTGCAAATTATTTCACAACTTTTTTCCTCCAGAATGCTTGCTCCTCACAAGCTCATGATATCCTGTTGTCTTGTCCCTCCTGTTGTGGAGTTGCCCCTCCTCCTTTAGCAGAGGGTAATAACCTCCAAGGGTTAACAGCTCACTCAATTTGGCAAACTGATGTTACTCATATCCCAGAATTTGGTTGCCTAAAATATGTTCATGTATCTGTTGACCTATTCTCATTTTCTAATGGCAACTGCCCACACCAGAGAGAAGGCCTGTGATGCTAACTGGCACTGGCTCACCTGTTTTGCCACCCTAGGCCTTCCACATACCATCAAAAAGGACAGTGGACCTGCCTACAGCTCAGAGAGAGCTTGTAACTTCTTGCAGAAACAGGGCGTGCACCATATGGGCATTCCACACACACACACAGGGCAAGCTATTCTTGGGCATGCCCATAAAGCCTTAAAACCCATGCTTGAAAAACAAAAAGGGTGGGATTTGGGATGCCCTCACAATAGATTGGCTAAAGCCTTGTATGGTCTTTATTTTTTAAATTGCAATGAGACAGGACAAACTGCAGGTGAAAGGCATTACCCTTTTCACACAAGGGCTCACCTGAAACTTCCTGCCATGGTGGAGGACTTCACTGACCGGAGGATGGAAGTGACCACTGTTGACATGGGGAAGTGGCTGTGCCTGTGTCTCCACAGGCCATCATCTGACATGGATTTCTTCATGGTGTGTGTGGCCTTTTGTTGCACTGTCCTGATCCTGTATATATAGTTGCTATGTTATAAGCCTATGTCACAGGCTTTGAAAAGTTGTTATTGTTGTCATTGTTATGAATGTCGTAGGAATTGTTTAGATTTTTCCTAGTAGGTTTCTCTTGCTCAATAAAAAAAGAGAAGGGAGAGGTAGGATATGGGGTTATAATTATTAAAGTGGTGAAGACTTATGCTCACCCAAAAGCCCTGTGGGAAAGGTTTTGCTATAAAGTGATCTCCTCCAGATGCATAAGGAGGTTTGTGTGGCTTTGCTTCCCCTTACGACATTATTCATCAGAAATTTTAACAAGAAATCTTAAAATGAGGAAAAATCAATGTTAGCCAGCTGATGTTTATGTTTTTATAGATCCTTACTGCTTAAAGGAATTGACAAATTGAAAATCTGTGAAATATAAAAATTCATTAAATGGTAAGGTTACAGACCCTCATGCAGTAAATATTTCAGATTTGGAGAGCATTGTGAAAGCTTGCTGAACACATCTTATAGTAAGATAACACAATCTTGTCTGAGAGGAGCCATTTAAGACCTGCTTCAATAAATTGTTTTAAAACTTGCTTATATACACACTTTGGCTTTATTTTCAGGCTGGATTTCTCTAATATTTTTTTTTTTTTAGACAATGAGTCTTGTTAAGTCTTTCCTTTAATGGCTTTTTAATGTGCAAATAACTTTGTACTGTGTTTGAGCCATGTTTTGGCCTCTTAAATAAACAGAACAATTAAGCCTGATCAGCCTGATATAATAGTTTTGTTTTATGATCTCTTCATAATTATGGGTTTGTCTTCTGCTCTTTCTCAATGTTTACTTGTTTTACAGGGACCATTCAAAAAATGCATTCTAGTACTGATCTTTGCTAGTGATGTGCACATAGACACAGATGCTTTCCTACTTTTATTTGACACTTCTTATTTTCATAACACAGTAAAGAATTTACTTGCTCAGCTAGAAAGACACTGTAGGAAGAGTTCACACTGAGGCAGCTAACTTTACAATGACCTGCAAGTCATTGGTGAGGGATTGTTTCAGAGGCATTCATTCTATAAAAATAGTTGAATTGTTCCTTTCTCACATATATTATCAGATATTTAATTGTAATGGGATATATTAGTTTGGATCATAGCATTCTAACAGCACCTTTCTCCTTCCTTTCTTATTTTCTGGAGTCATCTACAAAATTAAATATAAATCTATTAATATAATTTTCTAATCACTGTAAAAAAGGTGCACTAACAAAAGAAACAGTAGTCAATGGGCCCTCTAGTAATTTACTGACACCTTTCTATTAGAAAATATTTATTTTGCAGCAGTTTGAAATCCAAATACTTAGTGAAGTAATCTGCAAGATTTAGACTAGTGTTACTTCATAATAGATCCTGGGATTAAATTTTTTGTGAAACAGGGAACTTCCAAGGACATATCTTTAGGTTTACATCCCTTGAAATCTACTAAAAGTCTGCATTTTATTTGTATGACTCTTCACATTAAAGAATGTTTCAAATAACTTTCTTTCAGAAAGTGCCTTTCAGTGTCTGAATAACCTTAATTCTTGCTGAAATCCGGGTCTCCAGTATTTTTTACATGCACAACAAGGAAAAAGAAATACTGCTGCACTTTGTAGGATCGAAGCAGTACCAAGAGGCCATGGTACATATTATACTGGAAATAGCATCAAAGTAATAAATGCTGATTCAGTTATCAGAGCTGTGGGTTTGCTCATATTTATAAAATGACAGAAGAAATCACAAAGGCCCATAGCAATTATTAACAATGATGTGGTGAATTTATAGGCCTGAAAGTGGGTTATGCAGTGCTCTAATACCCAGGGAGTAGGTTGGGAAGGGAATTATGACTGAGTTACAACTCTTTGCCTGATTCCACGTACTTCAGGCAGGGTGCAAACTGTTTTGATCTCTATCTGTAGAAGACTGTCTTTATCCCTATGGAGACTTGAATATACAGGCTTGTTTTTTAGTTGTTAAGAGTAATGAAAAATGACCAGGAACAAAATGAGGCATTTGGTTGGGCTTAATTTTGCTACAATTTAGTCTAAACCAGTGATAAAAACATTAACTGAAAATTCTCCCCTTAGGACCATGTCCCAGATAAAGGGTGGCACTTCTGTAAAATAAGGTAAGAATGGACTGGGGAGGATACAGAGAAGTAAATAGCTCCTAATTATTTCTACCATACTGAGGCCTGAGGCTTAGGTCTGGGGCCCTGCTTCAGAGAAATAAACTGAAACACACTCTTTTTCCTTTTAGGCTAGTGCTTCAAAGTCCAGGATGTGTCCTGCTCTGGATAATGTTGTTACTTTTGTCTATATGTGTGTTTTTCATTCTGTTTTTCATGTTTTCATTTGTAGGAAATGACAGATGAGAACCAAAGTCACATGCAAGTAAAACCTTCTCTTATTGTAATAGAGAGAAAATACTCAACATTGAAATAATCCATACCAATAAAATATTTTGATCTGTTGTGGACTAGCAGTGATATATGAGCTGAGGAAATGTGTTTTTATACTTTATTTAAGATCACTATTAAAATAGGCTTAATTTGTAGTTAGGTTACTCTTAATTCATAGCAGTGTAAGTAATTTAATTCACCCTGTACCGTGTAGCTGATTAATTTAATAATTTACGGAATACTGAAGCATTTATTTCCTTGTATTTACTCCTTTCCATTCTCTTTGGCTAAGCCTTCTGCATATCTGAGAGGATCTTTTCAGCCTAGATGAGAATAAATAATGTGGGGAATGAGTGGCTCTGTCCAAGTTGTCTGATACTCTCAGATCATAGTGATGTTACACAATGTAAAAACAGAACTGGAGAAGAAACTGACTTTTTGGAGTCCTACCAAAGAGATTCCTATGAAAGAGGATTTGGGTACAGTGAGAAAAATTCGGAGCATGACTGTGCAGGTCAAGGGATAAAGGAAGATTCAGAGAATGGGAGCAGTCTAGGCAATAACCTTTCAGCTTGCAGAATGGAGAAATCAGCTCCTCTCTAAAGACTATTCTCTAAGTCTTACACTCTGTTTACATGATTATATATATATGTGTCTAATTTTTATGAAGAAAACCAACAAAACTTAATTCAATACTAGTATCTGAATGTCATGTCCTTGCTTAGCACTTCATCTTTTTGCTGTCATTTGATTATTTAATGGTCCGTTGCACTGCTGTGAACCACTGAGAGTGTATGGGTTCAGATATTTCCTTTACTTGAGATACCTGCTTGCTGATATGAAGGATGATGGTGTCAACTTGTAAGACCCTCTCTTGTACTGTCTACCCTCCAAGCAAACTTCAAAATTTCTGTCCTGTCTATCTGTTCTGCTTCCACCAGCATCAGCCAAGTGCTTTCCTCTTTGTCATGGCAAGGGCCATTTGTTCTGTCCCTCTCCACCTTCATTTCCTGCTTCAAAGAAATCTAACAAACTAACACAAACCACATCCTGTTTCATATACTTTTGTGTGGAGTTTACTGTACAAAGACTTAAAAAACCTAAGTAGTCTGTAAAAACCAATTAAATGTCCTAATTCTTGTCTCTCCTATGCTTTGACTCAGTCATTTGCATTCATGTCAGATCACTCCATGTGTTTTCATAATTCTATCGATGTCCTGTAGCTCTTGTTATGAAGAGCTGAATTTCTGAGGTGTTGCCAAAGGTCAAGAGACTTTGAGGGATATTCTGCTTTGCAATTTTAATAAAATTATTGTCAATTACAGTTGAAAAAAATCTTCTTGTTTTATAATTAAGCCAGTAATTATAAATCTTGAATACTTGGCTACAGACCTGGTATCTATGGGCACAGTCTGAAAAAGAAAATCAAGATTTTCTTGTTCCTGTCCCCATTTCCCTTTCTCTTCTATCTGATTCTTCTTTCCATTCAGCCTTGGGTTCTGATTTTTCCTGAGTTGTGCTATTAGAAGGCAGTCACCCTATTTTCCTCAGCCCCATACAGACTCCAAACAATGCTGTTTTCAGAAAAGGGTATTTCTAAAGGGTCACTTCCACTGGAATATAAATAAATAAATAAATAAAGAGATCCTAAAAATTTAATTAAAATCTTAACTACCTGAAGCCCTGGCAAACAGGCAGAGTGTAGTTAACATTCTCCATTAAATTTGAAGTACTTGACATAATGTGGAGTGCTTGAGAACTACAGGATAGGTACATGTTTTATTCAGAAACCAATGAGAGTTTACTGCCGTGCCAAGTGGCTGTCAGAAAGCTGGCATAAAGACTGTCATAAAGCTGGGATAGTCAAAAGAATTAGGACATGGGAACACATATCCTGGATTTTTAAAATGTTGCTTCAAGTACTAGAGAATCCTGAAAAATTGAAGTTTTGTAAGAGATACCGTAAAACCAAAGATCTGTTAAACTGACAAAGCATTTCTGCTGATAATTTAAAGTAAGAAAAGCAATATTTCCACAAGAACTGCAAAAACTTGTACAGTCATATTGAGTGATTTTGGGCTGGATTACTGCAAAAACAGCCCTAAACCAACAGTTTTAACTAGGGAAAAAAGTCCCCAAACTCATGAGTATTAACAAAGGAAGTGAAGTATTTCATTTTATAATTGCAGCATAGATTTATGGTGGAGGGCAGAGGGAATGAATGTTTGTATGCCCAATGAATAACCAGATAAATATCCCACAGTAATCAGTCATCTCAGTCCAGATAGAGTCTTGAGGGAGTGAAAAGGGAAGGCAGAGGGGTAGGGGCTGTAATATAGAAAGTCTTGTTTCAGTAATTCTATATTTTGACACTCTCCAGACATTTCAAGCAAATATTTGTGACCTCTATGTTGATAGCAGTTGTGTAGAAAGGAAGGCAGATAGGGCACACACAAATCTAAAATTGAGTAAGAGATATTGTGAATTGTCTGTGTATTCTATGTTTCCTTCTGCAGTAGTTTTTGCACTGTAGATTACAATTTCTTAACATTTTACAGTAGTTATAAAGAATCTTACCCATGTACTGCCTGAAAGTTCACTACGACATTTTATGATTAGAAATGTTTGACAAGTCGACATTGATTTTGAGTAAAAAAGTACTGTTTATGTTTCCTTGTTGAATAATGTTACCTAAGCTGGAATACCTTTCAGATCACAGGAAAGCACACATGTATAAGGAAAAATAGTTTCAGAAACAGAGGCACAGAATGAAGAGAAAAACCCCAAAGCATCTATTTTCTAAATTATTTTTACAAAGTGATTTTTTGATGCATTTTCTTTGACATGAAAGAAAAATTTTATAGAATGTGTCCAATATAGAATTTCAAAATTAAATCAGAAATTAGCATACTTTTCTTCAAATTAATATTCTTCATGATTTATTTATAGTGACCATAATTAAATTCAGAACCTGACCTTCAATCTTCCCATTTTCAGATTTGCATTACAAAAGTCATAAAGTTGTGTTCAGAAATGAGCATTTCTTTCCGAATATGTCTTCTTGATTTAGATGCTTGAATTCCATTAATTAGATGATTAATACTTGTATCATCCAGCTACGTACTAAATCAACCTGCAACAATTGAACATGAATGTGAAAGTTACAGTGCACACCACAGAGGCAGATAGTTCTTTTAAAAGTAAGTTGGTAGAAGCTGGATTCCTTTGAATATGTGTCTTGGTTTGAAAGACAGGTGTCTGCTAAAGCAAGAGTTTCTCTTGAAATGGAAAAAATGTAAACCCGCTCCCTCCAAATTATTATTATTTTGAAATTAAAGGGCTCTCAGGCAAAGGTATGGGAATAGGAATAACAGTTGTTTACTAGGAAAATTAAAATAAAAATACAGTAATACAAAAAACCCCAACACTGACAGAGTCAGAATACAACCTCACACCAGCTCAGTCAGAGTGTTGATAGCAGTCCCATTAAATGGTGGCTCCAGCCCTCCTGGAGTGAGTGACCCTTCTGTTGAAGCAGTGGTCCTGTAGAAGGGTGCAATTTTCCTTTGAAGGTCCAGTGATGATGTAGAAACATCTGGTTTCCCTTTGGAATCCAGGAGAAAGGCTGCTCTGATGTTCCAAATCTCAGATTTTATCTAGCTAGGAAATGCTTGGCTCCTCTCCCTGGGTGGAGCATCTCCCAACGGGATGATGTAATTTTATCAGTCATGCAGTGGGACTCAATGGCCCTTTAACAGAAGGTATCTGCTTGGAGGAAGGATGGGTTGTGGAAAAGATAAAGATCAATGCTCCATCTTGTTTCAACAGATGGTGATAGAATACACACTTTTGATTACATCCTGCTTATGCACCCCTTAGTCTATTATCATCTGCATCATACCCAAGTCAATATCCTCTTTAGACTCTACAATGAAACCTGACACTCAGTTCTCACTTGAGATTAGGTTTCCCGGTGGTGTGATGTGTTTCTCCATCTTCCTGCATTACTCACCAAGTGTAACCAGGCCCATGAGGAAAGACAATCCCATGGATGGGTTTGTCCTTGTCCGAGGTGGGACTAATCCAGTCTTTCCTAAAATACCTTTAATGTATCTGCAGGGACTTTATCTCTATCTATGGTGTGCAAGGGTTTAGATTGGGCAGGACCAGCTTGATTGGTGGACCCTTGGGTGTTGACCATCCAGGTGGCCTTTGTTAAGTTCACTTCCCACTTCATGAAGGTTCTCTCACCAAGTGCCTTCAGGGTAGTCTTGAGTAGCCTGTTGCACTGTTCAACTTTCCCAGCAGCTGATGCATGATAAGGGATGTGATATATCCATTCAATGCCATGTTCTCTGTCCCAGGTGTTGATAAGGCTGCTCTTGAAATGAGTCCCACTGTCTGACTGGATTCTCTCAGACATGCCATGTCTCTAGAGAATTTGCTTTTCCAGACCAAGATGGTTTTCTGAGCAGTGGCATGGTAGGGTCTCAAGTAAAGGGTAGGTGTCCAACCATTCAGTGGAGGCTTCCACCCTGGTCAGCAGATAGCACTTACCTTGGCCTGTCTGGGGCAGTGTGATGTAGTCAATCTGCCTGGTTTATATTTGGACCACCATCCCCCATACCAGAGGGGCTTCACTAGCTCGGCTTGCTTTTGGTTACATTCTGAGAGTCAAGACAATATACTATGTACCAAAAAATGGGGATGGACATCTATCGCGATTTTTGAACAGCTCACCTTCTATTAAACTTCTGTTAATAAAAAGACCCAATACGTTTGAAGCAAAAGCTACATGTTTTCCTTAGTTTAAGCACCAGAAAGTGGCCTGAGGCACTTTTTTGTTCTCAAAAGTATTGAGACCCATAACACTCTACTGAGATCCATTTGAAATTCCACTTAAGAGTAAGAAAAGCTTTTTTACTGTGAGCACTGAACAAGGAATCTCCCTCCTTGGAGACTTTAAAAGTCAGTCCCAATCTGAGCAGGGGTTGAACAGATGGTCTTCAGAGGTCCCCTCCAAACTCAACCAGTTCCATGATACTTGTTGGAAAAGGTCACTAAGGGGCCAGACTTAATAATCTCTGGATAAGGTACAAGCTATCCAAATCAGTCTGACATTCAAATAATTGCCTGAAAACACTCTGTTCCAGCTGGCTTTAAGAGAGATGTCTGCAGATGCTTTCACTTGTGATAGCTTGCCTCAGGTTCAGTGAACAGGCAACTGGAAGCCTAGAAGTACTATTACACTGGTAAAGAACTTCAAGAAGCATTTGTTAACAAAATAAGCATCTCTATTTGCTCTTTTTAGGCCAGCCTCATTCATACTATCTGCATTAGTAAATAGAAACATTTACAAAAATAACTCCTGAACTGCCTAAATGATGGCAATAAACTGACAACTGACAATAAGCTGACTTTAGGAGTTGAAACTTATCTCAAGAAAACAATACAGTATGCATGCATAGGAAATGATTCTGGCTAATTTCTGTTGGAAAAGGTGACAGAAGTATTTACAAGGCAGTGAGAGAGCATAGAGTTTAATCCGTTTATAATCATAGAGTATGCTGTGGATTGGAAGTGTAATTTGATAGGTTTTTAAGCACTGTAAATTAACAGAAGGGCAAATTAAGTGCAGCTGTTGATGAACCAGCCAGGGTCCTTGCAGGTTATTACTTTTCCAGTATGTTAATGGTACTGCAAGAAAAACAAAAGCTGATATATCCCTTCAATTTTATACTATCATCACAGCATAGCTGTTTTGAGAAAAGACTACAAGTAAAATTTTCTACTAGAGCTGCATGTAAATATTTTAAAATTTGTTCTCATTGAGTTTAATTAATTCATTATGAGAGTAATATAAAATATATGTATTCATATGTGAGCCTAATACAGATAAAGAGAATATTATAGGATGAATGAATAGGTTATAACACTTGTGTACAATAGAAGACAATCATATTTCTAAAATCTGAGGGTGATATGAATCTTCTTTTCTTTTTAATAGCAATCTTTATTTGTAGATGTTTCCATGAAGACATAATGAAATTTTATATGGATATGGAGTATCTTCCTTAGTTTAAGTTACCCAAGAGAACTATGTTTATGTCGCTTTAAAAACTACTAGCTAGCTGCATCAGAAATCCCAGTAATTCTTTTGACTTTGATGTTGACAGAGTAATAAAATGTTATTACATGAATGGATACTTAGAATACATTTCTGCAAAAGCATTAATCCTGAGAAACAATATTAAAAGAACATTAAGATTGCAGAAACCAGAACACACAATGTAGGAAATGTCAGAATAAATGTTGCCCTACAACCTTAATTCAATATTTCGTGCATGTCAGTGTATAGTGCCATTCCTTGTTGACTACATAGTTGTTCAAACACTGTCTGAAGGGAGAATTGGAAATTTATTCGGATGCTCTCCTGTGTTACCATAGTCATGCAGCAAATTCACTGTGGAACTTTGTGTATGGAGACAAGAATTATATTAGTTCCATGATACAGATGCAGGTCCTAAGGCATCCAGACTGGATCTATCTGTAAGTGCAGTGCAAAAGTTGCCTGAAGATTGTCTTGAAGATAAATCTGCTGACTTCAGATCCACTAACCTGCTGCAAACTTCTGGGGACTGATCTGTATGGGTGACAGTGAATAATCAGAGAAAACACAAGAAGGATCTCGTTCCTCAGAGTAAGATTGCTGTCTAATGTATGAGATAATCTTTTGTATTCCTGTTAAATTACTTCTTTCTTTTTAAACTCTACAACAAGTAAAATTCTTGTAAGCCGTCTCCTTCAGCACACATCTTTGCTTCATCCTTAAATCAGTTCTACTTTCTGCCCTTTGTGGATATATATAGTGTGTGAGTTTGCAGTTAATGATTTTGCATTGCTTAGATGGCTAAATTAGGGTTGCATGAACCACCATACTTCTGAGCCCTTGACTTTTCAAATTTAAGAATAATCTTCTAGGACAGCACGTGTTATTTTCTAGGAACTGGGGGTGGGGCTGGGGTGTCCTTCTTCCCAGCCTTGCATGTTTGCAGTGCTGAATGTCCCTGGTGATACTTGATCCATGAAGAGAAGGTGAGAGGCACAGTGTTGAATTCTGTGCTTGAACTGACAGCTCATAGTTGGTGGACAAATGTTTTGCCCATGGATTTGACAGGGTGTTTAGCAATGCCAAAAAAAATGGTAGGGCTGAGGAGTCTTGGATTTACTTCTAAATTCTGGAGAAAAACATGGAGAGTAATAGCAGCCAACTCTTCTGTCACTTCTCCTTCTAAGCTGGTCTCTTGGCTCTGACTCTTACATTGGCTCATGATTCCATCAAGGATCTTTTTTTTTCTGGCCCAGTATCATGCCAACCTCCTAACTCTAAACATTTGCAACCTCTATTCTTTGCAGATCTGGTTTAGGCTGTTCTCTGATGCTTCATATCTCTTTGGCCCACTCTTATGCTTTCCCCCATATACTACACTTTACATGCCATCCTTTAGAAGTCTAGTCTAGTGCTGTCAAGGCAAAATTAGCTTCTTACACTCAGGTCAGTGAGAAATTTTCTTAAATGAAACAATTCCAGACTATTAAGGGATGCAAATGCTGTTTCAGCCTGCTCCTTTGGGTGGTTGTCTGACTTCTTAGCACCTAGTAATGCCAAAATGTTTCCAACAGTAGTGGATACTTCCTGCAGTTTGTCCTTTTAAGACAGTGAGTCAATGTTTTTGATTTTAAAAGTCTATTTAACCATAATTAAAATAGCATCATATTTGTTAACCATAATTAAAAATCATCATATTTGTTAGTATTCATACATTTTGAATTACATAGACTGTGTTTCAATTGGCCAAAATTCTTGATATTAAATGATGACTTTTAATCCTCATGTACAGTAGAACACTTTAGAGTCAATTCTTCTTCCTAACAGGACATGCAAGAGTTTTTTTACTGGAGAGGTGATATAGCATGACAAGTAAGTCTAAATTAATTTTACTCACAGAATTTATCTTGAATTCTGATACATTTTACCATTTGAGAAAGGTGTAAACTAGAACTGAAACCAGACCAAAAAGAATATTCATCACTCCACAGATCCTGAATTGGTTTAAACAAGCCAATAAATTTTGTTACTACTTGTTGGGGGTTGAGTGTTTTCTGTTACTGTGTCAATTGAAAGAATTTTTCCCATTATCATGCCAATGGAGCTGGCCGGGCTACACCCAGGATATCTGATGGCTCCAGACAAAAGGGGTGGGTGGGAACGGCTCCCGGAGGGGCCTTTGAGGCTTCCAGGAGGGCACTCGCGTTTCCGGCGAGCCGGGAGGAGGACGCCTGGGATCGTTCAGCCACGCGGCCGAGCACAGCAGAGCCAGACCCTCTGCGATCACCTGCCCTGCATCTGCCCCGTTCCAGCCTCCTGCCTCTGCGGACACAGCTGATCCCCCGGACACACACGGTGAGCGAGGAGCCGCCACCCTCGGTGAGGGTGAGCCCGTTCCCGCCCGAGACCGGCGTGGCCACTGCTGCCCCTCCCCCCTCCCTCCTGCCTTCGTTTCCGTCTGCCCTCTGGCAAATCCGGGCTGTGGACTAAGCACAGAGACAGCGTGCTTGCATCTAAAGGGACTTACACCGAGTTATCTATTCCGTTCTGTTAGTAATTTTAACTGTTATTGTTTTCTGCTTGTACAGTTAGATATATTAGTAAAAGAGCTGTTATTCCCACCCCCTTATCTCTGCCTCAGAGTCCTTGATTCAAACAATTATAATACTTGGTGGGGGGGGGAGTGGAACCAAAGTCTCTATTCCAAAGGGAAACTTCTGCCCTTACTGGCAGACACCTGTCCTTTCAAACCAGGACACTACTGATGAATATCATTGTACATTTAAAAGAAGTTGGATGAATAGCAAATTTTTGCTGAGATGTCTCTATTAAGAAGATAAAATTCAAAGTAGCATATATCACTGTGGAAGTGCATTTTAAAGGGAGAATTTTATATGATGTATGTTGTTCTTCGGATTCTCTAAGCATCACCTAGTTCTGCTTTTAAGCAATGAAATCAAAGGAAGTGTGTAATTCACAGTCTTTGTTGCTTTCAAGTTCACCTCATAATAGGTGAATGACTTTAATGTGCATGATATCGTTTTACATCTTAATTCAGCATCTCAGCAGATGCTTTGGAATTCTCTGGAAACCAAAGAAATAGCAGAACTATCTCTATGAAAATAAAACTACTGCATTAAGTGGTGCTGTTGCTATCCACCCAAACACATATTGTCACTGTCAGAAGTGGTTTTCCCCACAACAGACATTGGCATAATGTTTATGGCCAGTGAGATTGTTAAAGAGCACTAAAATCACGAAGTACTGTATGTGCTCTTTAATTAGGAATATAATATGCTCCATCTGGAGTGACTCATTTTTGCAGTCTGCTATGTAGCTTGAATTTCCCACTTCCCCCTACAATATAAAGAACTGAAACTCTTTTACTGACTTCCTTTTCAGTTCAATCCCAGTTATCTGAGTAGTTTTCAGCATTTGCTCATGGACTGTAATCTGAGTTTCCTGAACAACAAGCCATGGTTATCATTTGCAATGTCATAAGGAAAAGCATTTTGGTGCTAGTGGATTTCTGTAGATTTAATTCTCTCTGTATTGACATGAGGGCTTTTGAACACTTACAGTTTAAATAACCTCATCTCACAGATCATATATTCATCCCAGTTGTATTTAAGAAGATAAATAGGGTTGTATAAGACTTTAGTTCTGAATATAAAATGTCTTCACTTAAATTTTGAGAAAAAAGTTGTATATACTGGTACTATATAAGACTTAACGCTGTTTTGTTTTGTTAGTGTGTTAGTTTATTTTTCTTTACTGGATTTTATCTATCCTATTTTAATAAGTAAATTTTCTGAATTTGATAGTTTTTCTGTTACTGTTTTGCAACAGAAACATAACCATGTTTGCTTATGCCAATTTTTTCCCTAAATCATGCCTATCTAGAGCTTAATCTTATCTCACTGAAATTAATGTTACTCTTAGTTTAATGAATATTTTGTTTAAAATCCAGACTTATTTTTGGTTATGCATGCAGAGGAATATATATTTACTTGGCTTAACCTAATGTCCTTCAGTGAGGAGCAGACTGGGGACCCTGGCCTTCAGGTGGCCTTCATTTCACTAATGAAAAAGAGATGCATCCCTATTGACAGACTCAGAGAGGGATACATTCCCTTCTTGTCGCTGATGACTAGAGAGCTTCCTGGTTACACCACCATGAACTGGAAAACTCAAGATAAATATGTTTCATACTAACTGTGATGCATCTGGGAAGTTTTGTTCACTGAGTAGCACCCTTGTTTTATGCCTCTCTATACTAAACTGCATGTACTCAGAATGGCACTCAGAAATTTTGACCTTCCAGGTTTTTCAGCTGGACAACAATAATCAGTTCACACAGATCTTCCCCTTTTCTTGAATTAGCTCCAAATGGAAATGGAGTACAGGGAGAAAGTCGTGTTCATACTGCCAAACTTTTTATTAATACTCCCTTCTCCAAAACTAACTGACTACATCTGTCCATACAGTCAGTAAGATTGTACATCTGATGACTTTAACTGCTGATTAGAAATTCTAAAATTCTTCACTTAAGGAAAATTTGTGATAACAGAGATTATAGACAGGGAGAGAGGTTAGTTGCCTAGTGTAACCTACCTATATGTTTTAGTATTAATTTATGGAACTTAGCTGATTTTCATCCTGAGAACCTGTCTAAAATGTGCACAGATTCAGACATTTCTTTATGATTTGTCTACTTTGAATCCAATATGACTCTTAGTATCAGCTCTCTCTTCACATTTTAATATTTTAAGCACAAGAAAATTGTGAGAGGGTGGAAGTAGAATAAGAAAGTATTTAAAACCTCTAGTTCTGCCAGAACTGAATTACAGTTTAGAAATAAGAGAAGTTCATTGGCATGAATTATGCATTACATTGGCATTTTCAGTTCAGAAGATTTTGAAAGTGATTAAGGAATTATGAAGTTTTCCATTAACTTCAGTTAACAGTCAAAACTAGTTGCTCATTCCTCAGGTAGGGATGAAGTGAGGTGTCAGAGGTTGGTGGTGATCCTCCCAGTTTGCTAAGTAAGAGATCACAAACAGACACAATCTTGTCCTCATATTTTAAGGGAGGAATTATAGGAAATAGCCCACTGGAGAGGCAGGTAGAGCAAGAGAATCGAAGAGGAGCAAAATTAAAAGGTCAGCTGTTCTTCCACAATCCAAACAAACACTTCAGATACAAAAACCTTTCAGAATTTTGAGAGAAATAACAAAATGTTTAAATTAGCTATACTACCAGAAAGCCAGATCTGGTTATAATTTTTAAGTCTTGTCAAAATGCTCTTCCACAAGTGTGTAGAGCATCACTGCACTGGCCCTGAAGTGAAACCCACCCCTACAGAAAAGATGAGGAAGGAAGTCTCACCACCATTTATGTCCTTTTGATGATTCTTTGCACAGCAGGCATTTCATACATAAAGCAATGTCTTTTGCTGTGTTTCTAGGTCAGTTTATGTAATATATAAAGCCTCTGTTGGAGAGTATTCGTGCATTTCTGCACCTTTTTTAATTGGTTTTGTTTTGTTTTGTTTTGAGTTTTTTCTTGTTTTGGTTTTGTGGGATTCTTTTTATCTGCAGATTCTCAGCTTCAAAACAGAATTTGGGTCATAGAGCAAAAGTTGTTCTATCAGGACACATATGATA
This sequence comes from Erithacus rubecula, assembly GCF_903797595.1. NCBI lineage: Eukaryota > Metazoa > Chordata > Aves > Passeriformes > Muscicapidae > Erithacus > Erithacus rubecula. The sequence continues at coordinate 39,209,897 of NC_136687.1, forward strand.
AAGGTGGACCAATAATTATTCAATTAACAGATCAATAAGTTGCCTCTCACACTAAGCTGTTATCAATGATAAATGCCCAAACATTGGTTAAACTGCATTTCCTAATGCTTCAATATAAAAATCAATGTCCAAAGTACTGAGCAGATACAACAGCCTCTCAAATCTGTACCGTGAAAATTATATGAGCCCAGAAATCATAAAAATATGTCTTGATCCTATTTGTAGCTCTCATATGTTGCCGTGGGCCATTCCTGTTTATCCATCCACATGAACTGCAGAACACTGACTATGCTGAATAAACAGCAATGATCTGGATGAAGAAACAAAATAGTCTTTCAAATTTCTGATTTATGCTTCCAGTGCAGTGACTGCTAAAAAGGAAAAGAAAATTATGTTGAGTGTTCAGTCAGGAATGAGTGAGACCTGCAGTTGTGTTATTTAAATGCAAAGGATGCTGGTGGGTGCCTAGCATGAATTCAGAGAGAAAGGAGAAGGATGCTGAGCACCTCCTGCTACTGCAGTCTGTTTGAAAACGTACTCATAAAAGGAATGGAAAAGCTTTGCTTTTCCACAGTGATGAGACCATGGCTGACTATTGTTTCTGGAATTTGCTATACATGTAATAAGTTTGCCACCAAGTACACTGTGGAAGATTTGCCTTTGTATTTATTGCTGTCTGAATGTAACCATGACAATTGTCTTTTCAATTTTAAACTGCAATACAAAAGAACTCTCTCCCTGTACCCCCATAAATTAAGGGATAAGTGATCTTACTGTAATTAATTTTGCATTTACACATTTCCATATTTTTATTCCTTTGGAATAGCATTTTGTATCTTATGACTTACTGTAAGAATTTGGGGGATGATTCACAGTCCTAAGGGAATGTTGAATATACTTAAAAGCTATATTAATACATATAATTTCCAAAAACTTCTTTCAACAGCAAAAACATTCTCAGGCAGCTACATATTAGTGCCAGCACAAATGCAGGGGCATCTTTCTAATGAAAGATCCTGCCTGCATCTTTTTTTCTCCATTCAACAAAACTTTGGAATGGATGAGAAAATTCCTGCATTCGAAGAAGCCTGATTTTCTTCAGCCAGTTCCTTCAAGAAGAGAGTTTCATAGATTTTCATATCTTTGCCTCAAGAGCACATTGAGTTGGTCTGCCCTACAATTCTTCTGTCCAAACACTGCAATAAAGGCATACCAATGGAAGGACAGAAGTTATCCAGTACTATCTGTCTTTCTCAAAAATACAGTTCTTACTGTAATTTCTATTGTTGTGTTTGTTGAGGTTTTGTTTGGCTAAAATTAGGCTTGACTTGCTGCTCCAACATTGAAATGTTTCAGAATGGTCTGGGCCACTTTGAATACTGTTTCCTCCATGGGGATAATGAATATGCATATGATTCAAAAGTACACGGACTAAGGTCTAGAAATCCTCAGAGCTGAAACAGATAGATAGGAAAAATACAGTTTTACAAAAAAAAACCCTGCACATAGACTATATTTAAGATTTTCTTCAATAAATAAATAAGCAAGTTTTCAGTAAGCAAACAATGCTTACTGAGAAAAATCAAGATTGTGAACAATAGATATTAGGTAATTTTGCATTGTGATTATCAGTCTTAGACATGAATTATTTAATGAGATTGCAGCTTGTGTACTTTGTAATTAGAGGAAAGCTCCAAGTTCACTTCATTCCTTCATCAGTCTCTTTTGATGTGATACAACATGAATTTCTTTTTGATCTTCAGGAAAGGGGGGGAAATGGTTTTATGTAACAAACTTGAGGAACAGGGCATTTAAATCAGCATATTGAGGCCACTCACCATTCTGATACATGCAGCAGTCTCTTGTTGCTATTATACAGTAGCTAGAGAAAGATAATGGCAAACATGCAAACCACAGCTCTTAAGAAAGGTGCATGCATTGATTTATTTAGTTTGATGCTGTGTAAGACATTAGCCTACAAGTCCTGTTGTATTCCAACACATCAATATAGATTTATTTCACTTTTTATTTTATTCAAAATTTTATTTATGCCTATCAAGAAATCACCTCTCCTTGCAGTGAAGGTGCTCCAAATGGCTCTATAAGAATGTTCCTACCAGGGATTTCTTACCCTAAAAGCTCATTTGTGTATAGTTAGCCAAGTGGAAGAGGCTTCTCACAGATTTTTAGTTTTTCCTTATGTGGGAAGGAAACTTGTACTTTATTTTTATTCTCTAAATTCATCATAATGTTAAAAATCAAAGCTCAGAGGTGAACTTTAGATTTCATTATTATGAGCATTCCCTGCAGTTAATCAAGCTGCAAAAGTATATAGACTTGCCTATACTTTTAAAGGTTACTATAGTAAAAATATGAAGAAATCAGGGAAATTATACCATTATAACAAATTACAGCCATTGATGTTCATCTTCTTACATACACAAGATAATTTTTCATTGAAGTATACTCATTTACATATGATGTCATTTATGCTTAAGGAATTTTGTTAAGTGCCCCTAGCAAAACATTAAGCATGAGCAAAAATTCCTACTGAAATCAGGGGATGCATTTAAAACTGATTCTTCATGAAATATTCTGTTCTGGAACCACATGTAGAACTGAAAACAAAGTAGAAGATGGGGAAAACCAGGGAGCAAAGAAAGGGATTCTAAAAATCTACTCCCAAACTCTGTTGATTGAGAACAATAAGACCCTTGGGGTTTGCTAAAAGTTAAGCAATTTCTCATAAATTTCTAGTATTGGTAATAATCCATTGATTCAAGTAATAACCTTAGCACTACATTGTTTGCAAAAGGAGTTGGGACCACAGTAGAAATATATTATTGAATTTGCTTCAAAGAGAAGCATAAGAAATTTTTTAAATTATTACTTTTAATGCAGGTTTCCTCAAGTGCCCTAATACATGTACATGCCTTCTGACCAGCTCCTACCAATTCTCAGTTATTTTGGATCTGGATGTAGGCAAAAGAACGAACTGGAGGCAGGAGAGTGAGTGGAGCTATTCAAAATCATTAGGCTTTTTTCAATATAGGGTTTTGGTCCCACCAATAATAATGATTCTTTTAACATATGTGTAGTAAGTTTTTTCTTCTGTCTATTGGAAATATCTTTCTAAAAACTATATATGTCACCTGGACATGCAAGAAACTTTGGAATGGGATAGGAATAATTTTGCTTAAATGAAGTGATGTTTTCTGTTGTAAGAGAAGTTTTTTTAACCTCTGTTGCTTGGAAAATTAAGAGTTATAACTATGTGATTGCTTCCAAATATAATGCTCTAGTAAAATCAGTTTCTTCAGCTTCTTTTACTTATCTTAGTCCATAAAATAAATTAAGAAGCAGTATTAATGTCTTCTTTTTTGGTTTAGCTTGACAACTATAATGATTTAAACTGTCATCTCAGCTGTGGTTTAAAATAATTAATCAGCATTCCTCATACAGTTTCTCTGTGACACTTTTATTTGACAAAAATATAAGTGTGTCCAAACAATTTCTTTTTTTGCTCTCCTCTCTATCAGAAAAGTTGTATTTCAGTTCATTTATCATGGCATTTTTGCTGAGATGAAACAATGTGCCCACACTACGAACAGAGTTGGAATTTGTAGATGAGAAAGTTACATCTTGAAACACATTGAATTTTTTTAAAAAATTGGCTATTATGAAAATGTCCTTAGTATTAAAGTAAATTGTTAAGAATCTTTGGGAGTAATCAGTTTCTGATTTGGATAACTGAAAAACCTAGCACTGGCATTCTTCTCCTTTTAAAAATGAGGTTCCTTATGGTTAATGCTCCTTCCAATTACTGATACCCACTATAATTCACAGATCAAGACTTTAAGAAGGCCTCCCAATAGGAATTTTACTTTAATGTTATTTTTTTCCATTTAAAACATTTGTCAAATCACTTAGATTTCCTTGCAGTGGCTTCTTAGGTACATTTTAGTTGCAGTGGGATTTTGCAGATTTTTTTTCTCATTACATAATTATTTCTATTTTTCAAAAAAAAAACTTAAATAAACAAAATATTGAAAAGATTATACTTGTATGGAAATAAAGTTGTACGAAGAGCAGCTGGGTCATGCCATGAAACAGAAGAGATTGTCTAAAGGATGTGAAAAGTGACATCCTGGATTTCAAACTGCTGAAGAGAATGCTCAAGAGAATGTCTTTAAATTACTGTAGATTTCTCCCAGCATTTGTAGGGCTGCTTTGAAAACAGGGCAGACAAATTTAAGAGAGATTTTATCACCCTGCACCTCCAACATAAAGCTCTCAGCCCTTCTGCAGTACTGTGGAGTTCCAGACCCAGGCAGTGGAATCGCTAGACATGCCTCAGGAAGCAGATTTCTGTGATTAACAAGCAATTACTGTGTAGAACTAGGACATAACATAGGCTATTAACTAGCTAAACTTCTGATAATGTGATGCTGGATTATCTCCATGAGTCCCAGGTTTCCATCCCACACTCTACCATCCCATGCCAAGTGTTTTGAGAAGGAATGTACTCAACTAGATGCTTAGTCTGTGATCTTAGCTAATTACAGAAGAAATGAAAAATTACCCACAGAAATGAGTGTGCTTTCCAGCTGCAACCACTGATTTATTTCTACTACATTTCAATTAAAGCCAGGGATATGTCTTGATTTTTTCATTCCATCTAAAATATTATTGCTGATGTCACCTGGCTTTTTGGCATATCCTGGTAAAGGCATATGGGAGATGGTTGTCAGCAAGGTGCTATAACCCCAGATCTTGGCAATTTTCCCCCTTTTCCATCCTGGTTGGTCCTGAGGAGTATTTGGATTTCTTATGTAATGGCCTTGAAAAAATCCCAGCTGTAGAAAGAAAAGTGTTTTAAATTCAAACCAGTATTTAGTTGATGGCAAATTAGCATCACTGGCATGGAAAAGTTTGTATTATAATTGAGAAGATGCTGTTTTACTGACCTTATAATTTTTAGACTTTCAAAATAAGATAAGTGGTTTGAAAGCAAAAAATACAATCTAGTGCTTGAGATAATCTTTGAGGAGCCATATACTGGTTTCTGAGCTAAATTCAAAACATTCAACCCAGAGTACATCTACCCAGAGGATTGATTTCTTTTTTAATGTCCCTTCTATTTAGAAAAAATGGAAATTTTTGAAAGCTGATGTGCAGTCAATAAGATAATTCCAAACAAACAGGCATCTGCATTCTTGTGCAGTTTCACTTCTTTGTATTTCCTAAGAGTGCATTTATTTTTAAATGCTTTTATACAGAAAATGGATATCCTCTGTGTTTTTCTTCCTTCTCAAGTTGATGTATAAAACATGCAAAGTTACAAGGCAGGGAAGTTCCACATATGTTTGATGTTGATCATGAGGCTAAGCTCTTTATTGGATCAAAGATAGTTTACATAATTTTCTTTCTCTAATTTTTTCTTAGTGACCCAATGTTAGCTCTAGGAATCAAGCTGACTCCTTTCCATCTTGTTCATCCTCACCACTACTAGAAGCCAAATTAGAGCATCAGTGACAGCTGTGCAACAAACTCTCTGTTATTCATTTATTCTCTGACAACAGATCTAAGTGATTAGGTATAGGAAAAAAAATCATCTTGAAATGCACAAAAATTTAGTTCAGTCCTCTAGTTGTGATGCTGTTGCAGGGCAAATGAGATCACAAAACATCAAGCAGCTATTTTTATTTCCAGACTCAGCATATTCAGAATATGTATAGAGACAGGTTTGTTTTGTTTTTTTTAAGGAGATCCAATTTTTACCAAAGAAACAGGATGTTTCTTTAAAATTTCTTCAAACATTGCTTTGAGGAATTTTTGCCCTTTCTGCTTGCATTCAGAGTTACTGACAAACATGTCCAAGTCGCTGCATTGTCAAATGGAGCCATTTCAGAGCTGTCAGCCCTAGACTCTGTCTTTGACTACATGGCCCATCCAATCTCCCTGGCTGTCAATCAGGCTGGCAAGAAAGCAACCCTACTGGGATGGAGCTGGGAAGATGCACATTGCAGTGACTCCCGGGCCAGTGCACGATTGTCAGGGGTGTCAGTCAAGTTGGGCAGCCCGAGCCTCTTCATCTGGGTACGAGGAAGATCTGAAGGCCATGGAAGTGTCCTGGTGCTGCAAGGTGCAGTGGGGGCTCCCTGTGAAAAGCAGCAGCACCGGGGGTACCAGCTCCAGCCCAGAGCATCAGGCCAGTCTGTGCTGAAGGGGAGGGTGCCAGGTCAAACTAGGAGACCAAGCCTCTGGTAGAGTCAGACCCAGTGAGGAAACCCTTAACAATAATATATTATAAAATATAAAAATATAATAATAATAGCAACTCTTTTATGTGTTTAATGGGATGATTTTGCTGAATTAATAAGGAAAGTAACTAAGAGCAGATTAAAGGACATTTTAAAAAAGCAGCCAGCTATAAAATGAATACCTGAGGTGCATAATCCTGCATTTTAGTTAAACTCTTTTCATGTACCAAAATGCCCTTATTCTGCAATTCTTTTTAATGTGTTTTATTTTGTGTCCTCATTTACTTCTGAAGTACTGTTCACATCCATACACCTCTTAAATGTATATGATTGCACCTTAATGGAGATGAAATCACGCAGTGTTTTATCCTCGTGTGTTCTGGCCATTTGCATTTCTGGCCATCAGCAGATGGAAGTCAGGTTTTGGTAGACACCTAAAATTCATGTTGGAGCCATGTAGATTTTTTTTGTTAAAGACAATAAAATGGCTACACACATTGGAAATTATGATTTTAGGACTTGTAAGTCTTTAGCTTTCTAATTTCTGAATTTTATGCTACTATTATTTTTGGAACTTTAAATACACTTGAACATTTCTCTATTTTCTTTTGCTCTTTGCATTTTTTTCACATTTTTTTCAATGAATGTCTACATTATTTTCAACATTATTTATTATGGCAATTTAGAGAGAGTGAAATGCCCATGTGCTACACCACAATGAAGAGTGGAGCACTGGGTGAAAGAGTACTATCAGCTAGAATACAATCAGCCCCTTAGCATTTTCTGCAGGTTCTGCAGTGCTCTTACTTAGCTGTTCCTACATTCAAAGGGTCTGAAATAGTTATGGTTCTTAAGTTAAAAGATCAGGCAAAAGCAGTTCAAAGTTTTTGTGTAATTAGAAACTTTGCTCTTTTCATACATAAAAACTAAAAAAAGAATTATATGAATGACTCTTAAAAGTGCAAAATTGATATTGAAAGCACCAATTTGATAAACTAACACTTTGACAACACTAAAGATGTTGGATTTTTTTTTTTAAATTAATATATGTTCGGCTGTCACCATGAGTTTGTCACAGACCATTCTTTGCAAAGGTGGCAGAGAGAAATCTTTCAGCAGCAGTCTAGACACAAAATGTGCTTTACAGAACTCTTCATCCATCTGTGAATTGAATAAAAGAAGAAGTAAGAAGTGGGTGGGAGACAGTAATACTAAGGACTTATGGCAGGCACTTTTGATGCATAATTGCTGAATAGCTATTTTCTCTGTCCAATGGTAAAAACTTCTGAAAGTAAAATATTTCTTCCTCCTAGACAGGTAGTCTGGTTTTTTTCCTACCCATATTGCAGTGGATCTGCTCTGAATCATCAATCTTATGCTGGGAAACAAAAGAGACAAATAAGAGATTAAAGGTATTTTATTACTGGTACCTGAATTTGTTGTTTTTGCTGAAGCTGTGGTATAATCCACCCTAGCATGTTTTCTGAGGAAGGACAACAAGGTATCCAGTAATCAGAGCTTTCTGACAGATCAAGGAGAGAGACTGATGTAAATTTTGAAATGATGCCTTCAAACTTGGAATTAAGAATATATAACCAATGCATTTTGGGGTTGTTCAGAAGCTGCTTTTAGCAGTGAGCATGATTAACTCCTAGTAAGCATTGAAGTACATTCTCTGTAGTTGGTAACTATCAAGAATATTATGTGCTGAACGCTGTAAACAGGTAGAGAAATTATAAAAGAAAGGTTTTATAAAATCAGGCCTGCTCTGCTAAATTAAAGCTAGCCTGTCACTCCTTCTATGTGCAGCTTACAAGTTCTCAGACAAAAGCAACCTTGGTATGAAAGGTTCATTAACACAACCTATTCCTGGGTGAAAAACAGCTGCACCTGGGTAAGCAATGGCTCTGTCCCATGAGAATCAGTGAAGAAAATATGTAAACAATTCAAGAATACAGGGATTTGATGGACAAGTAAAATAACTTTTACTAACAAATAAAATCTTGACAATAAATGCAAGAAAGTTTTTAACCAAATAAAGTTGCACACTAGGTCTGTAAAAACTGTATACAATGAGTTATGTGAATAAAGAATTGGCTTTTCTGCATGAATAAAATGGAGTCTCAGCTGATTTATTACAACACTGAACAGGACAAGGGCATTAATTCTTTTTTTCTTTTTATATTCAGTTGAATATTGAAAGAGATTATTTTATATACTGAAAAGCTGAGAAAAATGAAAAGGGTTAGGTGCACTTTGTGGTTATATGTTACTCTGATGTTAGTTCTGCCTTCAAGAATTAAAGAATTCTGTATGCCATTATTTTGTTTTTAATAGTCTAAATCCCTTAATTTCCAGATACTTGGAATGGTAAGGCTCTAGTGAGAAATTCTGTAAGGCTGTAAAGGAAATTCCATGATACACGTTTATTTTCAAACACTCACAACTTTGCATGGGATTCTTCGCGATGAAACTTTGAATTAAGTCCCAAGGCAGCTCATGAAAGTTAGTAGCAAGACTGATGTATAGCAGCATATTTTCAGAGACAGCAAAAGAGGTGTTTACAGTCCCTGTTTGGTATTTGGATCACTGGAGAATACTGCTAAACAATTCTGGTATATGTAGTAATTTTTAGTATACTCTGAAATTTGTCTTTTTATGTGGCTGTTTATACTTTTTTTGTAACATTTGCACAGTGTATTTAAGATGTTTCCTCTTAAAGCATTAACACAAATATCATTTAGAAATGCCCATTTATTTCATTAGTAAAATATTTGGTGAGGCATGATGCAACATGTGTTCTCATACAAATAACTTAAAATTCAATTAAGAGCTTGAATTCCTCCTTCTACCAGTGGACTGTGGGCATGCTCAAAAAATTTCTCCTGAGTTTACTGTTTTGCCTATGATCTTTGCACTGGCTGCATGTGTTTTTCATGCACTGTATTTCATGTAGAGCTGCCAAGGACTCAGGTTGTCTTCCAGTAAGGCACAAGGGCTTTATGGTTGATTTATAAAACTGAACTTGTTTAAAAGTGCACCATTAGAAGAGAGCAATAGAAAGATCATCCCACTCTTCTGGGAGTGTACAGCATGCTATTTTTGGCCCAGGAATGTGCTGGAGGCTGAAAAATAAAGATTCTGAGATCTCCCCTGACTGTCACAGATAATTTATTACTAACTCAAGGTGGTGACTAAAGCAGTATCAGATCACTTTTAAGGCCTCAGATGCTGTCAGGGAAATGGGATTAGTGGTCTTAGCAATTAAGGCATCAGACTCATAGAGAAGTGATGTGATTTATACTGGAAATTTGTTGCCAAAAGTTGCATTTCCAGCAAAAACATCTAATCCAGGGCTACTTCCTCTTAACCTGTTTCCTCCTATAAGAATTTGTTTGTCAAACTTTTAAGTAGCTATTTTTGAGGGAAAAACCAGTGCAGTGTAACTCATTCTAGGGAGCTGTGCAGTCTGATGGATGTCCCAGGGATTCAGATTTTTAGACAAGGAGACTTTGATGTCCTCATTGACACTTGTTTGTTGTGCAGCTTTGGTCTTGTTTTGTCCTGTAGCAGCATGTCCAGGAGGCAGTCTGATCATATCTGCAATTATAAACAATGCTGACCTGAGAGTAGAGCTTTGAGTCTTTTTCCATTTTCAAACGGTTCCTTAGGTTAGTTTATGTTGTCTTATCATATGATATTGTAATTTAATATATATATATTAACTCACATTCTGTATGTTGAGGAAGTAATTGCTTCCATTTTATACAGTACTTTATATTTCAAGTGAAGTCAAAACAGTCACTTATGGAGTCCTTCAAAGTGTAGGAATAATTAATGGTGCACATAAATCAGATATTTGTGCCACACAACTGGGCATGAATGAACAAATAGCAGAGAGCAGACACTTTCACTTCCTCATAAATGGATCATTTCTTGTGAAATTTAAAAATCAAATTGAGATGCTGTGAGAAAAATGAGATCCATTTGGTATATCCATCAACCTTTTCTGTAGTCTCTCTGGAAGACTGACTGTGGAGTCAGTCAGAGAGAACCAGAGAAATTAGCTGCCTAGACTTTGGGAAACTTACCCTTGAACATATTTCTTTTGCCTGTGGTGACATTTTTTTAGTAACAACATAGCTCTTCACTGTGGTTTCTGCTGATTTCAACTTTGTTTTATGCTGGTCCTTCTAATTTTAGCTCCTGTTCTGTCTTTACTCCACTTTCTGCCTTTCCTTCCTTTTAGTTCATTTCCCCTAAGAATCTTCTACTCCCTAAGAATTCAACTGTCATTATTCACCAGGCTTGGATATTCTTTCACTTCTCCTTTTCAAGAGAAAATCAGTTTGAAAATAAATTGCCTGCCTTTCAGCATCTGTGGATGAAGTAGGTGGTTAGGTTCTTAATTGCAATGTCATGATTGTTCTGTACTTACTTAGTGCATGATCACAAAGATAACACTTGCACATTGGTATAAATGAGTAGTAGGATTTAATAAACTCTGAAGAATTTGATACTGTTGCCTTCTGAAAGATTAGAATATTCGTGATGGGATTTCAGTCACATTGACATATAGCAAAAGTAGCAGAAACATACTGAATTAGGCAAAATTACTTAAGGAGGCCAGGCATTCAGTAATATGGGGTTTTTGGTCTCATAGTCATGTTTTTTTCAAATAACTTTAATTTCAACTGCTCTGTTGAATATTCACCATTTTCTCCTGCTACTTTATATTGAAATTATCTAGGCTATTCCATTTTTTATTTAGCACTACAAAAGTATCTATTTCTGAGCTCTTATTAACCCTCTAGCTATAAAACTAACAAGCAATTAAAATTAATAGGTTGTCATATATATTTTAGGGGTACATTTCTACCATTAGTTTGATCATGATTCTGATAATGTTTTCACTTAGAAGTGGTAAATGATTTTTAGAGATATCCTATTATTATAATAACTAAAACAGCATATAGAATAGTGGGAAAACAAGCCCCCATTAACTTAGAGCTTCATTTAACATATATATTTATATATAGAGCTATATTAGGGGTTAAAACCCCTACCATCACATCACATTAATTGATAAGCAATTTATAAAAACCTAAAAAAAATTTAATGTCACATATTAGAACAATATTAATATTTCTCATTCCATTAGGTGCATACATAGGTAATAACATAAAGAAGGTAACAATTTCTGCATCAGCCTAGTATAAACCTGAGAAAGTAGGTTTTTTAGAGAGCCACAGCTCCTGAAACAATTTTAGGTATATTTAACTCTCTTTCAAACAAAGATCTTTTTTAATTTTGTTTTAGTACAGTAGTTTTATTTTTAAATAATGTACTTTTGGAACAGCCATATGCAATTGTTTTGGGGTTTTTTTTTGGTGGAATTCAAAGCATGATTTTTCTCCCCTTGATCTCTTTAAAGAAATACTTTTAAATGGAAGGAAAATGGACAGATGAGTTTCAGGGAATAAAATACTGAAATCTCTTTAAGCAGAAATCAGGCTGCTATTCATTCAGCTGGAAAAAGCACAGGTACAAGATTTTCTGTTGATATGCATTTACCATTCAATAATAATTAATGATGGGTAAGTAGATGAAATACTTTGCTCTTATGAATAGCTGCATGTGTTAGCAATGAGCTCAGCCCTGCATAGCTCCAATATCATAACTCCATAACATCATTCAGGTCCTGGTTAGATGGTAAAAAAGAGAATCACTGGAACATTGGAATATTCTTTTTTAGTTTAACAATGAAAGACAAAATGCAAATGGAGAGCTATTATTAACTTGTGAACTTTCTTACCCTAAATTAAGATTTCTGACCATCAACCAGGGTTGGATTAATGCAAGGGGAATCACTTTGGTGACAGAAAGCTAAGAAGCAATCTCCTGTATCATACATCTATTTACTATTACCCTTATCTCTCTACCACTGAAAAATATGACCAAAATGAAAAAAAAAAAATGAAGCTACATTGATTCCTATTGATGGGTTTTGCTTCTCAATGTGGCTGACAGCCAACACATTTGGGAGAACCAAGCAACTAGATTTGCTGGACACTTAGGGGAAAATACATTCCACTGATCTTTAGTTCTGTGTGCATTAGAGATAAAAAAATAATTCCTTTCTTTGCCTCTAAATTCTGCAAAGATAATTTTCTTTCTTTGCAATTGTGCAATGGCCCCTAAATATTTTCACAGAAAAAAAAAAACAAAAAACAAACCCTGGTGCCAATTTACCCCCCACAATACATTGTAAGATGGTATTTTTCTAAGTATCACTTTGTTTTGTATTTCCTGTTTTATGTTCAGGTATATATTCAAGTAAAGAGCTTTAGTTTATTCAGTTTATTTCAGATTAATATTCAGCTTTTCTATTCTGTTACTGTAATTGATTCTGAATTGTGCAAATAAATTGCAAGGCAAGTTTTCTGATGATGTGTCTGCAGCCTTATAATTAACTCTTTTATTCCCTTTATAGGTTTTTTTAGAGAAGGAAAGTCATGATCATAGGATAATTTGATTTACATTAGTTTAGATATATTTTTGAGTGGCTAATTCATCAGAATGTTGGTATCAATTCATCTGGCAGCCCCATTTTCCTTGAAGGAGGTGTAAAAAACAAATAATGCTTTTTTAACTTTTAACTCTAGGACCACTTATATTATTCCTTTAATAATTCTTTTGTTGTTGTTTTAATCTGTTTCTGCATAGATTTAAAAATGCAATTCTTTTAATGTTAAAATACAGTTATCCTCTAACTTCTGGGAATTTTCATTTGCAGTTTGCTGTTACAATGATAAACCCTCTGGAGAACCTGGGTAGAAGAGGATGTGTTGAAATGGCAAGACAATCTGTAGGCATGAGGTAGAGTACTCTCCATAAATAGTTTTGTCAATCAAAGACCTCTTTAATGTTGAGAGATATGGGATCTCAGAGAAAGGCAGGCGTGGGAGAACTGACAAGCAGGTGTATATTGCCAGAAGCTGTTGCACATAAAAATGTTAACACTCAGCTTTTGGTCAACGAGTCTCTCTCTTGATTTTTTTCCTCCTTTTCTCTGGATTAGTCTAATTAGAACAGTCTCACAATACAAAGAACAGACATTAAATACTGAAAAGAGAAGAAGAAAATGATAACTGTCAAATATAGATATAAATTTGGTGAATGTTCTTATCAGAAAGGATATGAATTTGCAGCACTCCTTCACAGATACATAAATTTCTTTTCAAGGCTCTACTGATGTGTGAATTTAACTTTTCCTCCTTTATGTAACACTTGGAAGATGGACTAAGTATTTCTCAGAGCAGAGAAAAGAGTTAGATCTCCCAATGTTAGGTTAGTGCTCTCACTCTTGAACCATAGAATCATTATCCATTTTCCTTCTTTGGGATCAATTTTATTTTACTGTGATGTACTACAAAGAAGTAATAAATAAAAGTAATTTATAGCTCAGTGTTTAAGATTTTACAGTTTACAGATTATATGAATTTGAACCCAGTCAGATAAAGAACCTGGCTAAGACACATTCCAAGGAATGTTCTCTAATCAGTAACTCTTCTGGATAAGGAGATGCTGATTCTGGGGATTACTGATGTACAAGCAACCATACATATATCGCCATATTTCCTGGTGCTATTTATTAAAAGTTAACTGGTGGGCTTCCAAAGACTTCAGAAATACACTACTCAGTTGCAGTCCCTAATACTAATCCTAAGTAATGAATGTTAATTAAGCATTAAGTTATTACTTCCTGGAAAGATAAAATCAGTTTGGAGAATGCACAGGGGGAAATTGTCTTATGGAAAGTCAACATTTCTTCTTAAATTGAAGCTAACTCCTCTGCTGCATGCCTAATTTCTTTTGCTGAAGGCTTGAAAGTCCAATGATTACTGCAGCAGTAAAGGACATACTTTAAATACACATATGATTTATTTCAATCAAAACCTTAGGAGTTTGAAACAATCTGAGGAATGTTAAAGAAAGAATGGTCCCAGAAAAAACACCATTTCCATTCCCAGTTATTCACCAAGCTGCATCAGTATCAGTTTTCAGACTGATTACCTGGTAAATTGCTTATGTGGAAAAAGGAAAAAAAATAGGTATTTCAATCTAAATTGCTTCACTTTGTATGTTGAACATTATGTACAGCATTTTATGATAGTTTCCTCAGTGTGTAGGTGGCCCAAAGAGTTGTATAATGAGATGCTCTCCACTTTTTCACCATTCACTATCATGCCAATCTAAGAGGGAAATGGCCTTCCAGAAGAAAATCAGAGCATAGCTGTGTCAGAAGAAATAATCTACTTTCTCTGTAACTACTTTGGTGGGGACTGATTTTGATTTTAAATCCAGGTAAATATTGCCTCAGGAGGTATGTGTGGCCAAAATGGCTGGATGAGAAGGTAACCAACCTCATGGCACAAAACCAGCCCAAGTTTTGACAAGCGTTGCCACAATGCTGGGTGATACACCACGGACACATGAAGCTGTGGAAAAAGATGAGGCAACAGGACCACTGGGAAAAATGTTATATTATGAAGCAGATGGGTCCTTCCAGCTCATGTCTATGAGGATCCTTCCCTTTCCAACGTGTGCTGACATTCTTATTCAGTCACAGGTTTTGGTGGCTGTGGAAAGGATGGGTGATTCTGAGATGGCTAATTCTAAGATTCCTGTTCTAATACAGAATAGACAGACATAATGGCAGTTGCAGTCTAACTGTTTTGTCAAATCCTAGACTAAGTTAATTTGCTCATTGCATTGGCTCTTTCTGTCCTCCACAGCAGATTGCAATGTTGACAGATTCATGCTTGCTATGGTCCCTGCAGCAGGCAAAATGAAGGCAAGCAAAATGTGGCTCAATGTTCTCATTAATGGAAGTTTTACTTGAGTAAATCTGGGCTATGTTTGCATCTATACTGTGGACCAACCCTAAAAGAAGGTCAAGAAAAAGCATTCTTTGAGTATTGTCTGCAGTGGAGAGAAAATTTCTATTCCACGTAATAAAAACACGTAAAGAACAGAGGGTGTCAAAAGGGTTGAGTAATTCTGTTGCATATGTATGGAGAATATAGGACCTACAGCACTTTAACTGAAGGAACTCAAAGGAATAAGCAGCCAAACAAAACACTGCAGAATAATAGACATATTCTGACTGAGGTATTAAGCCTTGTTTGCTCTGATTTTACTTTAAAAAGAGGCTGCAGGAGCTCAGCGTGTTTGACAGGTAATCAATTATTTATTTCATGTTTGTAGGCAATAAGTACAACGTGACCCTGGTTGAAGATAATGTTCTTTGTTTTGTGTGCTTAATCAAGAATGATTTGATGATGACGCGGGGAAATGTCAGCATATGTGGTTCCATCTGGGTATTTCATTCTGATTCTTATATGTGGGTCTGTGGCACTATATTTATTTCCTAAATGATGTAAGTGGTGAATTGTACTGTTGAAAAGATTGCATTGATGAACTGAACATTTATTGTCTCCTGTGATCTTTGTAGGTTAGAAAAAGTTATTCTGTTCTCACCTCTATTTAAAAAATAGGAATGTCGCAGATAACTGTTGAAAAGTATGCAAAACAGTGCATGGTTCAGGGCATGGTTTAGAAGTGGCAGATAAGACCTGGAGAAAAGAACAAAAAGAAGACTTCTTCACTGGTTGATGTCCTGGTCAGGAAAATAGAATACCTTTCAGCTGTATGTTTACTTAACTACTGAATAAATTAGTTTGCTGGGCATAAAAATTACAGAAGAGTTAGCCAGTTCTCCTGAGCTCTTCATTTGAAAGCAAAATATTTTTCTGCAAGTATCTGTGTATCTATAGGGACTTTTATGACTGCATAAAACTCTGATAAAGGCCTGGTTTTTACTGTTTTTTCTCACTTACCTGACTGGCTTGAGATGACTTTTGATATTCTTTTCAGTACTTATAATTACAAACTGATGTTGCTAGACGTCAGTAGTGGCAGCAGGGAGGTCAGTACTGGTCAATGTTGTGCCATTGCCATAACACTGAGTGGATGTGCCCAAGAGCCCTTTCATTACCTTTAGACTAATTTTTATTGTTTAAATGCCCTTCACTCATTCTATTAAATTCTTTCCTTTTCTGATCTTACATAGTCAGGAAGAGATAAGGAAAATTGCACAAATTGCCATGACACTTACAGGAATACAGGCCTTTTCAGAATAAAAAACAGAATCAAGTTCTGCATATGTTGACTGAGAAAACAACACTGCATGAGAAGAATTAGGTATACTGATAATGTTTTCCACTCTAAGACGCTAGGGTCTGTGCTCAAGCAATAACTGGGTCATGACTGAGAAGGGTGCTGTCAATAGGACATCTCCACCTGACATTTAAGCAGTTTCTAGCTTTTCTGTTAGATGACTAGATTTATGAAACTTGCATTTTATTCTTATGGTACAGACCTCCTCTCACAGGAGAAGGCCAGATTATTACACTGCTTGTTTTCAGAAGTGGTTCTTTCTGATTCATGCTGAAAGGTGACTATCTTGACATTTCTGAGTGGTAGCATAAGGAGCATAGGCATATTTTACTGTGCTTTAACAGTAGACAGATGGAGGCAGGATTTTGAGCCTTGAGTTGCTAGACATATCCTCCAGGCAGCTTCAAACTACTGAATGTTCTTGAATGCTAATACTTGCCATTTGACTTTTGTTGGCAAACACAAACAGCACATATGTCCATTCTGTGGCTCGACATTCAAAAGGGCTGATATTTCCCTCACAAGGAAGGAATAGCCTTTAGCTTGAACTACTGACTGAATTTGTTAGGAACCCAGAATCTGAAATAAGGCACCGTAGATCTAAAAGCAGTATTCTTTATCACTTGTTACAATGAAATAACTAGGTTAGTAATGCAGCTATTGAACTGTAACTCAGACCAGAAAGGAGATCAATAAAAAACATAAAAATTTCCAAGCCTTGCCAAAAAAGCTATAACTGTGGCTGCTGACCCGAACAACACAGAATGTTGCCCTCTTATTAAGATTGATACTTGTGTTATCTTCTAAATGTGATTTAATCATATGAAGACCCAGAACACCCTTTGAGCACAAACCTCTGTGGAGCACTAATAGCTTAGGAAAAAACCCTGCATAACATCTATCTAAAATAATAGCTAAGGAAGTCTTAGTGAATTATTTAAGAGCAAGATAATACATTAATGCTAAACTGAATTGCATGTCTTACATTTTTTTACACTGACCACCTGTAAACTTAAGATGAAGACAAACCTAAAAAAAGAGAAAAAGAGACCCTAACTAGACAAAACACAGGTTAAATTTTCAAACATTGTTGCAGTCTTTAAGCAATAAGTACAACAACTAAAATTTCACAGTTTAGTCTGCTATATTAGGAGGGTGCCCTATCTAAATCTCAAAGGTGAGAGAACTTACTCGGTTGAAGATATTTCTTTTTGCCATTTACAGTCATACAATTGAGAGTGCCTGTACAGTGGAGGTGGCAAGGAGTTACTTTTCATCTCTTAATTAGATCAAGCTGTTTTATGAAGCCAAACCCATGTTCAGACTGTAAACAACATTTTGGTTGTCCATATAACATGACTTCTCGATTTAAAAACCCAAAACCCCAGACTCTTGTAAAGATACCTTTTTGAATTGGCGGTATTATACAGATGAATAAGTTTTAGAGCTAATTTGCATCCTAGTCAAAATATTTTGGTCTAGAATGTGATTTTCATTGATAGAATTTAACACTAGCTATGAACAGTTGCTAAATTTTACTAAAAACAGAATAAGGTGTTAATATTGCTTATCATTGCTTATCATTAATTGTAAGTTTAGAGACTGTTTCTGCACTGTATTAGAGTGGACTTTTGGAACATGAATGTTTGTTAACATTATTCAATTGAAGTGTATCAGCATACCTGAACATTCTTCTTTCTTTCCTTACCAAGCATTTTTTGAAACAATAGTTTTCTCTCAGAGCTTGGTAATGCAGTATTTTGCCTTTGAGTCAATAACCTTCCTTTCTTAGACTGGAGGCACAAGTGTTTGTGTTCACACAAGTTGGCAAGTTTCATTATATTATTTCCTTTAATCATTCTTTAAGCACTAAATACATGTGGAAAAGTACAGGAAAAACACAATTACTTACAGCATTCCCACTGCCAAAACAGCACCACATTGAAAAAATCAGAATTGACAGTTTTGGAAAATGTGCTGGTTCCACATGGAAGGGTGGGGGAGTCGCTGGAGGGAACGGAGGGGCTGTCCCTCCCTGGGAGCTTCCCCTGTGGGATGTGGGGACCAGTTGGAGGGCTGGTTTGGTGATGGCATCCCAGGCTGCCAATGAGAGAGTTGTTTAGTTTTCATAAATCACATTGGTGAGGGGTGGGCCGCTCTCTTTCGGCTTTCTGGCCTCCCTGGAGGTGCGGTGGCTCTGGCCAGGGTCCTGGCCCGGCTCCGGTCTTGGCCTCAGGCCGAGCACCCCGGCCCGGCTCAGCTCCACTCGGCTCTGCTCAGCTCGGCTCAGCTCCCCTTCCATGTGGCATGGCCGAGCAGGGGCATGAGGGAGCCACCAAAGGCTCTCCCTCCCCGCCCAACCTGGTCCAAGAAGAGAGGCCCCTGATGATCCATGTGGCTCAGAGTTTTCCAGCAATGGCCTGGCCTGGCTTCTTCATGTCCTGGATGCAACTTTAACCCTTTTAATGCCTGGATAAGATTCTCAATCTCCTGAGCTTCCCTGGATGAGAAGAAATAAAGCATGGAATCTACAGAAGTCAGAGGAATGAAGATAAAGTTCCTGATGGGAAGAGATTGGAAAGATGCAACTGATAAGTAGCTGAAAACCTTTTTTTGTGGGGCTATAAGAGGACTGTGACTACATTAAAATTCCTTTAAACTGTGAAATATACTTGGGGAGGTTTAAGTGCT
This sequence comes from Erithacus rubecula, assembly GCF_903797595.1. NCBI lineage: Eukaryota > Metazoa > Chordata > Aves > Passeriformes > Muscicapidae > Erithacus > Erithacus rubecula. Next base: position 39,229,093 of record NC_136687.1, read on the forward strand.
TGAAAAGAAGACCTTTTGCCTTGAGGAAATGGGGCTCTCTGTTTTGGGACTGGAAATATGGAAAGAGATGTTTAATAGAAAAAGAGATTAAGAGAATTTTGTCTTTTAGCAGCCTGCCTTTAAAAGTGGTACCCCCAAGTGTGTAACATAACCCATAGCACAGCTCTGGAAGGACTGTGGAGATGGGAGGAAATTCATGGTTTTGTAGGTCCAGGCAGATTCAGACTGTGAAAATGAAGACACCTCTTTAAGCCTAAATCAAAAAAGGAAGTTTTCTCTCTAAAGTGAACTGAAATGATTATTTAAGTAGATAACTGACTGAAATGTTTTCTGTATGTTGTTGTTAAGAAATGTGGAATGAAGGAAGAGGGAGGAAGGAATAATCTAGAAATCTTATTCTGAATTCTTTTTGTGTTATTAATAAATTTCTTCTTAGTTCCTTTTAAGTTTTAAGCCTGCCTTGTCTCTGCTCCTAAATCCTATCTCTAAAGGAAACTAAATATATTAAAATTGGCAAACCCAAGTCACATCATGACAGAAAAATAAAAGGAACAGTTAGAACCTTGAAAAATCCACCCATCAGAAACATATCTCCAAAGTTTAAGAACTAATTTATCTGACATGCATTGGAAAAGTGAGGCAGGAAAAAAAATCAGGAGATGGAAATGGGCTCAGTAGTGTAGGAGGGTTTTGAGAGTTGTGAAGTCATTTTGACTAGGAAAGTTAAAATAGGAAGTGCAAAATACATCAAAGATCTAGGCAAGAGAAGGACTGGAAATGCAAGAACAGTTATTCAAACGGCAAAATATGATGAAAAAGCCAAGGCATTGAGTGGTGATGATATTTTGGCAGCTAAGCTCATGATCAAATTTCTTCATGTATTAAAGATTGCCAGTGTTTGATCATTTTTTTTTCCAGTTCAAGATCTACTTGTGGCCTTTCCAATTGATAATTTCAGCCCATTCCCTTTCTTGCTTTAATTTCCTTTCAGAGAATGAGGAAAGAAGAATGAACCTGAATAATACAGGACTTCAGCTCTGGATTCAATTTTCAGGGAATTATGTTTCTTCTATTTTTTAAGGAAATTCCCATTAAAGGAACAGACAGGAGAAAGTAAAAGTCCTTATATACTTTTATGCTCACACATTATTAACAACAACAATAACCTGGCAAGGGTCAGACAATGACATTCTTCCAGAAACTCTTTAGCCCTGACTTCTCAGAAGGAGAACTCAGGCAATTGTCAAAAGACCGTAGAGCTCTCTTCTCTTTGCTCTGTGATTCAGTTTCAAAGCTTCTCTTTCCTTGTAACTCCTTCCTCAAAGTTTTTTTTCAGAGAGAAAATACATGGAACTTAGAAAGTGAGGAAAAAAACTTTCTACCTTACTCACCTTCTTTCCGCAAGAAACAGAAATCTGATGATAGCGTAGAATAGCCTTGGGAATAGATTTATTTATTAAAAGTAAACTCAATTAAGTCACAAGTTAGAAAAATACTTGTTATATGCAATTTTTCATTATGTATAATTGGACAATGTTAGGTAAAACAGAAAGGCTTACCTATATTTAGGAAACAAATACAGTTCCTTTTCAGTAATGAAAAATAGAGATTACATTAGAGATGGAGATATTCTGTATGTGAAATAGATATGTATATTGGCTTACTGATGGCAATTTCATAATTTTAATAGAATATGTGATGGCTGGAAATGTAATATCAGAAATGTTTACTTTTGTAGGTCTCAGAATTGAAATGTTAATAAGCACCTAACAATGCAGTTTTGGATTTTAAAATATTAGCAAGCTGAAAAATGAATATGGATTGGCATAGTAAATTCAAGAAATTAATTTGACAAAAAACCCACAGAGACTGTAACTTCTTGCAAGTACAGTTTTATAAAATGAAGCAAATTTATTTCCTGTCTTCATTATTTGCAGGGAGGATGCTGACGACAGAACAACAATACTTATAGTGGTTTTATTAATATAATCTAATTTTTAGTTTTTCATTTTAAAGAATACATATGAATTAAAGGAGAAATTGTTCAAAATAATATTTTTTTGCCTTTCTTATTGATCATATGGGATAGCAGAACCCTGTTGGCAAAGTAGGAGGTATTTTAGGTAGTCTGTTGAAGAATCCACAGACTGATCAAGGAAGACTTAAAAGAGATTTGGCAGTCAGCATGTGCATGCAGAATTTATGGGATCCCTTCTGCTCCCCTCGCCAGTGGGAAGGAGGTGTCTACAGCAATACATCTTGGAAATTGTGAGCTGAGCTGCAGTGTCTTGCTCAACATCAGAAAGATCAGAACTGCAGCACCTTTCTCAGTCAAATGGAACAGCAACCCTTCGATGTCACAGAACTGCCTAGCTCCCAGATGTTTATTAGCTCTGATGTTATTTAATATGTTAATCCAATATTTATGAAAGGCAAAGCAAAGAGGCTCAAACCAAACGGGAGGAGCATATGGAGTGTTTGCCATGGCACTGGGCACACTCGGGCAGCACAGCACTGCACTTGTGGGAGAACAGAGCCACAGGGCTGCAGCTTCTGCAGGGTAAACTGTGCCAGAAACCCCAGCTGCCCTTCTACACATCTCCTCTGAGGCATGGCTGGAACCTGGGTTGGTTGGGTACATGAATCTGCCAGCCTGAAACAGAAGGAACGTGCTCAAGTGCTCAAGTGTTTAGTGAAGGAGACAAAAAGGGGGGCTTTGAGGTGAAAGTGGTGCTTTCTCCTCATTTTCTGCATTTGGTTTGCTGTCCTTCTCTCAGACCATACTTACTGAGGGCTTAGTAATGTTACAGCCATAGCTGGTATCACAGTCTCAAGATCTCTGGATTAGGAGAGCCAGGAGTCTAACATCTTTTTGTGCTTAATTGTAAAAGCTGTCAAGAAATTGCTGCTTTTCCCCGGGAAAGAAATTTCTATTCTCTGTCCCCTCTGCCTACACTTTAAGCTCTCACTACTTACAGATTTGGTTTTAAACCTAAGTCTTATCATAAGGTAGCTCATGACTGTCTACATCTTCTGCCTGTTACCTATTATAAATATTTCCAATTTTGGGAAACGACTTTTTAAATTTATAGAAATTATATGTATGTGTACCAGTGCATTCTTGTTTGTTAAAAGAAATGGGAAAAATTTATTCACACACAAAGCTCTGGCTCTTGTGTTCAGAGAACCCAAATTCAGCAGTCAGGAAAATGCTGAGAAAATATGCAGTTTTTAATAGCTCTGTCAGTGATTGCATTGTAATAAAATTCACTTTCATCCTTATAAATAAACATTAAATATCTACTTACAACAGAAGGAAATGACAGAATAAAGTCAACTTCTATAACTGAAAGATGTGTTTCAGCTACAGACAAACTGAAAGAAAACTTTAATCAATATAATCACAAGGAATTTGAAGGAGGATAATTATAAATAAGCAGAAAATGTCAGGGCTCATCCTATTATTTTTCTTGCTTCAGAATAGGTATGAATCAGATGACTTCACAATAAAACTGTATCTTAGGGGCTGTTCCAAATGCAGTATATTTATATTGTGGCATTAGATAGCATTTAGTTTCTCATGCTGATGCACTCCAGTGAGCCCTCTGTTTCTCTAACAGGATTAGATGTATTAGCCATAATCACTGCAAACTAAAGCCATTTCTGGGCATCTGAGTAAAGAACAACCCTCTTTTGAAACATACTAAATACCACGAAAATTCTTTTTGTTTTAAGAGAAGAGTGAAGTTGGTCACTTATGCTTAGTGCTTAAGAGTGGATTATACACTACCAAGTCACCTACAGCTAATTTCATGACCCTTTTCTGCCCCCATTGATGCAAAACTGTGTTAAATCAATAGAGTCACACTAGGGTAAATGATGTCCATATTAAGATTGATCCAGACTTCAGTGCTATAGGGAAAATTACTGTGGTGTTTAATAATCTATTTGGAACAGGGTCAAAGTTATGCTTTGCTTGATGTCAACTTTTCCTGCATCTGATTTACATAACCTACAGCTCTGCATTTCATAATGAGACCTTCTGCATTGCTTCCCTCAAGTAGCAGCAAAACCCAGGCGCAGATAGAAGGTCTGGCAACAGCTGCTGTTCCACTCACATACACATTTTTTTCCATAATGCATTTCCTTGGTGTTCATCACTGCAGTGTCTGAACATGGTATATATCACAAGAAGAAACTAATTTTTACAGGCAAGATAAGGAAACAGTAACTCAACTTGAGGTAGCGAGGCCTGGAGGGCTGCCAGACAAGCTGTCTCCTGCTCTGGGCTGTGCGCAGCCTGACAGTACATCCCACCGCATGGTGAAGTCAGCACACTTTGAGTAAGGGAGGATTATTGGCAGAACTTCTCAGAATTAATTGCTGTCAGTGTCAAGTATGTTGCTGAAAGACTCTGTGATTTTGTAGCTCAGGAGAGGCGTGAGAAGAGGAAGCACTCAAAATTAATGCAACTTTTTGCAAAGTGAGGCTTCACGAACCAGAGCAAAAGTGAAATGTTTGGTCTTTGAAGGTAGCCCAAGAGTGATGTAAACTAATTTTATGGAAATGTGTGTAGGAGTTGTGTGGGAGAACCTGAAACATTTCAGTGAAGTGTGGTCATTTGCATCTTGGGATCTAGCTAATTTTGGAATCTAGCTGATCTTAGAATAAGGATGTTTAAGGGTAAATGAACCTTAATAATTTTGGACAAATACTTAAATACTTTACTAGAAAGCTCCAGGTAAGATATTATTCAATAGGGTTTTAAGAAAAAATAATATTAAAAATACCTGGATTATGTCACATCAATTTCCAAAGTCGCTTACTTTATCTAAAATACATTTAAAAATCATGACCAGGTTAAAATTGTTGTATGTAACTCATACAGATCCAAGATAAGGCTTATGTACCTTATACAAGATTTGGTCACACATTCAGAATATTCCAAATATTCTCAACTACAAACTATCCCTGTGACACACAGGCTCCAGAGATACCTGTTGTTCCCCATGTACTCTTTGAGTTCCCTTCCCTGGACACCCAAAGGCATTTCAGTTTTGGCATGGTTGTGAATCTTCTTTTCTTCCCCGCAGTACAGGATGGAAGGCAGGGTTCACAAAGAAAGAGACACAGCAGGACAGCAGCCTGCAGCTTTCCCTGGGTCCTACATACACAGTTTGTTCTGAAACAACCAGCATTTAATAATGAAGAGTAGCAAGTTGCATAAAATGAATGATAAAGCCTAGCTCCTGGACCCCAACTCTCCTATTCTTTTAAATTAATATCAAGTCAACAGTCTGATGCATTTTTCCAGCCCAGAGTAACCTGAAGTTTCTGCAGTGTTAGATTTTCAGCAGATGAGGAAAGCAGTATCACTCAGGTCTCAGAGCAGCCTTTTGCCAAGAGGGGTGAGAATTTTGCAAGAAGACAGATAAGCACTTAAACTCTCTTAAGGCAAGTGAACCTGAATGTCCTGGTCTGGGCTTAAGGCTGTGGCCTGGCTAATGAACGTTTTTATAAAATTGTTCCTTATTTCTTCATCGTGCATTAGAAAGACAGAATTACTTTTTTTTTTTTTTTTAAATAAAAGGTGCACTGCTATATTCATAACACTGTGCCTTGACTTTCTTGCCTTGGGAGTAATATGGAGTGGGCCAAATGCTAAAGCTCTGAAATAGGGTTGGATTTCTTAAACACATATTTTACTGTTTCCTTTAGTAGTGGAACACAGGCATGGGTAGATTTCTTCCTAAATTACACAATATTCCATGTATCCAGAATAAATAATGTTTTATTTCACAGCTCTTAGCTGCAGAATAATTTATATGAACTGGAGTCAGTCTTGGTGCATTTTCACTGATTAAAAATGTCATGGTCTATATGTAAACTAGGCATCTCTGAACCAAATAATTCAAGAATTCATTACGGAAGAAAAATTCAGAAAAAAAAAAAAAGCAAATTTAAGGTTTCCAGAAAGAAGGAAAAGATTTTTTTCAATAACTGATTTGAGCACACAAACATAGTCCTTTATATCATTTTTACTAACAGAAGTATTGCAAGTTGAATCTCGTTTAGATAGACCATGATCTCTCTGGTCCTTGTAAGCCAGTCCTAGTTTGCCACACTATACAACTCTGCAAACGGCTTTGTCCTGATTTTTTTAAGTTTATTCATTGAAAACACCAGATTCCTCTGCTGACTAAAAAAACTTTACTGTCCTAGGTCTGCAGACACAATTGTGTAAAAACAGATGGTGTGACTTTCAGTACAGCTGCACAGTGCCTACAGTGCAAAACCACACCACCCTGTTACTGACCTGCCCTTCCAGGGAGTGGAAAAAATGTTCAGTGGTTGTGCAGTTGGCAGGTTGGAGAGCAAAAGTATTTGTGTCTTCTCCATAACTTGAGGCTATAACCTTCCTTAATGTTAGTATTTTTCAAAAACACATTTTTCTGGATTATCTTTCCTGTAGTAGGACCCCAGTGAGATCAAAACTCAGTAAATCAGAGCCCAAATCTTCAGAGGTTATCTGGATTCCTAATGCTATTCCAGAAAAATAAATTGCCATCATGGACCTAATTTTTAGATTTACCTGTGAAAAATTTGAGAAAATTCCCTTGAAAAATAATGAAAACCAACATAATCGAAGACAGCAGGTGATGAGCTATTAATAGGCAGCATGATGTGGTAGCTTAGAAACCATTTTGTTCAGGTTATATGCTTCTCTTAATATATATCTCAATAGCTGATTACCTGATGTAGTGTGATCATGCTGTAAGCCCAATAAACAGAGTACCTGGGGCTGATCTGCAATCTTCACACATAGCCAATACTTTGATTTCAACAAAGAATTTGGACTCTTTGGACTGGGATTTCTGTGGTGCTACTGTGACTCAGTTTTAATAGCACCACATTAGTAATCTGGAAACAGGTGCAAAATGTAAGTGCTGGGTACAAAAAAGAAAAAATATCTCAATTGCAAGAAAATGTATCCAAAGAATAAAAGAAGATGACGCACATGGAAAAGCATGGTGACAGGATATATTAAAAAGAGGCAGAGTGGAACACAGTAATATCACAAATAGCTCAAGAGAGATTGGCACAAATTTAATTTTATTTTATAGCACCTTCTGGCTCATCAGCTTCCATAGGTTCATTGGCCCTGCACTGAAGTAAGACTTCATATGATCCATTTTAATTCTGGATACCACAGGCAAGATCACATACATGTCGAAGGATTGTCACATCTGCCAGACAGTGATAAATATTACATTTTAAAAGCCTACTGATTTTGAAGACAGTCTTGCATTGTGCCTATTTGGCTTGCATTACTGTGCTGCCATACAACAAGTGGCAGCCCAATTAATCATGAGCATCACAGGGTAATTTGTTATGACAGAGAGCGATGTGCTTGTTAAAGACAGCTTCTCTTTTATCCCTTTATATTATGTTCCTCCCTTTGTGTTTCATGTCCAGAAACTGGATTATAGAACACTCTGAAGTATTTCCAGGACTACTGAAGATAATGGCTCATGGGTGTCTCAAGGGGTTTAGACCATCTATCCAGCTTAGTGTGCCTTGGGGTGACTTAATGATGCTTGTATCTCCAATTGTTTGCTCTGTTTATGCTGGATATTGAGTTCTGCACCTTTAAGGCTGGTTCCAGGAGTGAAGCAGGGGATGAAAAGCGCTCAGTTTGCTTTCAGGAACCACATCACTGCTCTGCATTTCTTCTCCTGGACTGTATTTTCTGCAGCATGGACAGACAGTGGGATAGAGCTCTCCTTTGCTTTTTGTTAGTTTTTAGCTGGCTGAGGTAGAGAAGTTCCCCAGACTGTGGGGTTTTTTCTTTTTCTTGGAACTGTTCAAATCTGCTCTGGACTGAAAACCCAAAGAAACACCAGGACCTCACACCTGGCCTCACGGGAGCCAGGATGCAGCATTTTCCAGTGGAGACTGGTAAGAGACTGAGCAAACTGGGTTACACCACATAAAAGGACTTTCTGGATTTGCCTTCTCTTCAGAACAACGAGAAGTTTTATTGTTTAATATTATTCATTTTTTGTGCTTGTGAATACTTTGCTTGTTGAATAAACAGGTTTTTTCCACTTTTCTGCAAGGAAATATTTTCTTAAACCAGTTCAGAGATGAGCCACTCAAATCTGCTTCTCTAGAGGGAGCCCATTCAGAGGTTTTTGTCTCTAATCTTGTCCCAGGCCAGCACAGCATGTGATGGAGGAGCCAGAGAAGTTGTGCACTACCACGCAAAATGAGGATTCAAACCTCAAGCAGTGGTGGGGATCAAGCCTGTGCTGTCTGCTTGCACAAGGTCTACTGGCACCAAGGAGGCAGCCTGTGGTGACTCCCCCAGGAGGAAGCGGAGCACCCCCACTTCCCTGCAAGCACCACCTGCCAGATGGAGGCCACTTTTAGCAGATGATGTGTGGGATGTGCTCAATGAATATGCAATTCCCCATGTCATTACCCTGCTGATCAGCCACTGCAATGATCAAAGCCATTGATCAAATGGCTTTTCTGTCCTCTGTGAGGAAATTTTGTAGCAACTTTTTTTAAATTTTTTTTTTCTGGCAATTCATCACTGCAATTCAAGGCTAATGCAAAGATTTTAGCTTGTGCTTTTTTTCTTTATAACCTTTATGACATAGCTAGGATCATGCACTGATTCCCTTCAGCCCTTTGGCTTTCTAATTGCTGACCTCATTTGCTAATTAGGCTAAATATATGTTAGGCATAAACCTTAGCAATCTAACCACTCACCTCATGCATCACAGTACTAACAGACAAAAGAAAGCACTTATGCCCCTTTACCCTCCTACAGAAATGTAATTTTTTGCAAGCTTTTTCAACATTGTAGCTTGAATGCTGAAGAACTAAATGCTTTTGCCAATAATAAAGATGAGATCTGTGATGCAGTTGCATTATATAGGTAGGGAATAGCATACGGTATTTCTATAAACTTATTTTCTGGGTTCAACAAAAAACAAAGCTCTCTAAAAGAATTCACAGTAATTTGATTTAAGTGTATTCAGTAACATCTTTTCTCTATAGAATATGAAAGAACAGCCTAAAAATCTTGAGTGAGTCAGTAATAAATTAAATTTCTTCTAATATTGTGAGAGATTAAACTATGATAGACAATAAATAATGCTGTCCAATGTCCACTTTATGTTAAGAACTCCCAGATATCAGAGAGTTTTCTACTTCTGATTCGCTATTTGTGATTTCTGGAAAGCACTAGAATATTGTTTAAAATGCCTCATCAGTTTTATTAATTTTCTAAAGAATTCTTATATTATATTTATTTCATATGAATAAATCTTTTTAGGGGAAAGCTTGAAAAAATATACTTACAGTGGATCTACTTAAAATATGTACAATTATGTAAGAATTCATTTTTTTAAAAATGTTCTTGGTATTAGAAAAATCCACTAGAAGTAAGAAAACATGTAAAATTAGCAGACCTTTTAAAATCCATTTTTACACCTTTTTGTTGCAGTTTTTGTGATACATAACAGAGATCTCTATTTGTCTTTCTCAACACATCTTTTTATTATTTGTTCTTTCACCACTAGCCCGCCTCCTCACAGCTTATTTTAACATCCAAAATGCCTGACAGAGGAGTTTCAAGCAGACATGATAAATATTATAAAAGCCTCTCATCAAGCTGACAGGACAAAAAAAAGTCCTCTGATTGTTAATCTGGCCTTTCAAAAAAGTGTAGCTTTCACTAGTCTGAGACCTACAGTGAGTAATACCCAACCCTCTTCCCAGAAGAGGATCAGCAGAGTGCAGTGTAATACATCATGCTCTGCTGGGCTACCACACAAGCCTCCTCCTCCTTCCAGACCATCCTCCTCTTGCCTGACCAGCCTCTGGGTATTGAAATTCTTGAGATTTTTGACAAGCTCTGTAGCAAAATGCATTTGCAGGCAATTTGGAAAGCTCAAAGCATTATTAGTTGTAATTTTCTTTACCTAAATGGTTTCTCTGCTGCACAAAGGGAATGAAATGTTAGATTTATCCCTTTTAGCTCCTTTTGCATGGCTACTAGAGATGAGGAAGAGAAGAAAAAAAAAGCATGTATTTCAACAGTGGTGAGAGTAATTTTGCTCATTTGCTGTAAATGCTTGGTGCTGGTAATTATCAGGATAGTAAATATTCAATTGCCATTTTATAGCCATTTTATTCTCACAGTGAGAATGCATCCACCTCTTGGAAATGTGGCTAGCCTCAGACATGAATCCTGCTTGTATTGTAGGGGAAAACCAGAGAAACAGTCAGATGGTTTCAAAACCCCCAGTGTGAACTTATGTATTCTGAATTTGAGATGAGCAGGTAAAATCCCTGAAGTCGGAGGCAGCTGATACAAAAAAACAGTGGGATCCATCCCCTTGGAGACATTATGAACATCAGGAACTCCACACACTCTTCCCCTGCTCCTGCCTGAGGTTTCTCTCTCAGGAGGCAGCCCTCCAGGACCATCTCCAATGTGGATGCTTTCCATGGGCTGCAGTTCCCCAAGGGCTGCTCCAGCAAGAGTCTCGTTCACATAGTCACAAGTCCTACAGCAAACCTGCTTTAGCATGGCCTCCTCTCCATGGGTCCATGAGTGCCAGGCACCATTCCAGCACGGGCTTCCTGCAGCACCACAGCCTCCTTGGGGCACCCACCTGCTGCATGGCTGCAGGTGGATTTCTGCCCTCCTGTGGATCCATGGACTGCAGGGCTACAGCTGTCCCACTGTGATCTGCACCATGGGCTGCATGGGAATCTCTGCTGGGGCACCTGGAGCACCTCCTGCCCCTCCTTCTGCCCTGACTTGGTGTCTGCAGGGCTGCTCCTGTCACATATTCTCACTCCTCTTTTTGGCTACAGACACAATTTTTTTTTCTTTTACTCCTTAACTGTGTTATCCCAGAGGTGCCACCATCCATCACTGATGAGTTCAGCCCTGCCCAGTGGCAGGTCTGTCTTGGCACCATCTGGTGTTGGTTCCATCAGACATGGGGGGAGCTTCTGGCAGCTTCTCACAGAAGCCAAACCTTTGGTAGCCCCCTGCTACCAAACCTTGTCACCCAATACAAGGTTCTGCATGGTAAAGTATCAGGAGATCTATAATTTAAAAAAAGAAATTTGCGTATTTATATTTTCAGCATTTTCATATCAGTGTTGCATGTATTTTCAGTTTCTTCCTCTGATAATCTTACATGAAATGCTTTAGCTCATGTAACTCACTAGATTAACCCTCTAATCTCCATATTCTTGCTGTAAATTATATCTGCTTTAAGACAGCACCATATTTTAATTACAGAACCTCATGTTTCAAAACAGTAATCTGACAATTTTGACTACAAACAGTAGTGTATTAATGTGTTCTAGCATGCAAATACTAGAAATATGCAGATGTACAAGACATATGGAAATTACATTACTCTTTCTTTCCCATACCAAATTGTAATGAAACACTGTCAGAAGAGTAATGAGAGGTGATTCAATCAGACAGGAAAAAATGCAGTTGGAAAATAAGTATCTAGGTCTTCATATATATTTTTCCTGATGTGGTTTTGTACTACATGAGACATGGGTATGTTTGTAGATTCAGGATCAAAGAACGGAAGTGTTAACTTACACTTTTTCAGCAGCCAAAAAACGGCTTAAAATCTGATTATCTAAATATAAAAATTAAGCAAAGTGTGTTTTGGGATTGAGCAAATTGTGCAAATGTGTGAAGTGAAAGGAAAAGAGAGATATTCTCACTCAATATCTTTCCCCTTGCTTGTGGTGATGCTCCACGTGCCATTGACTAACGACAGGAGAGGTGAGTAATGGGATAGGAGGGAGGTGTTTGACTGTGGTAATGTTAAAGAATCAAAGCACCAGTGAATACAGAGAGAAAGCAATGGACTTTGATCTGTGCTGGATGGAAAATTAAGTAGCTTTCTTCCCTTTTTAAAAAGTTATTAATGGGGGATCCAGAGCAGAACCTTTACAGGTATATTCTATGCTCCCAATTTTAATTTTTATTTTCTAATTTATTTGTAACAGCTAACCACACTGCAGCTGAAAATCTTCTCTTTTAAAACTATGCATTGTTATAAAGTACCTGTTTCATGCAATAGGACTAGGTGAAGGAACATTTCAAGTTTTTAGACAGTGTTTTTATAAAATTCAGTGCCAAGCAGCCACTTTGCTGTAAAGTAAGGAGAGCAACACTTTTTTTTACTTTCAGGGGAAATAAGCAACATATATGTACTGCATGGTACATATGGCCTATGATAAATCACCAATGGTTTTAGATTAATGTCTACATTTTGCTATCTAAAGAAAAGTGGAAGTGAAAAAAGATGCTGCCAGCACTTGCCTGAGACTCTGAAGAATGTCTTTCTCAGCAGGGAATTACTGGAAAATCAGAACTAGAATTCACTCCTTTTATTTCAACAGCTTTTGCAAACTTTTATGCTAAAAAACATCTCTAATTAATTTGCTACAGTTTTTGTCTGTGGTAACTAGAAGAAAAACCCCACTACCATGTTACCTTCAACATCAGGACCAACCTCTTTTCCCCTGGGAATATAAACTTGGCAAAACTAGGAAAACAAAAACTTATTTTAGCTTATGAAAATCCTTTTGGTCCTTTATGATTACTCAAGTATGGTGCAGAAAATGTGCTCAGAGTATCTACATGCAAGTTAGAGTATTTAATATTTTTTAATGCATGGCTTTGAAATTAATAATGAATGCCCTGCAAGATACTCTGCAAAACCTGTGCTGATAATTAAGATGAGGGTAAACAAGCTTCACCTCTGACAGAAAAGGAGAGGTTCCTTTTTCTTGACAATAGTGTTCAAGTTTTAACAGGGTAATAAATGGCATGGACAAAAAAGTAGTTTCAGTTGAAATGCTGAGCAATATCAGTATGCCTGACAGTTTAACCAGCAGCACCTGAGAATGATTGCTGTGACATGAGCTTGCCTCTCTTCTTCAATGTAATAGGTTATGTTAAACTGCTCTTTCTAGGGTCAACACAGATTGGGGGATTTTTTGGCTTTAACAGTGGACCCAGGGCTTTTTAGTGCCAAAAATATATCCACTTTTTTGGTGGTCTCTGCTCCCTGATAATGCAACTGATCTGAATTCAGCCATATAAAGGAGGCACATTTTGGAGGAATGGAGCAAAGAAAGCCCTGCTCTCTTAGAAACACTGATTTTTGGCATACAATTTAGATTTTTCTTTATGAAGGAATAAAGAGAAAAATCAGGTCTAAAGATCAAGCTGCCAAGTAGCCAGCCCCATCCTTTGCCCCACCTGCAGGGCCACCAGTGCCTCCAGGGTACACAGCCATTGTTACACTGGCCTTTGAGATTAAGCTTTCTGGCCTATATATCAAAATGTTTGGGTTTTTTGGTTTGCTTTTTGGGGGAGGGTGTTTTTGTTTTCTTTGTTGTTTTCTTGTTTGTTTGGTTGGTTGGTTTTTTTTGTTGGGTTTTTTATTTGTTTTGTTTTGTTGTTTGTGTGTGTGGAATCAACTGTAGCATTTTTCTGCAGCAAGTGCAACCAATCTCCCCCACAGACTCAAGAAAGAATTTTAATAAATCTTTCCAAGGTATAATGCATTTGGAAACAAAATTGGTCTCAGCAAATTTTGATATTGAGGATTTTGTTGTGGAAAAAACTCTAAAAGTTCCTGGTTGTCTGTTTTCTGTTATGCTGCAAGCGTGCTCCATCTCAGCTTCTAACTTCCAGTCACTGAATTATGATTTATATAATTATATACTGAAGATGAACTTTCTCTCTAAAGATATGGGTACTAAAGTTCATCATTCTTCAAGATTGATCTTCCTATTCAGATATATAATGTTATATCCTTTATTGCTCACCAGGTGTTCTTTGATAGCTATAGGTAACAAAACATTACAGAGGACATTGATAATAATTTGTTTTTCTAAACTACTCAGTACATGGGGGTTTTCTGCATAAATATGTTCTTAGTTCTATCTCTATTTAAATGAAAGCTTTAATGGAAATCTTGCATGAGTTGCTAACACAAATCTTCATAGCAATTATAGCTATATCTTGGTGGGATGCTTAAAAAACTCTGAATTTGATTGAAAGGCCTATGTAGAAGTTTAGATTTTCTAACAGGTTCTTTTAAACACATAACCTGTCTAAATCACCTTAGCCATTAAAGACTATCTTTTTATGAGGTAAGATTAAAGATAACTTGTGAGAAGGAAATAGACCTTAAAAAAACTATCTTTTTAATACTGGCTTTACAACCAATGAATATGCTTGGATATTTCACCCCTTTGTTCATCATTTAATAGAAAAATTATTAATATTATAGCATAATATAAATAGTTTATATCTATTTTATTTATATAGCACACAAAATTAGACATGTACTCACAAAATTAATTTTTTTCAATGAAAAACTTACAGGTATATAACTTGAAAACAATTTAAATTCCTTAGAAAAAATTGAAAGACTTGCTTTTTTTTTCCTAATTGCAAAATATGCAGATATAAACTAATTAAATTTTCTTTAAACTAGAGATTTTGATGAAAAGAAAAAAGTAGAACTCATATAAGACAAAGCTAACAGGAGCTGCTGAATTCTTAGAAGCTTTTTACGTCTATATTATATCTGAGCACTTCCAAATCCAAAAAAAAAATGTGCATAACTGCATTTTAAAATTAGTTGCTTGTGTTTTAATCCTTTGAATACTTGAAAATTTTTTCTCCTATACACAAACAGACCTTCATCGAAGCAGTCATTGATTTCCAATCTGTGAAAATCTTTTCATGCATCAAAACCTGCAAAGTGACTTACACTGAATTTTGTAATAGTTTTGGAGACACTGACAAATTTGATGTGAGGTTTATTATTGACATGAATAGATTTGGAATTTTTCTTATTAGTGCCATAAGATTAATCATTTTTCCAGATACAATTCATATGCTCAGTGAGCTATTTATTATACAAGTCAACTAAGCATCTGACTAGTGAATGCTCCATTTCCCTGGTAACCATATGTCCTACTTGCTGTAATTGAATCTTCCAGAGGAACCATATTTCACTTTTGCATCAGACAAATAAAATGTAAAATTCAATTTATCACTCAAAGTTTATTTGTTAAAACAAACAAACAAAAATCACAGGTCTGTTTAAAAATACAAACACAAACTTAGGGATGTCATGAAGCCACACATGCATTGAATAATTCTCAGTAATGGATATCACATGCCTCATTTTGAGTGATGGTTCATTCTCATAAGTGACTCTGTCATTAATATGAATTTGACACAGTGGACAGTTCAGACATTAAATGTTAATAGAACATGAAAAAGTTGTGGGAAATGGTCATAACAGATTCTTAACCTAGATCCCGAGACAGAGAAAATGGGTTTGGATCGGACTCCAAGGCTGCTCACTGTGGCTTCCAATTGCAACACAACTTGATCCTCCTTTACTTTTTCTATACCTGTCCCTAGCCAGATTAATGGAACAAATTTGTAAGATCAGAGTGCTAAAAGTGGCTATAAAACCAAAATGTGAACAAAATGCACTAATTCTCATTTTGAAAATGGAAATCTGCCTATTAAACTACCTTCACTGCTAATTGTTGACAGTGTCATGAGCTAGTTAAAAGAGCAGTTGGAAACAATCACATGTAGAGAAGAACATTTACACTTTATTCTTCTGAGCTCTGGATCAGCTCACATTTAAGGTAGAGGAAAAATTAGGTTTTAGTGGAACTAGATCTGAGTCCTAATTCTAAGTTCTATGTAATACAATGGAGTTGTCTCTCCTTGACAGAGCCATGAACTTCTTTGTAGGAAAACACTGCAGTCATGACTGCAGTCAGTCATTTACTGCCTTTAAGGTGAGTTACACCCCAGTGTAACATTTTGTCAATGCCAGAATGGGATGTAGAGGAAAGGAATGGAGCTCAGGGATCCTAGGAAGGAGTTTAGTTTCCAAAACTGGGTAAACACAGCCCATTCATTGCTAAGGCTGATATAAAACTCATTAATTCCAGTGGATGCTGGACCAAATTTTGCCATTGTCTTTTTCATATAGCTTTTGTTAGGCCAATCACAGGACTTTTAAAAATGAATACTACTGTACATTTTTTACTAAGATTTGCATACTAAGTCACCTTATGTTTCCCTGTATAATCATCCAGGTACTTTACTATGATTATTACAAATTGAGGTAATTTCTGTTGGCATAGTACCTTTCTAATCACTAAAGCAAGATGAAAATTTTGATTACAAAAAAAAAAAAAAAAGAAAAATATTTTAAACAAAGTGCTAGATAATTAACTTTTTTAATGCCTGTGATTAAAAAGAAAATAAAAATTATCTACTAAGAAATTGGGGATTATTCTTGCAGTATGCTTTTGACTTTAGCATTCCTCAAGGACAAGATTAAGTATTTAGGTAGAATTCACATTGTTAAAGTTATCTTGGAGTGTGTGTATGTTAAATCTGTCTATAGTGCTCAAAAGTATAGTTTTCACAATTTGGACAGAACAAGAGCTTGCTCATTTTAGAATGAGAAAAAAAATTAAGAAAAGTCAATCAGCTAATCTGAATATTTCTAATTCTAATTTGAAATAGTAATTCAAATACTTCCAGAAAACAGTTTTGTCAGTGGATTATTTTACAGGCATGGTCAAAGCAATCAAATATTTATTTAATATTGCAGTGAGCTATCCATGAAACCAAATGCAATGGATCAGCCTGGTCTCCAGGCTGCAGCTCTCACAAGAATCAGCATTAGCAACTAACACCAAGAGCCAGAAATACCTGCAGATTGAACCATGGATATGTTTACTGCACTCTCCCATCTAAGGTGTGCTGTTGCACAGGAAGAAAGAATGCATTTCACCAAGCAGATGAAAAGCAAGGAGAGAGCAGCACTGCAAAACTTGCTACTGACTGACATGTTCTGAAAAGAAGGCAGAGAGAAAGCCAATAAACTTTGGAGTAAAGGCTAAGTGACAGAGGTTAAAACAGACCCCACATAATAAAATTAAACATAGTATTCCAGGTGTAAGCATTTTTGTTTCCATTTTGTGAACACAGAAGGGCCACCACTTCTAACATGGACAATAAACATCCTCTCATTGTCTGTGGACCCAGGAACAGCCCTATGCCTTGAATCCTCAACATACTGACTGCACCATCTCAGGACTATCACACTCCTATTCCCTGCATTTCCTATGGATAAAATCACACTTTTTATTTCTTTTCCCTGTGAGGAGCCTGCATTCCTAGCACTGGGTTCCTACTCTATATCTAGTATCCTGAGCAGTTTTTGTCTACAGGTTCATTAGAGGATGAATCTTTTTTCCCCTCTGCACTTCACAGCTTCCTTTCTACTGAAAAAAACAAAATAAAAAATTAAAAGATAATAAGCTTTATTCCTTTTATTCAGAATTCTGTCCTGCCATTTCCAGTGTCAAGTGTCAGTAACATCAAAGTGACTTCTAATTTAGAAAAGCAGCCAGTAAAATTCCTGTTCAGAGTATGTCTGCAAGGAATGTTGGCTGACCTGAACCCTCATTATGACAATCCCCAGTCTTTCAAGTATCAGATAATGAATATTGCCAAATGTGCTTCACATCTTCCATTGAAAGGACTAGTACAGCACAGTCTGATGCTGTTTCACTCTAAAATTGTTGATAAGAACTCTGTGATTCTTGATAATGAATGCACTTTTTGACTTGGACCACAGCATATGCATTCATGCAGATTTGGGAATTCAACAGTATCCACAGGTCTACTCTTTGGAAACTAACACACTGTGAGGTGTCATCAAGGGTGTTATTATCATAATAACAAATAAAACCCCAAACAACTGGTCAATGCCCAAAATTTCACCAAAAGTGAAATCAGATCTTCTGCAAAGACAGCTTTGACTTTCCTCATTTCCCAGGATATATTCTGGGGACCATCTGGGTGTTTTGATTTAGGCACAGCATGTCTAGTTCTCATAGAGTAGGGAGATATACTGAGGAAATTATACTGGAAAATATTTGTCTTCTTGGATTTAACATGCAATAATGAATTTATATGACAGTGAAAAAATGGAAGAAATGTCTTCTTTGTTCTCAAAGATAAAGTTCATTATGTCAGGAATTTAACTATAGCAGTTAGAAAAAAAAATAAGGGAGATTAAAAATGAGAGATTAAACTATAAAAGTAGGACTCACTACTCAAAAAACATAGGTGTTATATATATATATGTATGTGCTACTGTTCAGAACTTAAGTAGATAGTTGAGATTTCATGTGAAATGTTACTTGGGTCTCTCATATCTCTCCTACCTGTATGAGAGAGAGTTAAGGTTCTTCAGCCTCAAAATCTCCTAAATTATTTAGCCACACCTAATGTTTTAATTATAATGTGCATGCCGTCTTACCAGCCCAGCAATTTATTTTTCATTAGCAGAAATTAATTTAAGTAAGTAAAATAAAATAATCTCTACAAAGAAAGATAGCAAAATCTGGTAAATAACGTATTAAGCAAATTTACCAGAGTAAACTTCCATTCTTCCAAAGCTGCAGAGTTATTTTTCCCTTCTTTTCTTTTGAAGAAAGACTAAAATTGACTGTCTCTTGTAATTGAATGGAAATCATGAGTTCATATATTCATCAAACCATCATCTGAATACAAAATGCACAGGCCTGGGTAACGCTGTAGGTACAGAACAATAGAAGTACAAAATTAGATAAAACTTTTAGAGAAACAGAAAGAAAGCCAACAGTGGCACTGCAGTATAAACAAATATTTTCTCCAATTTCTTCCATGAAAGTGTATTCAGTTTTACAGCAGGAAGTGAGGACTAGAATTTTCACTGAAAAACTTGCCTGTTCAGCTCAAAAGCTCTTGGAAGGCTAAGAAGTAGAGAATGGCTTAGAAATTAAACTACCAGTTAAAACCAAATTGTGTTGTGCCAAATAAGAAACCATTGAATCAATCTGGGATGGCAGAGAATATAGAGCAACATGTATTTAGTACACAATTGTCTGAATGATTTAAAATAATTTATATGCACCAAGGATAAATTATTGCAAGTTAATATATGAACATAAAACCAGAATAAATATGTCACTAAAAGTATTTATGAGAAATAATTTAATCATTATTTAACCAAATAATTCCTTTGATCTACACAGCAAAATTCTTGTTTAAATGAATTAGTGAATGGAAGGAGACTTTCTTCAGTAATGTAATTAGTGGCAGCAGCTGGGGCTTTGTGTTGTTCTCGGAGATGCACATTCAATGCACTTCAACAGTAAATATCCACCCACCCTACATTTGCTATGATACCAATTCCATGTTAGCCTCACTTACTGCTTTGAATGTGCCAGGGTCATGTGCTGTATACATTATGTATGGAAAATAAGCCATGTATTCTTCAGATGAAGCAGATACAAATATGCAGTAATTCTACTGAAGCTTTTAAGAGTACTGTGGACTTGAGACTGTTAGGGACACAGAAGCTAGGTCTGCACCTGTAAAAATTGGTAACTATTTTTCATAAAAAACTAAAAACTAAATTGAAGATTTTTCTTGACTTGTTTTAAGATAAGGTTTGACTTGCTATCTCTTCCTAAAGTGAGCCTGTAAATCTGTCCAGTCAAATCTGACTTTGTGTACACTCCTGAAACATGTTCAGTTGTAATCAAAAGATGTTACAGTGAATTCTTACTTGAAAAATCATTTAATAAGCACATGCATCTTAGACTGTTTAAAAGTTAACCTGACTTGTTATCTTCAATAAAGCAATAAGCCCTAGTATGTCACCAAATATTACATAGTTCAAAAGAAATTCTGTGAAACTTTTAGATGTCAATGGAAGTTTAAGGGAAATTTATAGTCAACCACAGAAATTTAAGATCTATTCTGAAATTAAGATCTATTCTGAAAGAGTACTCTTTTTTGCCTTTTTTAAATGACAACAGGATAAAGCCAGTTCAGAACTGTAGTGTTTGGGCTTCCCTAAGCATTGATTTAGTGTGTACTGGTTATGTTTTAATATTTTAATATTAAGAAAGTGAAAGGCTGGAATTTTGATTTGCTTGATTACTGTGAGGTTTTTCTTCCCTTCATTAATTAAATTATTAACATGTATTTTGCAATCTAGAGAGAGTCTAAACGTATACAAACTAAGATAATGAATAAAAATAGTTTTCCTTTACTAGGACTAGATAGAGGGACATATTCAATCTAGAAGTAACTGTCATTTCAAAAAACCTAAATAAATACATTATTTCATATGAGGTATTCTGCAGGGTTCACAACAACTGAGCACTTTTAACTACACTAAGCTGGCTACAAAAAATGGCTGCTTTGGGTTCACCTACTTTTGGTTTGCTTCTTTTTTTTTTCAATCTCTAATCCAGGAAAGAAGACACACCTTTCTATGAGTCAATGAGTCTGTATCTTTCTATGAGTTTCTATATCTGAAACCTCTCTGGGTGCTGACAAAGATTAATACACTGTTTCTCATGAGTGGCTCAATTTGAGATTGTTTTTCATATGCTACCAGCCACACCTATTTTTGATGCATTTGTCCTCCATTAAAGCAAAAGGAGAAAAAAAAATTGATCTCTCACCACAGCACCCACTAATCTGTCCAATTTATGAAAAAATCCTTTATCACACATCTTTTCAAATTTGTCTTGTTTACTTGGCTCAGACAAAACTTCCCATCACATCCTGAGCCACATACACACACACACACCATTTTCTTGTTTTTATTCATGTATTTACACTTCAATGCTTATAGATTAAAGGTTAAACAACTGTTTTGCCAACAATGCCAGGCAGTAGTGTGGTTTGAAATGGTCCACTGCAAAAACCAAGCTGCCATCACTGCTGTGACTGCCTGCTTTTAGTCACACCCCTCAGAAATGCCTTCCTGGATACGTTTTAGCCATGCCTCAACTTAAACTGCTGGTTCCTTTCTTCTGGTAACTTGTTTTAGATGAAAAATCATGTCAAAACACAGATTCGGTATATTTAATGGGCCTCCTAAGCCCTTGTATTGAACACTCCTACGGGTGGTGTTTAGAGAGCAGATTACTGACCTTTTATTTTCTTGTTACTCTTTGCTCTCCTTGAGGCTCCACTTGCTTCCCTATTAAAAAGACCCCACAAACAAATAAAATCCCAAAACAAAAATCAACAAAACCCCACAAAACAAACAAACAAAAACCAACCCAACAGGAACTATTTTCAGAGGAAAGTAGTAAGAAAGAAAGAAGGAAAGACAGGATTGGCAGCTGTGAAGAGATCTCCACAGAATCCAGCTGTGCAAGTAGCACATTGCAGGTGCCACCTTTCTCATCTCCTATTGTGTATCAAACTGGAAGATCTGTGTCTAAGTGGGAAGAAATGGAAAAAGGTGGTTCCTTTTTAATGCACATTTTCTCCTTTAGCTTTGAAGGCTGTCAAATACGAATGCTTAATGGCACATGTACCTGTTCTCTAAAATCTGGGAAAACACAACACTGCAAGCCACTCCTGTCAAAAGGAAAAAAAATTAGGATAGCCAATATTTTCTTAGTCCTTGGTATTAATTTTTGCATATACTGCACATTACAGTTCAATGTGATCTATGTTGATTTTTTCCCTAGAAATTGGAAGAACATGTTCCAAAAACTGTTGGCTTAAAGGCAGAAGAACCCCTGCAGCTGAAGCTACTCTGCAACACTACCTCCTCTTTTAGGGGTATTTAGCCATGTTCTTTATGAGGTCCATACTAAAGCAATAATTAATATTGTCAAGCATTTTAGACAAAAAATAAAAAAAAATTTACTTGTTTTCTTGGGAAGAAAACAAGTGTCCTCAAAAAAATAAGAAATTTACTTTTTTACAACAACCACAAAACCAGAAAGGTTTTTTTAAATATGCTTCTTAAGTTCTGCACTTCAGGAAGTCTATTCTTCATTAGGGGAAGCCTAGCAACAAAGTGAAGAATATTGAATGTTTCCTTTAGTAGAGTTAAACAAGGAAAGTGCAGTCCAATAAATCTGTTGAAACATCTTGGAGCCATTTAAATTATCTGGTATTGAGAAATAGTAAGAGTATCCTGTGATTAAAAGCTCTAAGCACATAACTTTTCTTGTCTATCAATACCTAAACATTCTGGCCTGTTTCATATGGAAATTGTTGGGCTAGTGGTGCTTCACTGAAACTTGTCTAAACCCATATGGCATAGAAGGTTTGCACCTAGATAAGGTTTACATTTTATGCTCCCACCCAACACAGAAGACCATCAGCAATTTGAAACCCCTCAAAATACCAGCAATACACTGCCAAACTTCCAACATCCAGCTCTCAGCTTCCCATGCTCCCAGTGCAAGTGCATTCATCTGGTACAGCTTCATCTTCCATCACCCCAGCTTACTGCTCTCAAAGATTCTGACAAATATGGACCTCCCAGTCCAGAAGACACTGACTTGCATTTAGCTCCAAAGTCTGTGGCTACAGGAGGAGAGCTTGTCTGATAAAAATATGCTACATGTTAGAATAATATGAAGGTGCACATAAATCATCTATTCAGCTCTGAGTGATTTTGTTTAGAGAAGATTAGGCAAGGGGAGAGTTGAAAAATTACAGGAAGCAGTGTTCAGACTGGCCTAAGTTAGCAAAGACACTTAAGAAAAAGCCACTGCAGAGGGCATATTTTCTTGATATAAATGCAAATATTATTTATACTTTGATATAAATATGTAGTAAATAAGAATATAATATCTGCTAAAAGCCCAAATTGCATTGTAGAAAACTCTTCCCCAATCATCTGTGTCTATCCACATTTCTATTGTCAGTCAGGACTAATTTCTGGGGAAGATATTTTTAATTTTTATTTGCTATATGTCTGTCTCACTACCAACATAAAATAGCTAATAGCAATGATTGACAAACTATTTTAATCTGAAAAGTAACTCTGTTTTCACTATGAATTTATAAAATATCTGAGTCAAAAATTTCTGAGTCAAAATTTCCAAGACTTCCCCTACATAAAAGTGTTAAATTTGCTAAGATATATGATTTAAATTTTTTTTTTTTTAACTGGAAATACCAGCTGCTTATCACACTTTTGGTAGTGCTCAACCAGAGAAATATGGTGTTGTGTTCCTTTATGATTTAGTTATTTTGTTGCTCTTACCCAGAGATTAGCTTTTTTTAGCTTCAAAAACCTTGATATTTGGTAGGTACTAAGTGCTTTCACTTCAGTAGCTTTGAGCCTTTAAGATACTTCTGGCTTTGCAGATTGTGATCTAAAATATCCAGGGAATAGGGAAGATTGTGGTGACAGCTATAATTATGAGACACACCTTATGTAGGCTTCATTATTAGACACTTCCCAGAACCAAAAGGAAAAGTAACATGTAGGATGTTCACAAAAAAATGCTGCAGAGAAATGTAGGAAGATAAAGATCTTCTTCTGTAAAGATTTGCCACCTTCCTGGCAAATGACTCCACCTCCAGTATGCTGTTTCCCAAAATATGTATTTCATTGATCCAAGTTAATGCAAAACATAGCAAATATCAGAGTTGAACACTACATGAAAAAATATGCCAACCTATTCTAAAAGTTAAACTTGAGCCTAAGCCAAAAATCTATGAGAATTTTTTACAAATATGCCAGCAAGACATTTCTTAGTGGATGTGGTTGAAATTGAAATAAATATTGCTGAGTTTTTGGGCTAAATTCTTGTGCAATGTATGTCCTTTGGAGTAAATTTCATAGGGCATAGTAGAGGTGGGATCTATACTCAAGTCTTATCTTGACAATCCTCAAGAGAGCACACCATAAAAAAATGTAGCCTAAAGCATTCACTTCGTATTTAGGCACTATTGCCCTCTGGAATTCAAAGCCTCCTGGTAAACATCCAGGCTTTATATATAATGTATGGAATGAGATACACAAGACTAGCAGAAGGTTATGACAAAAGTAAATGCTAAAAGGAAGTGTTTTAAACTATTTTTTTTCGCCTTGGAACTTGAAACATGACTCTGCACTTCATCTGCACCCTGCTGGAATATGATTACCACTTCAGCAGACAAGAGTGCACAATTTACATATCCTCTTTGCTACACATCCTAATTGCAGCCTGGTTGAGTCAGAGTTGGGGAGGTTTAACCTAACAGGATTTGCATTATCTCCTACATTTTCTGGTACACCCACAGTAGCAAGTTGCCTAGTTCTGGTTAATATAGTGTTTGCTACTCATTAAAGAATCAGTACTATTTCTTGAATTTCAGAATAATTTGAAGTAATGATCTAGGTACCTTTCTTAATATTTTTTAAAGAATTACAATTCTGCATGGGATCCTGATTAATTAATTTGTATAGCTCTGTCTCTTGGGCACAGACACAAGACTATATTCAACATTTCTTTAGAAAATTTTCTTCAGTATTTTCCAGTGCAAAGCAGTGCACAATATAAAAATCTTACTACTATTTTCATAATTTATTTGAAGCAGAATGCCTCTTGTGTCACACAGGCAATTAAATTGTGCTTATCCATCCTTTTAAATATCAAAAACACAGCACACAAATACTCTCCCAATTCTATTACAATTACCAGTATGGATTTACCAGTGGATAGCTACAGATGGCTATTTTGGCATAAATGGAATTTTTTTATTTACCTTACCCTGCTATGTATGGGTATATCTAGAGAATAAACTACATAAGCAATATATGGTGGAAAATATGATTTATGGCTTTTGTGGAATGTTCCTCTCCATTTGCACCTCCCAAGTGTCTCAAAACTGACAGTTTATGCATCAGTGTCTCAAATAGCACACACCATGTAACAAAAAGTGCTAAATAAAATAATTTCTCAATATAACCTGTGATTTCAGTTTGTCCTTTGCTGTCTCCAAAGTTATTCTCAGCTTGATCTCAGCCCAAAGATGATTTTCTCACAGGCAACTTGGAAGAGTTCTGCCTCTTGCTTGTGTTGTAATTGAGTAGGGAGAAAAATTCATCCATCCCCATCTAATGCTCTATGTTTTTTTGTTCAAATTAATCTTTTAAAAGGATTAAATTTCAAGATTTTGCTATTTGTAGCCTCAGAGGGGGAAAAACAAATCAAGTAAATTCTGGAGAACAGTTTAATGGCCAAATTTGTGAAGACGTGAGTAAATCTTTGCATCAACTTAGGCATGGACACAAGGATCTTCTGACTACTGGGGATTACATGAGACAGCATGGAGCCTGCCTTTCTGTCTTCCTGGGCTTCCTCATGTTCCATACTTTGGGAAATGTCTGAACACTACCAAGCTCCCTCATCTCCTTATCGTAACATTTGTGCCCCTGCCCGAGCTCCATTGCCCTTCTCTGGAAACACTCCAGCACCTCAATGTCTTCCTTGTATTGAGGGGCCCAAAAATTGAACCTATGTTTAGATTTGAGGTGCAGCCTCACCAGTGTTGAGTACAGGGGACAATCACTGCCCAGCTCCTGCTGGCCACACCATTTCTGATACAGGCCAGGATGGCACTGGCCTCCTTGGCCACCTGGGCACACCCGGCTCATGTTGAGCTGGCTGTTGAACAGCACCTCCAGGTCCTTTTCTGCTGAGCAGCTCTCAAGCCACTCTTCCCCCAGCCTGTAGTGGTGGTTGTGACCCAAGTGCAGGACCTGGCATTTCACCTGATGGAAGCTCGTACAATTGGCCTGAGCGCCTCAGTACAGCTTGTCCAGATCCCTCTGTGGAGCCTTCCTGCCCTCCAGCAGATCAACACTCCAACTATCACCTGCAAACTGACTGAGGGACCACTCAATCCCCTCATTCCAATTGTCAATAAACATGTTAAACACTACTGGCCAGTACTATGCCTTGGGGAACAACCACCACTGGTTTGACTGAGTCAAACTGAGATCTGTGAAGTTGCTGTCTGCTCTGAAATTGTATCCTTTAATGTTTCTACAGTCTGTGAGACAGAAAAACTTGTTGATTTGTAGACAGTTCAATATAGAAGACTTGATTGCTGAAAGAGAGTACAATGTACCTTCTCAATACAAAGATGCATGAAAATATTTATCAATTTTTAAATTGTTTTACTCTGTCCTGGATAGTGAGAAAGTTTCTTAAAATCTGAGTGACACAAAGAAAATAAGTTTTATTTGGTTTACTCTAAAAGCCATTCCCTGAAAACTTTGCTTTGATGTATTACTGATGGAAATGACACTGACACAAGTTAGTGGCAGCTATAAAACAGGCATTGAGAAAGACTAGGTGCAGTGCAGCTGGTTAAGTTGCCATTACACTTATTTTAAGCAGTTATGTTGGAGAACTACCCCAGCAGTTTGAAAGGGGTAGGAGACTCATTTGCATAAAATTATCATAACTTGTTCTTTAACATCTTTGGAAGTGAAGAATTCCACATGTGTTTTTATAGTTACTACTTTATTAGCATTTTATACAGTCACCATTTAGCTTCCCATCAAAAAAACCCAAAAAACCAAAAAACCCCAAACCAAACCAAAATAACCCACTTGGAAATTAGTGCCTTGAAATAAAAGAATTTGATTCTTTCAGAAAAAATCAGAGAAGTTTTTCTACAAGGACTGCTTAAAAGCAGTGATGGTAAAATCTTTGATAACGAAGCTCACACTCTCTACCTCCTGTAAAACACCTGTTCAGCCTACACAGGAGTGCTTCTGTGTCAGGGACCAGGGCTGCTCCATGGGGCTGAGAGCAGAGGAGCTGAGCACTGAGGGCAACCTTGGCACAGGATGGACTTGCACTTGCCAGGGCATGCAGCATCCAAGCTGGGTGCCAAAATATAGGTTCCACTGCCAACCTCTGGCCAGGAGCAGCACAGAGGACAAAAGTACATGCCAGGCCCAAAGCCCATCAGGAAGGAGGCAGAGCTAAAGCCAAGAACATCTTCTCCATGTGTCAGGAAGGGAAGGTGTAGAAGTCCTGGGCTTGCATGGTTCCCAGAGTCTATGGGCAGTGGGCAGGGATCCCAGGGGACACTGCTCATTGCAAATATGGAATCTTGGTGCTTGCCAGCAGGGGTGGGAAGATTGGTCCTTCTCCCTCTGTATTTGTCCCGAGATTTCCTCCCACCTCCAGGAAATAACAGAAATAATTGCCAAAATTATTTTTCAGAATCTTCAGTAACACACATTAGGCCAGACAGTTTTACCTTTCAGGTACATTTGTTTTTCTAGCTGCCTACTTGAATATGTCACCTTGTTCACCTGCCAGTTGCCTTCCATCAAAACTGATGGCATCCAAATTACAGTCACCATTCACAGGTAAGACTCAAGAGAGGAAAAAGTTCATATCTCTTTGATTATTCCATCTCTGCACAGGGCTACACCTGCTTCTCACTCCTGGTGTATAGGCACATCAGTCATTTTTAATAGATTTATATTTGCAACATTCATTTAAAACAAAGAAATACTAAAGATACATTCAAACTGGTTAATTATTCATATAAGGTCCTACAGAATGTCTGGGACAAGGAGGGGACATGATTGTGGTAGGCAAGGGACATGATTGTATCACTTCCCAAGCAGTAGATCAAGATGCTCAAAAATAAGCCATCATCCTTTTACATTAGGATTTTTTTTTTTTTTTATTGCTCTGAGAAAAAAAAACAGTCCGAGCCATTATGCTTCACTTGCTGTTTGATTGAAGCTGCAGCTCTTTAGGCTTGACTTAAAATTATCTGTGATATTTATGATCAGTTTCTTAGTTTTCTGTCTTAGGAGATTCATAGATGAGCTTCAAAACTGGAAAGCAATGTATTTATGTGGCTGAAGTTCAGATGCTAATACTTTCCATACCTTTCTCCTAAAAGTCATCTTTATTATTGTCCAATATTCCAAGATTAGCTTTTTAAAGAAGGAAGAATGCCAAAACATAGGAAGATATACCAAGAGAAACCAAAATTATCCCTTTCTAACCATTATGAAAAGATGGCTAATATTTCACTGCCTGAACTTTTAACCTACACTGCAAGAAAAAGGCAGCTTGCCTATAGCATGTGTGCCTTTTCCATGAGCACCAAAGCACAATGAACAGAAATGGAGAAGACTGATATTTTTGTATTTCCTTTATTAAAGAAAATAAGAGGAAACTGGGAATTTCTAGGATTTACTTTGTACTAGCAAATTCTTGGTAAGAGACCCATACAGTAAACTGTGAGGAAGACCCTGCTCGAGGGGGATCAGCCCTTGCTCAGTTGCTTGGTTTGTAGGTGGAATCCTGTATTTGATAGTAATGCTGGTGGTGCTGTGCACCATAATATAACTCTACATTGTTCTTTATAGAGTCCAGTTTAAAAGAAAAAATACTCCCCATGTTCCAGTACAAATCACATTTCCCAAGCTTAGCTTTGTAGATACAGCAGTGTGTATGCAACTGTCAGCCATGTCAGCTAAAATATTGCTGTGCTGAAGGGCATTAACTTTCCAACAGCTTTGCAGCCTATTTGACTGGCAGTGCTTGTTCCACTGATCTAAGCCAGCCAACACAGAGAGGAGTTTTGTATTTGGCGTCCATTCTCTGTGTTTGGGGTGGAAAGGGTGATAGTGAGAATTCTGTTTCACCTCCTGCAATCATTTGCCTGTCCTTTTATAGTATATCTTTATATATATTAGCCAATTGCAATAAAATCTGACAAAGAGGGTGAGCTCTCATCAGGATTCTGTTCCTGGTCTCCCAAGAGACAGAAAATAAAAAAAGTTCTTCTTTTTATTCAGATATCAGCCAGCTCATGCCTACCCACTGTGAATAATTCTAACCCAGTCTCAGCAGAGCTCAGGGAAAGATAAATAAGGAACAGGAGAGGAAACAGAGGATCCTGGGATGAAGCTGAGAGAAGGTGACAACAGGCATCAGAAGGTGACTTGAGATATTTATTTCCTTTAAATGAGAGGAAAGTTACCAGTCACAAATCTGTTGGAAACACAGCTCCATTAATCCCCCCACTCAAAACCAGCTTGTTTTCCATGAAATGAATTACAAAATATTCTA
This sequence comes from Erithacus rubecula, assembly GCF_903797595.1. NCBI lineage: Eukaryota > Metazoa > Chordata > Aves > Passeriformes > Muscicapidae > Erithacus > Erithacus rubecula. The sequence goes on from NC_136687.1 coordinate 39,258,145, forward strand.
ATCACAATTAAGAATTAAATTTCAATTAACTATTGAAAAAATGCCCTTTCCCACACAATGTGGCTACATGAAGATTATTTTTATTGAGACTGATTATCTCACAGTGGAAATGCAAGGGAATTTAATATTGTTATTAATTTGTGCGGCTGCAATAGTGTATAGGGGTGTTGTATGTTCATGATAACCCTTCTTGCTATTAGCACCTTCTGTAAAGATGGATGGAAAAAGTCTGAATGACTAATCTCCCCTCTCTTACTCATTGCAAATGAGAATTGCAGGCAGTTATCTGCTGTAGCCTTGTTGTGACAAGGATTGTCACTCAGAGATACACAGATCCTTCTGGATACAGTGCTTTAAACAGGGTCTGCTGAAATAAATAACAGCAGTCTCCAAGGTTTTGATACACACTGGTTTTATCAGTGATCCAGCCTTAAGGCTAAGGGTATTTCCTACTATTACTTTGATTTTGATAATATTAAGAATGTGGAAACAGAATAAAGAGAAAATTTTATAAAAGTATGTTTTTAATGCCACTAATTCAGATGTTTCACAAAATGATGGTAAAAACTAAACACAGAGTGGAAAGACTAAATATCTTCATGCTTTTCTATACAGTATTGTCATACATAGCTGGTAAAAAAGGAAATTCTGCCATTTTCTCTGGAATGTTGGGAACTTAAAAATAATGAAAATCCCCAGCTTTATTTGAATTGCTAGTATTTGATATTAATTGCCCCATGATCCTGGATGGCAGACTATGTATATACAAAATTTCTGAGCAGAAAGTAAAAATCAAGTTGACTTATATCTACAGAATGAGGATTTTTTTGCTTTGTTTTGTTGTTGTTGTTGTAGGGGTTGTTTTGTTTGTTTGTTTTGTGGGATTTTGTTGTTTTGTTTTGTTTGTTTTGATTTTTTTTTTCTTTGCTATTGTCTTATAGGTTCTTGGAAAGTCTATCCTTTTGCTTACCTAAAATATCTGTACACTTCCTACAATATTTCTTGCCCATATTCTTAACCAAATATAGCTATCAAATATTTCTTCATCTGGACAAACATATCATTAGGCTCCATCTTAAAAATTACAAGTGAAGGAACAAAATTAAACTCTTAAAGGTAGCCAGCATTTCCTTGGAAGGTCCAATATCAGATATTAAATTTAAAAAATCTTTTTTTCTGTAAATGTAGAGTTTTGGGGGCTCTTTATAATCTGTTCACAGTTTGACTATTCGGTCTCAGGTATGTGTGATAAAGAGGCTCCATCACTTCTTGTATCACCTCATTCCTCTCTCTTGATTCTCTAGGATTTATAGAGATGTACTGGGTAGAAGCCTAGTGATGAGTAAGATGAAAAATAATTTTGAGGCACAGTTCTTTATTTCCTTTCACTTTTTGTATAGATAAGTAGAAAAGTGAAGGAAAAGAAGTTTAAAGCCACCAGTGTTTATAGGAACTAATTTTGCTCAGATTCTTCATGTCCCAGATATGCTGGTGGAGGTCCAGTTGCTGACTTGCCCAGTTTCATTTAAACTTTCATAATGGTAATTTGAAATGTCATTATTCTATTCTTTGTATATTTTTTTTAATAAAAGTAGGATCTGGATATTTATATTTTTTTCTGTATAGGATCCATGCACAGGGGATGATACTTGTTATTTACAGTAAGTTGTAGCTCACTTGAGGTCAGTGAAAGTCAGGAGCCAAGTAACTATAAAATCCTCTAGAAATGATCAAGCATTCAAAATGGCATACTGCCCTCTTTGCTTACAGATCTTTGTGAGGAAATATCTGTATCCCATTGACCTATGTCTTCTGTGGCCATAGAGAAGGTCATTTTGTGTTTCCAGGTCCCATGCCTGATATGTCCCAAGATTGAAAGCTTTGAAGATTTAACTTACCTTCTCTCTGGGTCTCTTAAAATTGCTCACTCATATCCTTTGAAACTCCTCCACAGTCCCATGGGATAGGTTTACTCCTTAAAGCAGAGCAGCAATAATATTCCAGTAAAAAAAACCCCAGAAAACATTTTCACAGAGTCATCAGACACCATTATTCCTTTTTTACATATTTCAAAATTACAGCATAGATATTAATGACTAGCTGAAGACTATAAAAAATTCAGAGGCTGACTTGAAATAAAATCTGACTCTTCTTATTTCCAGGCATCTGCCCTTGACAGTGTGCCATTAGCTCCATGAATTCAGGTCTGGGTTTTTGGATTTTTTACTGCTAACATGAACATGAGTTGCATGAATATAATATGATGTTACATTCAGTGTATTGTATAAAGAAACTAATTACAGTAAGGCTTATTGTTGTGCATGGAAGGAGTTATTACTTTAGACTCAGCCATGCGTTGCACATGGACTGTAGATTAGATTCATTTCCAATAGATGAGTGATATTTAATGGAGCTGTTTTACATTAAATGTAGCTTTGGGAGGTCTAATGAACAATTACAGCAGACTCCATGGGAATTTTGAGACTGAGAGCAGAAGTAACAGATGCTGCATACTTCAAAAAAGACATTTTAATCAAATATGATTTCCATTGTGCAACAATGGTGAGGTTCATCACAGAAAAAAAATTCTGGCTGGTTAGTAGGCAATATACATAAGTACCAAAGTATATACATATGTATATACATAGTATATACATAAGTACATAAAAATGTATAACATAGAAAAGTTCTGGATATGTTTTCAGATATTTGACCCATAGAGTCTACAAACTGGTTTATTCCAAGGAAACTTGGGACTGAGATTCTTTAAGTCAACTAACAGCATAGCTAAATATATCATGCTTCTTTCTTTTTTCTTTCTGTTTGTTAATTTAGACCATTGCATTATCAATTTATACCTCTGTGTTATCAACTAGATCTTTACATTCAAGAAAACCAGAATTTTTATGTATATGCAGCTATTTCCTCATTTCATTCCTTAGGGTAGAGAGCAGCTATCTTCTGTAAGCTACATTCACTCTTCAGTTTCTGACTTCAGTATACAAAATACTGTAGCAAAAGACAGAAGGTCAAGTTCTGAGTAATGGGTTTTTATAGACAATTTGCTTTTACTATTGTGTTTCAGATATAAATTTGAACTTCAGTTGGTCTCAAATGAATCACAACGTCTGATTGCAGTGACCTTTAATTTTAGTGTGGACTAATGAACTACTTGCTTTTCCAAGACTGCTACCATAAAATACAACACTTCTGGCAGAAATATACACTAGCTGCTAATGAGGATACAAACCCTAGGTCTAGATGAGTGTGAGCCTAATAGGCAAATAAGTGCACTAAAACTTTGACTTTTCTATGTCAAATATGTGCCTCTTACAAAGACAATCAAATAAAAATCTGGTGATAAACTATTATTTCTTTTGGTCCTTATCAAAACAGAGGAGGCTCGAGGAAGGTCTTTAAATTCTTTGAGATTTTTTTTTAAACATAGCACTACATTTGTATTACTGAAATTGTTTTTCATTTGGTTACATTAGGAGAAAAAAGAAACATTCAGACTATAAACATACCTCCAAGCTCGTAAATTTTATTTGATGCACTGGCAATACTTTAAAAGGAGTCTTATTTTTATGAGTATGGCTTGCTGCTGTGTGGAAAACTAAATTATTACTGGAACTGAATAAACACCACATGAATCTTTAAGTATGATTTCAAACATACTGTAGTAAGGTAAATAAATTTCATAATTACCATGCAAGACTAGCCATAAAATCTTGTTATGATACTACTTCGTATTCTTACAGAAACCAACACAATCAAAAGCAGTTTTCAGTTTTTTACAGAAATCTAGTTTCCATAACCACTTGCATTCTGACAATAGGTGGAAAGTGGGTGAAAATAATTTTCATCTGATATGTACAGTTAGAAAATGGGGTGGTCTCCAAGAACTATGCAATGTTATGGAAATACAGTGCTTCCTGAGTTGCACATTGCTCTGGATCACAGGCCCCAATACAGAGCTCTCAATGGAAAGTGGCTTTAAAGCAATTGACCAAAGCAGTAAACTGAGAATTAAGAAAATACATCATCGTACAATTTAATGCTTTGTTTCACTCTGGAAGCCACTGAATGATGCCTTAAATGCTGCTACAGCATCTTTCCATGAGGAAAAAGGGGCAAATGCAAAAAGCTTGCTAAGATTAGACTGTTGTCCTGGTTTGAAGGACAGGTTATCTGCCAATAAAAGCAGAAGCTTCTCTTTGAAATGAAGAATGTAAACCCTCTCCCTCCAAATTATTATAATTTTGAAATTAAGGGGCACTCAGGCAAAGATATGGGAATTAGGAATAACAGTTCTTTACTATGAAAATTAAAATAGAAATACAGTATTACAAAGAACAATCCCAACCCTGACAGAGTCAGAACACAACCTGATACCCTGTCAGTCAGGGTGTTGATAGCAGTCCCATTAAATGGTGGCTACAGCCCTCCTGCAGTGGCAGATGTGGTTCAGCTGAAGCAGTGCTCCTGTAGAAGGGTGCAGTTTTCCTCTGAAGGTCCAGAGATGATGTGGAAAGGTCCAGTGTTCCATCTGAATCCAGTGGAAAAACAGATAATCTTGCTGTTCAAAATCTCATTTTTTTTATCTAGGTAGGAAAGGCTTGGTTCCTCCCCCTGGCTGGAGCATCTCTCAGTGGGATGATGTAGTTTTATCAGTCATGCAGTGGGACTTAATGGCCCATCAGCAGATGATATCTCCCTGGAGGGAGGATGGGTTGTAGAAAAGATAATGGCGATTGCCTCACCTTATCTTAAAGATGGCCCCTTAGCAGATGGTGTGTGCCACGAAGATAAGGAATCACTGCCCCACCCAGCTGCAATAAATAGTGATAGAATACACATTCCTGGCCACATCAATCCAACACAATTGTTAATACACAAGAATTATAGAATGTTTTGTTTTGAAAGAGACAATAGGGATCAAATAGTTCCAAATCCCTGCCATGGACAGGGAATCTTCCACTAGACCAGATTGCTCAGAGCTGTATCAAACCTGGACTAGAACACTTCCAGGGATGGGGTATTCACAGTTTCTCTGGGCAGCCTGTTCCAGTGCCTCACCACCATCACGGTAAAGAATTTCTTCCTAGTATCTTGCCTAAACCTGCCCTCTTTCAGCTTAGAGCCATTCCCTCTTGTCCTATCACTGCTTGCCCTTGTAAAATCTCTCTCTTCAGCCTTCCTGTAGGCCCCCTCTATGTATTAGAAGACTTCTATAATTTCTCCCCAGACTCTTCCCTTCTCCAGGCAGAGCAGCCTCAACTCTCAGTCTGTCTTCACAAGGAGAGGCATTCCAGCCCTCTTACTGTCTTTATTGCTCTTTATGGACTTGCTCCAAGAGGCTCTTGACTTTCTTGTGTTGGGGTCCCCAGAGCTGGATGCAGTACTTCCAGGTGGGGTTTCATGAAGACAAAGCAGAGGGGCAGAATCACCTCCCTCGACCTGCTGGCCACTCTGCTTTGAATGCAGCCCAGGACGTGGTTGGTCTTCTGGGCTGTGAACGCGCATTGCCAAGACATTGAGCTGCTTGTCCACCAAGATACACAAATCTTTCTCATTAGGTTTGCTCTCAGCCCATGCTCTTCCCAGCCTGCCCTTGTGCTTTCGATTGCCTCAACTCTTGCACTTGGCCTTGTTAAACTTCAAGAGCTCTGCACAGGTTTACCTCTCAAGCCTGTCCAGGTCTCTCTGAATGGCTTCAAATTCTTTATATCTCTTATGATTTGTCTTGTAACTGTAAGTTTTGACAGCTGAAGTGTCAGAGGCCATGAAAGACTGTATTTCTCACAATATTTCTTGCAGCAGCTGCTCTTTGCAGGTTTTTAGCATTCTTCTTTGTGGCACATAATTCTCATGTAGACTTAATGTGGGAGCCCAGGGCCTACCCCTGGCCTCCTTGCGGGTCTCAAATTCCCCCTGGGGAGGATCTCAAAGACTCCTGAGTGGCACCCTGGTGTCTCAGCCACTGAATTCTAACCCCTGGGGGAAGGAAATTACAAACCCAGAGGGAATGGAAACAAGCCACCAAAATTAGTGAAGTGTAAATTAGACTTTTAGAACATAGATAAATATACTTTTTGGAATGTTTATGATAAGGGACACATGGCCAAGATGGAGAATTTGGTGGGTGGATACCTTTTCCTCCTTCTTCTCCATGTCATCCATTTTGGGGGACATGTTGGGACTTCTAGATTGGATGGGGTCAGGGCTGGACCATTTAGTGAAATTGTACTGCATTGGGAAAATTTTGTAAACATGTAATACGTAGTACAAACTATATAAGATAAGCCCTGTCTTCACCAGGCAGATTCCACCATGGATGCCAGGCTGAGCAGACCGCTGCTGGCCAAGTAAAAGGTCCCTGAGATAAGATATAATAAACAATCCTTGGAACAAGAGAAAACTGTCTCCAGCAATCTCTCTTTGTCTGCTTCAGAAAGAATCAGGGTTTGAACCACTTCATGTCCCTCTGGAGTGATCTCGGGGCAAAGGAGAAACTTCAGACTGGGACACCTGGCGTCCCTGGGTGGGCAGTGACAACTTCATAGCGGCTTATGTATTCCTCTTAAAGTAGAGGGGGAAAAATGTCTAAAATACTATTCTATTTAAAAATTCTATATTGTCTCTCTAAAATGTCAGGAATCCATGTCCCACTTTGAAATTAAGTTTGGGCTTCTCTCTGCAAAATTAGCTGCATGTAAAATTTCTTCTAAAAATTGCTTTCAATGCCAGGTGCTGCTTTGGTACTTGTATACCAGAAAGAATTATACAAAACATTATAATCTGTATTGCAAAGTTACCAATACCCTTTATTGAGCATCTGAGTTTAATCCCTGTATGCTGTTACTTTATTGCCATTTTAATTTTGCTACTTTCAAGATTATTAAGTAATAACAATTGTATATTAAATAAGGTAAGGCTGTTATGACTCATTAACTCAACTTGCAGAGAAACTATCTCTTTAACTGGCTCTAAATTTCAAGAAATGTGAAGAATGAGCTCAAAAATATCAAGAGGGACCTTGAGAGGAACTTGCAAAATATCTTGAAAACGTAAACATAAAAGTTAAGAAAATATTTTATATTTGTAGAAAACATGAACTCACAGATTCTTCATAACAGTCTCTCTTCTCATCAGAAAGAGATCTTTTTACATCCTACACCCAACATCATGGAAGCACACGTGATGTGACCATAAAGGACTCCTTCAAAAAAATACAGTGGGAGGAAGAGTAAGAAAACTGATGCAAAACTTTTTCTGACTCCACCTTTGAGTTCTGCAGTGAAGTCAAAGCCGTAACACAGTGAGACAAAAAGAATCCTTTGATGGCAGCACAGAATAGGGGCAAATACATGCAAGATCCCAAGGCTACTGCTGACAGCGCTATCCTAGAGGAAAGAACTTAAATCCCAAATGGCAGACGGAAGGTAAGTCAAAGGTAAGACAAAGGTGGCCCAGGTAGGCAAAAATGAGTGGAAATTTGACTACAAGAAAGCAAAGAAATTGCTTCAGGTACCAAAGAATCAATATTGTCGTTGTAGATACTGTCATTTCCAAATGACAGAACTTGTACACATGGGGCTGTGAACATCTTCAGAAGCATTTCCAAAACATCCTCAGCTGCACATGCACATGGCCCCACAACACTCACATGTAAAACTCTGCCCTTACATTTTGTTTTGACCCCTTCCCATCCTATCAAACAAGCAGCAGCGGGGGTAACACTAGGAGTACTGTTTGCCTGGAAGAGAAACTCTCAGATAGCTGCAGCCAAAAAATTAATTTAAGGGTGCTCCCTCTTGAAATTGCTCCCATTAGGTAATTTTATTTATTTTATTTTGTCTACACAGAATTACAAAATTAAATATTTTTATCATTTCTCCTAACATAGTCTCATTGTGAACACTGACAACTAATGCAGTAGAAAAACTGTTCCCTCGAGAATAACTACATAAATATTGCTTCCTCATTTTGCAATGATACTAAATAACAATACCACAAAGACAGGAGAGGAGTATGAGAGCTAACTTTAGATATCTAAAGGACAATTGAAAGGAAAAGAAGAGTTATTAAGCTATTTTCTGTCTCTAGAGAGGGTAGGATAAGAAATAATGATTTTTAACTGTGGCAAGGGACACTTGGATCAGACATTTAGGAAAATTCCACAGGCAAATGTAGAATAACACGAGAACAGAGTACCTGGGGGTGTTGTAGAGTCGCTGTCACTTAAGGTTTTTAAGACTAAGAGACAAACATCTGTCAAGAATGACACAGGGTATAGCTTGCTCCTGCTTTGGGGCATGGGGGAAGCACCAGAGGGCTTCCTGGAAGTCCAATCAAGATGCAATATTTGGCAATGCCTAAACAGAGGGAGAAAATATGACATGTTTAAAATCTATTTCAAAGTATTTGAACTGAGGTTGGGTGAAATCTGGATTTTTTATTTCAATCTGGACTGTAAAGGATCTAAAAATTATAAAACAAAATAAACAAGCAAATACAATGTCTCCTGTCATCTACAATCAGGTTTCATCACATCAAATTCAGAATGTCTTTTGCAGGAATATGATTTCAATACAGGTTTCCTACAGCAGATGGAATAAAATACGACTTTATAATGTTAAACGTGTGCTATACTAAATGAATTGCTACCTTTAGAAGCATTTTGCAGTCACAGGGGAAAAAATGTAACATTTACTTTGTTTTATGCTCATAGAAGGTACTGGGAAGGATAGATAGTTCAAAAGCTTTTATAAGTATTTGACCTGTAAGCTGCTCCCCTGGTAGTTAAGGTTGGTGGTTCACTGACTCATTTGGAATTATTTCACAATTCTACTTAGATATGTGGATGAAACTGTTTCATTACCATCCCAATTTTAAATAATGCATTGATCCAAACACTACTACCATTTTGTAATAATTGCATCTAACCTTTCAGCAAGCTGAGTAGTTACAAAACTGGTTGCATGGATGCAAGTTTTAATCTGGATTCTTTTTCATTCTCTAACTGCAATATTTTAAAAAGAAAAATATGAACTCTTTTTATTGTATTATATCTGGAAAAGAATCAAAGCAATTAATTTAGGTGATCTTTTAATTAGTTGGATAATTGTATAATTGGTCATAGCACAAGGTTTATCTGTATGGGATATCTATTATATTTTTATATATATATACATATCTATATACATATATATATTTTCTTTTCCTTGGTATAGACACAACAACATTTATCTTTGGTTTTACCATATTGTGGCACAAAAACTGACCTAGAAAATCTATGCAGAAACTGTTTTACACTTTGTTAGCTATGGTTTTACTCATGTTACCTTATGCCCAGTCACCTTCTGTTGTCTTTGGAATATGGATGGACTGCAAAACTGCTAAATAAGATCAATGAACTGCTACAGACATTAGTCCTCTGTGTCTTAAGTACAAATATGAAGGAGAAATTTCTTTTTAATCCATACACTCCAATTTTTTTCTTGGAAACAGAAATGTAGAAAGGTAAGGAAGAAGTGTGAGAGGGAAGAGAGGAAAGGAAAAGAAAAGAAAGGGAAGAAAAAAGGAAAGAGAAAGAGAAAACGAGAAAGAAAGAGAAAGAGAAGAGAAAGAGAAAGAGAAAGAGAAAGAGAAAGAAAAAGAGAAAGAGAAAGAAAAAGAGAAAGAGAAAGAGAAAGAGAAAGAGAAAGAGAAAGAGAAGAGAAAGAGAAAGAGAAAGAGAAAGAGAAAGAGAAAGAGAAAGAGAAAGAGAAAGAGAAAGAGAGGAGGAGAGGAGAGGAGAGGAGAGGAGAGGAGAGGAGAGGAGAGGAGAGGAGAGGAGAGGAGAGGAGAGGAGAGGAGAGGAGGAGAGGAGAGGAGGAGAGGGAGGAGGAGAGGAGAGGAGAGGAGAGGAGAGGAGAGGAGAGGAGAGGAGAGGAGAGGAGAGGAGAGGAGAGGAGAGGGAGAGAGGAGAGGAGAGGAGAGAGAGGAGAGGAGAGGAGAGGAGAGGAGAGGAGAGGAGAGGAGAGGAGAGGAGAGGAGAGGAGAGGAGAGGAGAGGAGAGGAGAGGAGAGGAGAGGAGAGGAGAGGAGAGGAGAGGAGAGGAGAGGAGAGGAGAGGAGGGGAGAGGGGAGGGGAGGAGAGGAGAGGAGAGGAGAGGAGAGGAGAGGAGAGGAGAGGAGAGGGGAACAACAGGGAGACAGAAAGGTGGGAAGAGATAAAAGAGTGGGTTGGAAAGGTCCCTAGACAAGACAGACAAAGAAAAGGGGAGAGAAATGATAGGATCATATTTCCAAATTTTCCCCTCTCAGAAACAGAAAAGATTTTCTGTGTAAGTCAGGATGCCCTGAGCTAAACCATGATCTTATAGTTGTATGCATTTGGAGTACCTGTAGAATTTTCTATACAGGAGCACATTTTCTATACAGGAGTCAAGCATCACAGTGTCTTGGAAAATTACCAGTCTCTCAGGTAATAAATTAAATTATTGGTAATTGCTTCAGGAGAGGGTCTGTTCAGTGGAAATAGCTGAACACTTTTAATATGGGGTAATCATTGCATTTTGGGAAGGCCAGTGAGTGAAAAATTTTCTACCAAGAAGATATACTCCTAGTTCAGCTCTCCAAGCAACAGGAGACCCTCTTATAATGGACAGATGCACCTTGGCTCAAGATCAGTTGCAATTATCCCGTGACTTAACAGGAGAGAATGAGCAAAAGCAAGGGGCTTCTGCAGAATAAATGAATTCTGAAAATAAGACCATGGAAGAACAAACATTTCAGATTTAGGTTTTTAAGATTTGTTTAGGGGTGGGAATTAATCTGTGCTATTTGGCACTTCCTTTGCATCAGCTTTGCCAAAGTTATTATTTCTACATGCCATCTACTCTACACATTGAAGTGTCTCTCAAACATGTTGTTAATCCAGACTGATATACTACAAAAACATATCAATTTTCCTATTTTTTCTTGAGACCTGCCTCAGCAAATACTTGTCATGCACAGAGTATATAGTTCTTTGGTAGATTCTGATATTCAGGTAAATTGTAGCATGCTCACAAACTTAAGAAATCCTTCAGAATACTACTCAAACCACTCGAAGCTTATGAAATCCTATAGCTACATAAATAGAGAAACCATAGATGCTTGCAAAATTACCAAAGAACAGTGTCTGTCATGAAAGTCATCCCTAATAGTGAGATTATCCTTTTTTCCACCTTATATAAAGCAAAATATTAGCACTCTACAAAATACTGTTGAGGTACCCACACTTTGTGTCATAATGTGTCTGCATTTTAATGAGAATAGGCTTTCAGATAATTAGGAAAGGGATATTTATTTGCATATTTTCATGTTTTACAATCATTATTGTTGTGGTGGATATAGAACAGAACTCTTCATATTTTCACAGTAGTTTATTAATTCTACAATGTAGCCTAGGTTTGAAAACCATATAATATACTCACTGCTTACTTAAGCATTGCCAATGCTCCTTGAACAATTTTTTTCCAAGAAGATTGGTTGTTTTCAAAGTAGCATTTCTGCTACTCTTACTATACAATTCATTGTCTTTTCAGAACAATTTGAAACATATTATGATAAAATCAATGCTAACATTAAGATGCAACTCCGTATATAGATATAGCAATAATTAATAAGAATTTGGTCAGCCATATTTTTTTTCAAAATTCCTGAAATCAGTGGTGACATGTTTTGGTGACAAAGCGATCTATTTGACAGATATAACTCACTTGTTGCATAGTTTTTTGTCTTTCATGCTTATTTCCATACATTTAAATACTTGCCACTATTGAATAAATATTAATTTTGCATCTTCTTTTTCTGAATTAACAGAAAAGAAAAATGAAGAAACATTTGGAAGAAAGAACTGTAGAAAATAAAGAAAAGTGCTATTTTCTTATTGAGAAGAGTAACATTCATCAAAATATGCAGGCCTTTTTCTGCTTCCATTAGCTGTAAGGGATATCTATTAGTAAATTAGCACCACTATTCAGCTGCTTTTGTTTCCAACTTCAAGATCTCTTAATTCAATATGAACACAGTACACAAAGTGGTCGCTGGTTGTTCAGTACAATCCCTTCCATTTGTACACCTCCTCTCCAAGCTTTCCTCAATGGTTCTTCATGTAGGGTGCAAGTGGACCTGGTGGCATAACCTGCTGCAAGATGGCATTGATTTGCTTCAAGTCTTGATAAACTGAAATTAGAGGGAAAAAGGCTTAGCAGATTGATGAAGCTTTGCTGAGCAAAGAGAGACAAAAACTATGAGAACATATTAAATTGAGCTGTGGTATGAAGTCAGAAAATGAGGTGAGAGACCTATTACAATCTCTTCAAATCATAAAAAAGATCCAGCTGAGCACATGGTGTGATATGAATGTGAAATAATCTGCATGTCTGTATAGAGAAGCTATTTTTGATCCATTGCTGCCTGAACTGTTTTAAGGTTTTTTTTCCCTGTGCTCTCCACACAAATGTCTCTGGCTGCCAGGCTGACAGCAGGAATACTATCTGGACACAAAGTCCAGTGGAGCTGATGTGCCTTGAGCAGAGAAGGCTAAAAAAAGAGAAAAGCTATCTTAGTAGCTGCAGTGCATTTCACAAAGCACCCCTTGCTTCTGTTCAGTACATACACTTATCCTTTTGATTTTATTAAAATTAAGCAAGATGGAAAGCAGATAACTGTGATGTTGATATCATTATTATCACAAAGATATTTACCAGTGCTTGATTTTCAGTTCAATGAAAATGAGACATAATGTCTATGAAAATCTGTGAATTATAGTAAATTTTCATGCATAGCTATGCCTGTTTTCTTAAACAATTTTACTAGAGGAATAAAATATAGTTTTTGATTATTCTGATCCCTAAGCAGGGAAAGCAAAGCACTTCCATGTTTATGAAGCATCACATTTTGCACCTTGTCATTTTTGTATTTGTCCTTAGCATCACTGTGACCGGTGTTAGAGACAAGATGTTGAGTTGGATGTGCATTTGTTCTGATTCACTGCTGATGTATGTCCTTATGCCATTTTGACATTCCTAACTTTGAACATCTGATATATGGAAAAACAGAGGAAAATTTTCAAAGGAATGTAAAGAATTTTTCCTTTTTGACCTGCCTTACCATTTTTTTTTCTTTCTAAAATACGAATAGTACAAAAGAAGATCAATTTTTGTGATTCTTACAGCATATTTTATCTGTCAATGATATTTCCCATATCCTAATGGTATGCAGAAAAAATCCTGTTATTTTTCACTAAAACAATTTATTGTTTTGTTAGCTATTAATTTTATTTACTTTTTAATACAATAGTAATTATTCTTTCAGACTGTTTATACATTACTGTAGTTCTACAAGCTTCATTACACATAATAGAAATGAGCTAAGGCCCTAAGGTTCAATTTTATCTGCAGCATAACACATAGTTTTAGATAATTTTATATAGTGTGTGGGTGGTTTTAGTTCTATGTAAAAAATAGCCTTTGCACATCCTTTTTCCTTAAAATTAATATTTTTTACATTCTCCCAGCTCTAAGACAGACAATTCTGAATTTTTCCTGTGGTCCTTATATAGGTCCCAGTGCTGAAATTTCAGTTACTGTCAAGTAGCATTAACATAAAAATGGAAAATTTCCAATGCTAACTACTTTTTGGCAGATGATAAGTGGACAAGGCAAAGGTAATGGCATATTTTTTTTTTCAGTTAAGGATATAGTCATCAAAGATATTTCATCTCCCACACATTTAGATTGTTAATAATTTACAAATACACTGAGTAAGTAAACACAACCAGTAAGTCCTTCGTAATAGCCTGGAAATTCTCTTGCAAACACAGAAGTTCTCACTTAAAAAAACCTCTCCCACCCCAAATCAGCCAATCAACAGTCTGTGTACAATGAAATTCCATTTCTAAACTTCCAAGAAGCGAAACAGTGTCTGCTTACTTTTCTCCCACTTCCTTGTGCCTGTTTATCCTACCTTGAGCACCTTTGCTGATGCAAAGCTCCATGTATTCTAAGACTGTCTTGATGTGCTTTCTACAATAACCACCAACATTACTCCTTTAAGGATTTATGTTCTTCCTTATTTAGCAGACAATGAAAACTACAGGAGTTGAGAAAATGGTGGACAGATTGAGGGATCTGAGCTTACTGCTCATGAGGAATTTGGTTAGGACTGCACAATGTGTCACTCCCACTGCTGAGGCCTGGCAAGTTATAAGCAACTGGTTTGGCAATATGTCTTTACTTCATGTGCACTTAATTTCCAGGAATTTTTAGTCATCTGGAGTTATGTGAATCCTTCTGCCTGTCCAGAGATTTCTAAAACACCAGGGACTCTGTCTCAAATATCTCTTTACTGTGTTGGATACAAGACTGAAATGATCATACTCTTATGTAAATAACAGATCTGCAAAATCTCAAAACTTTGATTATAAAATCAATTGCTGATTCATCCTTCTCTTGCTTTTGCAACTGTGTTTGCTAAAAAATCACATTGCAGCAAGCATGAAATATTAATCTAGTCCTTTGCTGTACTTTGTTTCATCTTTGTATCTGTGAGGATTCTGGGCTGAACGATATTCTCCTTGGCAGGGGTTTCATTGACAGATGTTGGTACCCAAGTGCTTGAGAGCATGAGGGAAATGGAAGGAAGGGATTGGAGGCAAACATAGCTGCCCACAGTGCTCACATGGTTGACCCAAATGATTCCACAGGCATTAACACACCCAGTGTAGTGCATGTCCCCTGATTCTTCCGGACACAAGCTGAGAGGAGCACAAAGACAGGTCTGACATCACATCTGGGATGCTGCCCTCACCAAGAGTCCATATTCCCTATCCAGTTATCAGATCCTCATGGGGACTCTTTTGGGAACAGCTGGCCAGATATACCTGTTCTGACTGTTTCCTGGTCACTTTTGTAGGCAGTTCCAGGTCACAAGCAAAACTTTACTCCATGTGTAGCACAAGACATGAGGTGAAGCAGCCTGAGGATCATCCTGAGAACACTTCGGAAACTGATACCACCAGGGGAAGGCTGAATTTCAAGTCCCTGCTCTCCTTCAGCAAATTTGTGAGGGATGACAGATGTATATATTTTAGTCTTAGATAAAGTTTCTTCAACAGCAGTGAAATGAGAAGTTGCAGAAATGAAGTGTGATTACCTTAGACTGTCCTAATCTAAACACGGAGGTTGTTTATATGGCAACACCTTACTTTCTTTACCTCAGTGCCAAAATCCAAAAAAGAAAGTGACAGGGTAAATAGATTAATAGAAGTAACCGTATGAGACTTTATTTACCTTTTCTTCTTGATAATGTATAAAAGACTGAAATCTTATTTATTTCACATGCATTTTTTGGAAGCTCTTCTTTAATTGCTGCCAGAATTTTTCACTGAAACTTGGCTTGGAAAATGGAATAACTGCTTTGGCAGCAAGTAGTCTGAAATAATGTTATACAGTGATGGTAGGAGCTAGCAGATATTGTTATCGATTACATATTTGCCTCGTAAGAATTCCAGATGCAGACAATCTCAATCCCTTTATTAAGCTGAGGTTACTCGAAGTCATCATTGCAATTAATTTCTGTTTAAGATCTGTTATACAAGAAGAACAAATAACTTCTCTGTTATATTTAAATCATCTCTGAACTTTATATTCTTGTGCATCAATATTTTAATAATAACAACAACAAAATGAATAGCTATTCCTTTAACAGAAACAATATTTACAATACAGAATTATTAGAGAAAATTGGTAGAGCAACTGTGTTTTCTTCCATAACACAAGGTAAATAGACAAGATACCACTGTAACAGTGGCTCTGTCGTCTTTAATTAGTCTTTCCAAAAATTGTCCAATATTAAAATCCTCTTTTCAAAGCCTGTGTAGACATGCTTTGGCTCTTCAAGAGTGATGGAAGCATTTATGTTCTTCTGTGTAGGCTTTAACTACTTTTATCTAATGCTGAATTTATCTCCATGGTGTTTGTAGATTTGATTCTAAGATACTGCAAAAAGTAGCAGAGTGTTAGAGATGAGACAAAAAAATTTTGCAGTGGGAACGCACACTCTGTGACTAATTGGTCTTACATGTGAATTCTCTAAGGCATCTCTGTAATTACACTAGAGATGAATCTCTGAATCTCCCTGAAGGGCTTCTCAGGCTTCTCATGAGGGAGGCAGCAGCCCACTGTCTTTTTGTCATGTGGCCTGCCTCTGCAAAAGTAATTTTGCACTGCTATCCAGACAAGCACGTACTATACATTGGATCCTAACTGTTTAGAAATAATGAGAAGCTCAGGGCCAATCTAGCAGTGCTGATATGAGCAATAGGTCAGTTTAAGAGCACTGATGCAACTGGTAGACTTCTGAATATCTAGGTGGTGTAAATAAGATTATATGCACTATATATTGCTATATACATTTGGACATAAACTAGATCTAAATCTGGAAAAAGAAGTTGTTTTTGATAGAGCTTATTCAGCTGTTCTTGGGAGCCTGTATGAAACAGCAGCACAACTGTTTTGCATCAAGAGAGAGCTAGATGTAATTTTAAAAGAAAAATTAATAAATATGTCTCTTTGATTTTTCTCCTGGCTCCATATTGCTCTCTTGGGTAATGCATTTCACTTTTTCTGTTCCTCAACGAATAGCAAACAACAGAGGTCACGATTTAAATTTGCCTAAATACTTTCAAATGCTTTTCTATTTCAAAAAGGGTAAGTGTACCAGGGTATTCTTACTTATAATTGATTGTATATTAGACAGGTCTCCTATTTCTTCTGTCTTGTACCTTACACAGACAACCTGCAATTCTAATTAAAAAATAATTTTTTATTTGCTCTTTAAATAGATTTTGTCACTGTTAATTAAAAAAATCAGGGTAGGGAGACATAATTAGGTATAGAATCAAAAGCAGTAGCAACATATTTAGAAAGCATGCCAAAATATATTAATACAGTCTTTCCAGTGTGAATATGTATGGAATAGCTACTGATTTATAAATAAAAGTGTCAAAAATATGATGTAATGCTCACTGGCAATAGTTGTATTTCAACTAGCAGGGGGATGAATGTGATTATTGGCAATTAAATACAACTCCCTGAACATAAAAACGAAACCCTGTTTGAAGGTGTTGGCCAAGCAAAATGAACGACAAAATCCCAAGTGACCTCTGTTATCACCCAATATGCTTCAGAACTGATATGTGTCTGAAAAGCTTCATCCTTTCACCCCCCCCCTTCAGCTGCTTAGGGAGACATATCACCTGAGCAGCACAAGCACAGCACTTCAGGATGTAAAAGAAAATGAAATATCCCCTGAAGTCTTCAAGAAAATATGGAGATTTATAGAAAATAAATATGATCGTGCATGTTTTTCTATGATGTCAGAAAAAAAATAGAGTAAGATTACCACACATTTGAGTGTATGCATGCTGGATATAGACATGTGGCATCTGCCAATTACCTTCATATCATGAAAGCTAATTTTTACCATTGTCAAAAAACAATCATATGCTTTCTATCATCTTTGAAACATCCCATTTTCATTCTCTTCCCTACCGTACTCCTTCTCTGTCTTTCATTTCTCTGCAGCAAAAGAAAGAGCTAGGAAATAAATAATGTATGAGAAAGGAAAAAAAAAAAAAAGGAATTAGGGTTTATTTATAAGGAACAATAGCTTAATTCATGAAGCAATCTTTAAAATTCCTGAGTCTTGCAGCTGGTGGTGAGGGTAAAACCTTTTCAGGTTTAGGCATAGAGCCAATATAATAAAGACTCCAGAAGTGAGCCATCAATAAAAGAGGATTTTAAGGCTCAGACACTTGCTGGGCTTGCTTTTCTCTTACAGGCGAGCTTCCTCATTCCTTCATTAGCCCGACTCTTCCAGTATCTCTAACCCACACAAATCCCTGCTCCAGCTCCACCCACCACCCCGTGTGCTTTGAAGCTTCCACATGGAGGATATCTTATTGACACTGCACCAGATATGCCAGTCTGCCAAATGTTAGCCAGGTAAGGAGGGCTGATTGCCTTTTCTTTGCTGGTCACTTACATAAAAGTAAAGAGCAAATGGATGTAAAAACCACGTGTTCAGTGGATATGCATTAATGGATGACATACTGCAATATTTCGTGAGGCTCATGTAGATTTCTTTGCTCGATAAATTCAGCATTGCTTTATGAAATACAAATCCTAAGGGGCTGTCATCCCTTACAGCCACTTACAGCCACCCTTCCTAGATGGGAAATGACTCAGCATGTGCATCTCACCTGCCAGATATGCCAAGGCCAGGTGCACTCCACACCAGAGCTTTTCCTCTCCACCCCGCAGCAACAGCTCTATATTTACACAAACCAAGGAGGAATGGTGTCAAGAATCAATTAGTGGGGAATTTCTTATTGCAGAGTTACTTGTTGCCTAGCAGCAGCCCAGCAAGCAGGGCTTGACTTTGATTCATTTAACTCCTAAATAACCTGGGCTGACTGATTATTTTTTATCATCAACTTCCAATGCTTTCTCAGTCACTCTGGAGGGATGAAATGCCTGGAATATTCTCTTCTGTTTCCAGGTATGTCCTTGCCTCCATTCAGTTGACTAAAATGTACAGTGGATACAACTTGTGGTGCTTAATTTCAAAGAAGTCCTGCAGAAGAGTTTCCATGATACCAAGCCTCCTTTTTGGAAGTAAGGAGTGGGACTGAAACTCCTCAGTCTTCCAGAGATGGGCACTGGCCATCCAGAGCATCTCGCAGCCATGGGCTGGGATGGAGGATAGGCAGAGTCTCATCAAGGCTCAGAAAACATTGAGTTATACTTCTGCTGAAAATTCATGTCTGTTCTTCTTCCTTAATAATTAATTCAGCAGAGAGAAAAAGATTGCTTATTTGCATAACTAAATTTTTCAGTCACAGCAATCAGCCTATTAATAGAAACCCATCTATTTGTCTGTCTATCAACTTACATAAAACACTGTGTTGTCTTTTAAGATATGGTATTTTGAAGGTCAGTAGCCCATAAACAACAGATTTAGAGGCAGAGAAAATGGCTTGATCCTCAAATTCAAAATACACTAAACAAGACTTTATAAATAATATATATCAGCCATGGAGAATAAGTCTGTATTTCACTTTTCAGCACTACATGAGGAAGAAGTCAAAATAGATATTCACAATAACATCAATACCAAATGGGGGGAAAATTGCAAGGGAGCCACTGTGTTATGCTTTATAGTTAATTCAGTGCTGTTTAGTCAAGGTACTAGGCTGCCATGCTAAATCATTTTAGTAATCAATGCTAGGGATGTCTGGAGATGAACATCTCTTTAATGCTCTGTTACCTTCACCCATAACAGAAATGCTTCCTATATGACTCCATTTTCAATTACAGTTTTAAATAGTTAACTGTTCAACCAGAATATCCATGCTAATTATTTTCCTAAAGATGATTTAGTGACATGGAAAAAGTCTGAGCTTTTCATGTTCAGAGATCTGAAGAAATTTCTGTACTATACAAATTACACTTTTTACCATTGCAAGCTTGGTTACTATCTTTCATGAGATGACATCTTTTTCTCCATTTTCACCTCCAGCAATCCTATTTAGCTGCAGCTCTGTGTACAAGAGATCTGGTCCTATTTGGTTCAAATACATAGTAGGTTATGCTGAAAACATGACATTCCACAGAGGAAGCACTTCCAAAAGGTACTCTGAACTCTCCACAATAGAGTAAGCCAGATGAAACCAGTCTCTTTCCTTATTCCTGCACATCACCACCTGTTGTCCTCCTCCCTTTGAAGCCCAGAGCCAAGGATTTATTTGGATCTTTGCTATGTTCAGTCTGGATTATGCACAAGGTGACAGGCAACAGCAAAACTAACAGGATATATATAGGAAGACAGGCCAAAGCTGGAGAGTCAAAATCTGAAATGTGTCAGGAGCACAGCCCTGCCTGGGGAAATTGTTTAGGGGAAATAAACACAATGCAAAAGTGACTGAAAACATCGACTACTGAACATGCCCTCAAGGCCTCTAATATGAATTTAAATTAATAAAGTCTGAAAAGCCTTTATGTAAAAACTGCCACTATTTAAGACTATTTCTTTAGAAGAGTAACATCAATTCATTCTTCCATGCCAGCAGGCTGAAGTCACATAGAAATAACAGAGTCAAAGAAGTTCAGGGAAAATGAATACAGTCTACTTGGTACAGGCATGAGAAGAGTAATTTAAACACTTGGGCACAGACACTTCAAATGTTTTTTTAAAAATCTCTGTTATGACTTTGATCAGTTCAATCTCCCACCAATGCATATAACTTTCAGCAGTGAAACAGAGACCATTGCTGCAATAGACTTTTGCTTTTGGTAAGAAGGGATGAAACTGTGAAGCCAGAATGCATTTCTTGAACAAAAATGACATCACATTTTGGACACAGCAAAGTCTGGTGCTTAGTGAAGCAAGTGACTTATTCATCAAGTGACCTAACTTGTCCTATGCATAACTCATACCTATACACAACAGAATGGCAAAATGCAGTGATTTAACAATCCAGGAACATATCGAGCTTTTTGTAAAGGACACCTGTCTTGATTAATCATGATAGCACCTTGCCCAGTCAGATACCCTGAATAACCAAATAGTACTGCAACTTGAGCAGCACTGTGAGAGCACCCAAGGGCTCAGTGAGGTGCTAGCAGAAATCCCAGTTTGGCAGCCTCGAGCTCTTGCTGGGTAGTTTCTGAAACCCAGGGGAAATTAAATAAACAAAACCCTCCCTGGTTCACTTCCCCAGGTACAGAATGGGGACACCAGTAATACCAGTTTGACAGGGTTATTTGTATTAGCTCACCATCACTACTGTAGTGAAATCATAGCAATAGCTAAGAAAAATCTATTTCTATTCAGTCTTTTAAAATGTTGTCTTTTAGAGAGGAATTTAAATAGTGAAGTCTATTTCTAGCTGTTAACATGTGGAAACATGTCATTCCTGTCCTTTGCCCACATGGCTGAGGTAAGACATATTGTTTCCAACTTCATTGTAGATCCGGTGACTCAAATAATTTCATTTTCCACATTTTTATTCCCTCCCCCATAAAACTACTTACAAGAACATGGCTGTGAGATTTTAATCATTAGTAATTGCATGTAGTTTGAAAACTTGGAAGCATTATATAAAATGCAAAATGCTACCTAATCCCACTTCATTCTTCATTCTGCTGCCACAACTTTTCAGCAACAGTTCGGAATAAAAGCTCCATGCCTTAGTGCACCCCTGTGTTTAGTGAAACAGGACACCTAGATTTTTCCCCATCCCAACAGATTCTTTTATCCTCCATTCATAAATTTCCCCAGATCATTTTGCATAACTTTCCTTAGAGATGCATTTCCTGCTTTAGAGTCACTCTCCACATTTCAGGAATGTTTTGAAACTGCAAACCCAAAGAGGCATTTCTAATTAGAATTCTTATTTTTTAACTTAAAAAAGAAAATCAGTTCCATATTTTTCCTAGTTCCCTAACTGTATTGTATATTTGGCTTTAAAAATATATGGTTTGATGAGTTTATTCTTTTTGATAGGAGAACACATGTGGCTTAAAGTCTAATATGAGAATGAATTAATTTGGGTTTTTTTGGATGTCATTGGTTTGACTAGCAACTAATAAAGAAATAAAATCTGTACTGCCAATATGCAAATGAGTTAAATGGTTTATTTTATTTTTTCTATTGTGGTGGCTATGTTGCTCCATTAATATAGGTGATTGTAATAGATGTATTTTTTTTCTGTTAGCCATAAGAATAAGAAACTGGTAAAGAAAATTTGGTGTTGAGGATATTCATTTTCACGTCTTTGCAAAATCTTTCCTTTGGATTTGTATCTACAGCATGCAATTTGGCTCCATCAATGTTTTTGATCTGAACATGTGGAATTACACCCACTCTTTCTGAGTCATCTTTAAATCTAAGCAGTATTAATTTCAGCTAACTTGAGGAGGACATGTGCTTATTAATGAAGCCCAAGTGCTTGCACTAAGTAACAAGTTAGCAAGAAACTTCATTCTTTTCAAGAGTTCTGGGTTCCGGGTAGGCATTTCCTGCATATTCAGTTAGCAATAAAATCTTCAATTAGCACTAGAGGGCATTGGAAAAGAAAATAGTTAGTGTGCACTGAGATGCAAATGCTTTTAGCAGTGAAAAGGAGCAATTTCATGCCAGCCTGCACCAAAAACTAGCTCTTCTTTTTCCCCCCGCCCTGAGATTTACATTTTCAGTGAAGACCTGAAATGCTAGCCACTGAGTTACATTATTTATTTTCACTAATGTTTCACTAACCTGGGACCTTGATCATCTCACTAGTGAAAGGAACAGTTGTATGTCACATGTACACAGAATTTTTCTTCTCCAAAATGCTTCTCACCTGTATGCATTTTAGATCAGGAGTCAAATATTAAGGGGATTCTAATTAAATCAACCATCAGTGTATTTGCTTTCCCTGAAGTAAAATATATGTTGACTTCTCAACAGAACTTTCAAAGGCTATTTTTCTGGCTTTTATGCATAATTTAACCCAGGAAGGAAGGAAAGAATAGGACAGAATAAAGTTTAAAGATCTGCTGAGTATGCTTGGTAAGGAAGGTCCCATATTATGCTAGCTTAGATATATATTTGTCCTAATTAATGAGGCCAGGATAAACATAATTAGATTTCTGCTCAACTGGTTAAAGTTTGGAGGAGTTGCCTGAACAAGGTTATAACTTTTGCACCTAGCAACCATATAGGACTGTGACTCAAGACTTGGTCCTGCAGGACCAACACAGGCCCTGCTTCTTCTGATTACACTGGCCATTCAGCATCTTCAGCACTTCACAGAAGTGACCTGCAAATTGGATGGCAGGAAAATGTGACAAATGCATCAAAGTACAAAAATCAAAAGTTCTTAGTTTTTTAAATTTATCTTTAAATCCCTGAGAGACAGTGCCTACAGCTATCTCCTTTCACATTTTTGGTAAGGATCTTTGAGCTTGATGAGGGTGTTTGCAAAATGAAAACTAGAGTCATAAGTGATTATATACTGGGTAGTTGAAACATTTTTAAAGTAAAGTCATGGTTGCTTAATTTGAGAATTTAAAATTAATTTAGTTTAGTTTTGAGTTGGAGTTTTATTTGTCTGATTCAGTGACATGAATGAAATTTTATTTCAGAGCTCCACCTGAACTAGAAAAGCTTTCAGGAGAGTTAGTGACTCACAAGGTACATCTACAATAAATAATTTGGTTTAATACCCACGATAAAGTTTTAAAAATTAATTTCCATCTAGTCATGATATATCCTAGAAGTAGATTACAGAGTGTGCAAGTGGGAAGCAAGTTATCTATTAGAAGATTAACGAATCATATGGTAATAAAGTATAACAGTGCTTAAGTAGTAATAAAATTTGCAAACACCTCACATATCTTTAATTTCTATCATAATACTTGCAGAAAGTATAGGTGGGTTGAATACCATTTCTACCTTACAGGATGGAAGAGCAAGAGACAAAGACTGGTAGTATGTCAGGCAGTAAAACTGCAGTTAAAACTCGGGGTTCTCACACATCCTAATCACAACTATTTGCACTGCAACATGAACAGCTAAATTTCTTTTAATGACTAGTCCATTTCTGGGGTCTTCAGTGAAAGTAAGACAGAAATTTTAGTTCAGTATAAGCCTGTATTTGTCACTGCCTAGTTAGCCTGGCCTATATGAGGTGCAGAAAACTTGTATTTCAAGAAGATATGACCTTTGATATTAAAAGCATCAGAACTCTTCTTCCTATTCTTGAATGGTAAGCTCATTAGACACAGTCCTTTGAATTTTCAATTATTTCAACAGGGCAACCCCAGGAACAGTTAGAGGGTATGTTCTAACCATTCCCATTGAGGCAAAACTTCCCCTTCATATAACATATTTTCAGAAATTCTGTGTGACCATAACATATAAGGAAGCTGACATTTGCTAATCTTTAAACTGCTCAAAATTATTTAATAGAAGCAATCAATATAGCCTAACAAACTTTGAGTGGGTTTGGTGTGCAAGTAAAAAGCATAGAAAGAGATGTCAGTGGGACACACATGAACCAAAGGTTTCACATGTAAATACAGCAACAGGCAAAAATATCCCACAGATGATTATTTTCTGCCTTGAGTAACTCAGCATGTGTATCATCATCATAGTGTACTCTACTCCCCAGACCTCTGATTCAGCATTTCCAGGCAAATACTGATTCTGGGGTTTCCACTTGACTAGAACCTGCATAGCAGATTAGCATTAAAACCAGAGGTCATTTCATCCAATTATAATGTGCTTGGATGACCAGCAAACGATTCAGGAGAACCTAGGCATTTTTTCCTCAGCAACCACTGCAAGCAGATTTACCCACAACACCTCAGGCATATCCTGAAGCTGCTCTTGCTCAGTGTTATTTCTTACAGACATGAGTATCGCTCAAGAAAAACTGGACAAAACTGTCTTTTTGCTACCAATAGGCACACATCCTTCCTGCTCAGCCCTCCTCCTCACACCCATAGTGTGGTAGTGCTCAGCTCCTGTCCCACATAAAGCTCTCACTTTTACTGCCTGCAGGACAGCCCTGTGCAAGTGACTGGTGGGCGACCCAGTACACCTCAAAGGAAGAGTCTGGAGAACCTGAAGACTACCAGAGATAAGAGCAGCGATTTTCACCCTTCACACAACCTCCCACCTTGGGCTGTAAGGCTCTGGGAGGGAGTGTGTGAGGCAGGCAGGTCCCTAAAACCTGGGCCACGTGGTGCAGTGGCAGGCTGTGTGTTGTACACGCACACTGCAGCTGGTGCCTCGGAGGCAGCTTTGGAAGAACCTTGCTGAAATATCCCTAATAGCTGTGCTGGCCTGTGGGAAATGGATCAAGCTGATGCCATCTGTGGGAGGAGGAATACGGGGATGTAATGAATTTGATTTTACGGCTGCTGGAAGGGCAGATGCCAAAGGGCCCTCGAAGGGCCTATCCCTCAGGAAGGGCCACTTCATCTCCACTAAAGCATCCTTGCAGAGCAAACTGAGTGGAAAGAATTTCATCTAACAGAGTAGCTTTCAAAAACCCTGAGACAAATAGGCATGATAGAAAGAACTCCCTGAACATTTTATTTTGTTGATATATCGCTGAGGATACGTTTGCTCATTTTTATCTCCATGGAAAAGATATCTTTGTATATTGGATGAGGCATGTATGAAACATATGTATTATTTATATATAAACCTTATTTACTGAAAAATCTGGTTTAATGCAGCGTTTTTTGCTTCCCTGGCTGTTTCCTTAACTTGATTTTTTTATTTTATTCTTAGAAGGAAATGCAATACTATGTTTATTGAACTTTAATCTGGATTGGTTTGTGTGTTACAATTTGCTATGTTAGAGAAAGCAGGTGATTTAGTAATTGAAAGTCTAAATAAACAAAGAAAAGCATATTGCCTCTACTGAAACAAGATTAACATTATCAGTAGAACCAAACCTCTTTTGTGTTAGTGTGTCTCTGAATGAAATCCACAATAATTTCTAGTATTCAACTGATTTATTGCCCTGTGTTTCATGGTGTGACTTGGGTTTGCCAATATTAATACATTTAATTTCCTTTAGAGATAGGATTTAGGAGTAAAGACAATGCAGGCTGAAAACTTAAAAGGGTATGAGAAGAAATTTATTAATAACACCAAAAAAAAAAAAAAAAATCAAAATAAGATTCCTAGATAGTTCCTTACCCCCCTTCCTTCATCCTACATTCCTTAACAACAACATACAGAGAACACTTCCGTCAGTTATCTACTTAAATAATCATTTCAGTTCACTTTAGAGAGAAAAGTTCCTTTTTCAGTTTAAGCTTAGGGGGTGTTCTTCACCTCCACAATCTACATCTGCCTGGGAAAATATTGCAAATTATGACTCTCCTCCCATTTTTTACAGTCCTTCCAGCGCTGTGCTTTGGGTTATGTCACACACTTGGGGTACCACTTTTAAAGGCAGGCTGCTGAAAAACAAAATTCTCTTCATCTCCTTCTCTATCAAATGTTTTTGTCAATATTCCAGTCCCAGAACAGAGAGCTCCATTTTCCCGAGGCAAAAAGTCTTCTTCTCATGCAACCAAACCTCCCCAAGTATATTTCACAGTTTAAAGGAATTTTACTGTAGTCACAGTCCCCTTAGCCCACCAAAAAAAGGTTTTCAGCTACTTATCAGTTGCATCTTTTGAATCTCTTCCCATCAGGAACTTTATCTTCATTCGCTGACCTCTGCAGACTCCATGCTGTATTTCTTCTCATTCCGGGGAGCTCAGGAGATCAAGAATCTTATCCAGGCATTAAAAAGAGTAAAAATTGCATCCAGATCGCGAGGAAGCCACATGGGCAGCTGGAGGCCTCTTCTGCCACGTGGAGAGCTGAGCTGAGCCGAGCTAAGAGCCAGCAAGCCCAGAGCCGGACCAGGGGGGCCACCAGGGGGTCCCCAGCCAGAGGCCACGGCACCACTCCCGGAGCTGGAAGCCTAAAGAGAGTTAGTTAGCTTGAGCCACTGTGAGTTGTGAAAGCGAAATAACTTTTCTTTGGTTTTCTGAGCTGTCCATCACCAAATCAGCTCTCTGATTGGTCCCTGCAGCTCACAGGGGAGGCTCCCAGAGACGGGACAGCCCCTCCCACTCCCCGGCCTCGTGTTGCTTCCCTCAGGCGAAATCCATCCCTCCCCCAGCACGTGAAAACAGCACACTGTGATAAGGAATAAACATAATATTTACACTTTTGACCTTGGTGGACATTCAGTCGCATTTTATGAACATAAATTTTCTCATTATATAAGTTATGAGTGTACTGCCTCCTCCTTGCATATTAACATGCTATTTAGTAAAATAGCTGATTGCTTATGATTTCTAGAGGAGGAAAGGTTACTGGTTTTTCAGGTTTGCACAATTGCCAGCTTATTAGCTTCCCCTAATGTAAACTTTTTCTACATTATAGTTTAATCTATTTTTTTCCTTCATATGTGTTTTGTCACTCTTTTTTTCACATGCATCTCCTTTAAGATGTTTTGAGTAACTTTTTCAATCATAACTTTTTAAAAAGTTGTGTAGTTTTAAGGCTGTACTTTCACCTCAAATGCTTTACAGTTTTCATCACCTCTCTTCCAGGTCAATAGTACTATAAATAAAGCTATTTTAAAGAGTTTAGTTGAAGTCACAATCAGCTGCACACTTAACATAGCAATACCGGTGATAAGGACCTATAAAATCCTTTTTGTTCTTTAACATTCACTTACCACTTACAGCAACAACAATTAATTATATTTTTTTAAGCTTCTCCTAAGAAAGTGCCACTATAACAAGTTATGAGCCAGCACAGCTGAAGGCTATGGATAGGAGGCCTGAACATGCAGATTTGATGGCACCTCTGTTTTCAGCTGTGTCTTCCCACACTGTATTCCCAACACACTAAATATATGTATTGCAGGAAGCCTGGCTTCCCAGATTTTTGAAGGCAGATAGTTTGCAAGTCTTTGTTTTCCAATACTCTGGAAATTTGGCCTGAGTTCTTAACACTGCGTATTCAATCAGACATCAAATATACAGCTCTGCTTTTTTTTGCTTTGCCAAAACTCACTCACTTGAGTGAGAAATGGCAGTATAGTAATTGTTTGTTCATTATAATGTATTTGGTGAGATGAGGGATCAGGGGCTTTTGTTCCCATACCAATAATTTAGAGATAAACCCCCAAATTTCTTTTCTTACTAAGTCTGCATTTAGTCAAACATGTTGGATATTAATAAAGACGTATGTATATTAGAAAATTTTTGTAGTAGTTTGAGTAAATTTTCCTCAATTTGAGTAAATTGAGGAGAATACACTGCATAGAGACTCAAGGCTTACCCTAAAGTTCAATACCAGACTCTCAGATCAGATTTTGGAATAAATTCTCAGTTTCTGGCTTTTAGAAAGCTCTGCATTTAGTTTGCTAGGAGCTTATTAATTCATATAAAACATGTTAAAATATTAAAAGAATAGCTAAAATTGATGCTATATGGCCATCATAAAAAGCACCATTTTAGCTATAATTTTCCTGTCCTATCAAGAAACTGAGCAATTTTGATTGTGAGGGCTTTTTCACCCTGTATTTGCAAATCAGTTCACGACTACTACAATTGATAAATTACTGTCATAAACTATTCGAAGAAGTGTTGCTGTGCATTCATCCAGCTATACATTACAATGCCCTAAGTTTTCATTGGTGCTTACATATTCAAATCTGAAAAGAGTATTTTGTAATCACATTTGTGTCTTCAGGGAGTGTGCAAGTCTGCAGAAACCACAAACAATGAGAAGTGGCTGAAGATATGTGCTCGAATTTAGTATTTTAATATTTTTTCTTTAGTTCATGTACTAAAGAAATCTTTAAATTAGGGAAAGACAGAAATACCTTACATCACTACATGGTCAATTGTAAAGGTCAGATTCTGTGACAGGATTTCAAAAAACAATCTACAGAACAAACACAATTAATGAGAGAGAAAATGAATTTACCTGTATTGTGCATCACCGTAAACAATGTTTGGATTTAAGCTTCTTAGTTGTAAATAAACAGACTTGATCTTGCAACCTCTGTCATCCTCATCACAATATTATATATAACTGCTAGACCACAATCTTCCACAGCCAAAGATATTTTGTTTAGGATTTGCAAGCTGTCAGTCTTATTAACAATCACGGATGTGAGTTGTTTTTTTCTTCAGGCTCAGGAACACATCATTGTCCTAACAAAAGTGCAGCAACATTCAGTTTGCAAATGGCAAAGTGGCTGCTTCAAAAGCAAACATTTTATGAAATACTAAGGTAGGAAACATCCCTACAACAGAGGCAAAATGTTTAAGTTGTTTTGAACTGGTGCAAGCTGGGGAGTCAATGGTTTGAGTAGGGACGATTGAGTGCAGGATTGGTACCAAAAAACTGGCCAAATAGCCATGCCCCAGACTTTTGTCTTCAGTATTTGAGAGAAACAAATGCTCCAAGCCAAATATGATCCTGGTTTCACCTCAAGCAACCTTCCTAGGTACAGGTCAGGACAGCACCAAACTCAGCACGTTGTGAGTTGTTTCAGTTGACTTGAGGAAAAAAAGCACAGTATTTGTAGGGTGCCTCAGTCATACAGTAACTGAAACCTTTGCTTCTTGATAAAACACAAACTGCATTTCCTCAGTCTCTAATTACATCTCTTTAAAATTTTAATTTACAGTATTTTTTCTTAATGAAGGGATATAATGGTGACTGTAACAATGGCTTCATGTTTCAGTGAATACCAGCTTTATTTTGTTCCTTAATCAATCTCTCTGGATGATATTTTATTATGCACACTGACAGAAGTCAATGTCTGTTTGTTATTTTTATTTTATATGTTACCAAGCTTGAACACAGAGAAATTAAGATGTTAGCTCTTTTATGATGCAGTTTGGATTTGAAAAAGAAAAGAGAGGAAAGTAAAATGGGCCAAAAAACCCACAACAAAAATATATAATAACAAGCAATAGGAGACTGTAGCTTAGAGAGTGAATGTTTGCAACACAATAGAAATGGGAGGAAGCTTTATAGAGGCATTGAATTTAGGAAAAAACACCAGTATTTACAAAAAGAATTCAATGTTCTGAAGAACTTCTGGGACAAAATAAAGAGGAGAACTGAGTGCAAAGTCTTATCAGATGCAGGGATGTATTCCAAAGAAACAGATATAAACTGAATGCTTGGGGAAAGATCTCATCAAGAGGTTCGGTCAGAACAGCCAGTAGAAGCAGGCTGTGGAAGCTGGGAAATGCAGCAGAAGAAAGTGCACCACAGAGCTGGCACAGAGTCATCTCTCATTGACAAAAGCCTGGGAGCCAATAAATGGGGCATAGTGCAAGTGGCTCTTTGAGAACTGAAATTGTCAGGTGCTGAGCCATGGAAAACAAGGTTGCTCCCCTGAATGCAAGGTAAACAGGCTGCACATGACTTCAGCATCCCCAAATTGTCCCAGTTAGTCTAGATAGTCTGCTAGATAGCAGATAAGATCACTCCAGGCAGCACTGAAATGGATTCTTTCCTTGTTTGGGAGAAGGTTGCTCACTAACTTCTAGGGCATCACATAATTTGCTGTGCAATTAAGATGGCTGCAAACACAGTCGCTTTTAAAACAAACTAACCACAGTTCTCCCTTTATAGCCTCCGTAGGCAAGGAATAAAATCTTTTCTCTTAATTAACCCAGTTACTTTCTGTTTTTCAACTGCAATGGAAAACACTTGCTAAATTGGCTTAGATTATGTTGCATTTTATTGGACTTTTAAAATGCTACTTTAATAACTATTTCTTCTGAAAACTGATTATCACTTCTGCAGCATCATCTGAAATGAATGATGAGACAATGCTAATGGTATTAATTATTTTCTCTTCAAAGCCCACTGAATATTTTTCCACACAGAAAAGTTGCCCAGAAAACTAGCAAGCTACTGATTGGTAAATGAGAAACCCAACCTCTGCAAAAGTGGCAAGACAAACAAGACACAGTATTTGCTGATGTTTGGCTGCCAGGGCATCCACATTCTGTTTCCTTCAGATTGTACTGTACTTACAGTTTTGTGAAGGAAGCATGTTCAGTCCTAGTCAGAAAACTTGCCTGTTTATATGTATCATATAAACAGAACAGTTATAAGCAAAACAGAGTATATTTTGTATATGCTTGCAGAGATTTAACTATTTACTGAATTGCAGTGAAGATTTCTTGATAACCTAAGGTCCCTACCAATAAACTAATTGTTAAAATGTTGCAGAGTAAAAGGAAGAAGTTTTTCTATGTTGCATGCTGAAAGTCTTATTAATGATATTCATTAACACTGAAGGAAATAACCCATAATTTACACATTTTAAAATGCAGCTGTGAAGCTTGAGTTTATTTTTCATTCTGTCTGGTGCTTTATCAGGAAGAGAATGAAGAGGATTTGCAAATGCAGCAATATTCCAACAGCTGGTATAGAAGAAAAGCCCTCAGAAAGTGTAGATCTCTCAGGTCCCGAGTTTTAACAGAAACTGGGATTTTCTGTTTTAATCCACCTCCTATACTTCTGCTTAATGAACTGTTGCAGGAGATACAAGCATATCAACTGTCAGATATCAATGGCATTCACACACTGCATTTACCTTCAGAAAATCCATCCTGTATTATACTCTCTATTCAGTGAAGACTCTGAAGTATAAAAGATATGGGTATTACTTATGCACAAATGGAAAGACATTTAGAAATTAACATTCTGCTATGTGACAAAGAAACGTTACAAAATCACCAAAGATTTATGAAAGAGAAATAAACAAAGCAAAAATTAGCATTGCTCCAAGATTTATAAGTATCATATATTTAGTAAAGTATCTTGTAAAGTAAAATGATCCAACAAAAACCAATGAATCTCTGATGCTTTTACACAAATCTTTTTCTCTTAGGCCTTGTAGTTTGGTTTTGATACACATTTTAATTTCGGTGGGGTTGTCTGTAGAATCAGTCATTAAGGAAATATTTCAAAGACCTTTCCACTTGTCCTCTCAAGAGCACAATGAGCAACAGGAGCATTTTCGTGGCCCATCATTTGTTTTTTAATAAGGAATGGTTGCTATGTTTTACCTGGAGATAAATGAAAAATGTCTAGAAAGATGGAGCATAGGCAGAAAGCATTTTATGTAATAGATGAATGGGTTTTTTCTATTCTCTATAACAACATGTTCATTAAAACCTGTATAAAGCACAGCATGAAAATCAATTCATGCATGCAGGTAAAAGAATGTCACAGAACCATGGTAGCTGGAGTGAGAGGTGGGTCACTATCCCAGTCTGGGGTTTCTCCTTTGCTCCGAGATCACCCCAGAGGGACACGAAGGTGGTTCAAAACCTGGTTTTCCCCGAAGCCGCCGAAGAGAGACTGCCGGAGACAGTTTTCTTTTTTTCCAAGGACAGTTTATTGTTTCTTATCTTTGGGACATTTTTCCTGGCCAGCAGCGGTTTGCTTAGCCTGGCATCCATGGTGGAATCTGCCTGGTCAAGTCAGGGCTTATCTTATATAGTTAGTACTACGTATTACATGTTTACAAAATTTTACCAATACAATACAATTTTATTAAATGGTCCAGCCCTGACCCCAACCAATCCAAGAGGCCAACGTGTCACCCAACATGGATGACATGGAGAAGAAGGAGGAAAAAGTGTCTACCCCCCAAATTCTCCATCTTGGCCACGTGTCCCTTATCATAAACATTCAAGAAAACCTATTTATCTATGTTCTAACATTCTAATTTACACTCTACTCATCATTATTTTCTGTGTCTCTTCTCTCAATATGGGCAGATTCTCCCAAGGAGCCAAATCCAGCCCCTGCAGCTCCTGGGCAGCACTCAGGGGTCTCTGAGGGGTCTGCCAGGGGGGTTTTTGCACCCCCAAAGGAGCCAGGAAAAAAACCCTGGACTCCCACAGGTCACAATACAATAACACATTCAGAGACAAACGTTTTTACTGTGCAGGTGCAGGACTCAGTGTAGGACTCTTGAGAACAGGCAGCTACACCTTCTCTTGTAGGGTCTTTGTTAGTAAGAATTTTGAGATATTTTATCTTGCCAAGCACGTTTCTCAAACCCAGTGTTCTCAGGCTCATATCTAATATTTATTGCAGAGGAGAGGACATTGACTGAGGTATCTACACTTGTTAGGCAAGTGTTCCTCTTGTAAGGAAGAAAACAGCAACGCCTTCCTTTGCCTCTCCATTTTTGATGTTATGAAAAAAGAAAATGGATTGAGCCTTTACAGAAATTTTTGTTCCCTTAAACTGGGTGGATGGGTGTCTTATACCATACAATGCATCCACCATGACCATCCTGGGAGCCAGTGACAAGGAAGATGTGCTGCCCTTAATATCCCAGCTGTAAAAAGCCAGTGCTGTGTCCATTATCCCACATCTTCCTTTGTTTGCAGGTACCAAATAATTATCAAATCAGAGCATTACCAGAACGGACTACATTTGGGTCCATTCATGCTTTAACTTGAGGTACAAAAACCTCACCACTTCATAATTCACTACTATGCCAATTTCAAAATAAAAGTTTTCTATTCCAACATAACACTCCTATCTTCTTTAATCCTCAGAACAGTGTCTTCATCATATGTCAAGCTTTTTATTAAAATCTGTTCTCAATTGATTGGCTTTTTTTTTCTTTCCCCTTTCCCCTTCCCCTCCCTCCAAATTTAATTTTAGGCAACGGCTATGCAAGGCTTCTGATGTGATCCCTTGTTTTTTCTGACAGATAGAAATCCAAAGAGAATTTTGGTAGAACTTAATAAAGGTGGATTATTGATGTTGCATTGTTTGACTGAGTCTTCTTTCAAGGCTTTTATTGGGGAACTCTCTCATTGCATATGAACAATGAAGCAGATGTGTCTGAGAAGTTTGCATGGCGAAACCCACTTCAGATGTCAGAAGAAATCCTAAGAGTAACAAATGGAGGCATGATGTCAGAGGATGCAACATTCACAGTTTCTTTCCATGATGACAATTAATTGATCATGCAGGAAGAAGTGCAAAAGCATCTTCAAAATTCTAAAATCAAATTCAGAAAAATCAAACCCCATATAAATAGGAAAGTTTATGGTAATATTTAAATTTTTTAAAAAACATACCAATGGAAAAAAACCCCACTGCTCTTAGAAGTCAAATTATTTGGCTATCACTATTGTAAGGAGTTGTACATAGTACATAACATTCAGTAAAAAGTAAGATTAACAGCTATGCTGAAAAAGAAACTGTAACTTGCAACCTGATCTGCAGCCCCTCTGTGTCAGCCAGTCATGAGGTTTAAGGAAACAGAACGATCAGAAACAGCTGCCTTGAAAAATTGAAATATTGAATTGCATGTTTGACTTCGAAATATTATACTATACTGTAGACTGTATACTGTCATTTTTATATTGTTATTGAGAGATAGTTATCATAATCTAATAGCAATAATTTGAATTCTACTGTCCTAGGTTACAATTTAAAGATATGCCCAAAGGTATGTATTCTATCACCATCTGCTGAAACCAGGTGGGGCAGTGATTCTGATCTCTGTGGGAGATATCCTCTGCTAATGGGTCATCTGCTAAAACCAGAAGGGGAAATGTTATTTATCTTTCCCATGGCCCAGACTTCCTCCAGGAACACATCTGCTGTTAATGGGCCATTGAGTCTCATTGCATGACTGATAAAATTACATCATCCCATTGTGAGATGCTCCACCCAAGGGGAGCAGCTAAGCCTTTCCTGCCTAGATAAAAACTGAGATTTGGAACACCAAAGCTGCCCTTACCCACTGGTTTCCAGAGGACAAGAGCTACCAGGATCACTGCCAGGATTTCTATAGGATCACTGCTTCAAGAAGACCACTTCATCTGAACGGCTACCACCACACTAACTGGTGGGGTGTCAGGTTGTATTCTGACTGTCAGTGCTTTTTCGTTTATACTATTGCATGTATTTTTTTTTTTCTGATTAAATTATACTGTTGACTTGAAGTCTCTCACTGGTTTTGATTTCAAAACCATTGCATCTACCTACAGTAATAAGAAAACAGCTATAGGATAAATAAAAAAGGGAGAGTGAAAAATAAAATTTTGCAGAAATTTATATTGGTTTGCAGCAACTAATATATATTTCCTCTACTACAGCACTTGATGAAATAGTGGAAAGAGGTTACATAAATCAATCAGAGAATACAGTGAAACGTTCACAGGTCCCATGATACCGATGACTATTGACCCATAGCTACAATGTGTTATGGTTATTGCACTCTCCAGCTTTACTTGGTGGTTTGAACTTTCAGAATAGATGAATCTTGGCACAGAAGTCATTAAAAATTGACCATCTGGACATCCACCATCATTTCAGCTGTGTGTAATATAGGAAACACAGCAACCTGCTGTTTGGAATAGGTTTTCAAAGTCTGCAGAACATTTCCTCCAGAGCTGTTGGCAGTTCTTGATAAAGAAATAAATGCCAGCAGAACAAGAGAAATTATGATGAGAGCTGTAACTGACACTGCAAAGACATGAGTTTCTTTTGACATTTCGAATTACCTGGCAATGCAGTATAAGACAAAAGCATGGGCATGACACAATAGAGTTTCAGGATTATGTAAATCTACAAGTGTTTACTTTGGGAAGTTTAGGAGGGGGAAGATGCTGAGGAATAAGAGCACATGTGAAATATTTCCTGAAGACTATGTTTAAAGCCTTTTTTTTTTTTTTTTTTTTTTTTTTTTTATGGTGATCTATACCCTGCCTGCAGGCTTTGGATGGAAATATATGGAAAACCTATGTATTCTGAAGTAGTAGCTCCAGCTTTGTCTTGATTTGTAAAGTGAGAGCAAAATTTTGTCGTCTACCTTCAGGCATATGACTGCATCTTCATTTTTTTAGTTTCCATCTCCATAATACTCCATGAAAGTTGTATGGAGTGGCTTGAAGCTTTGTTAACTGGTTAACAATACAATACAATAAAAAATTAAAGATAGATAAATATAAGTATGAGAGAATGGTTTCCTTTTCTTTATGTTTCTATTGTATTTCAGAGAAGAAAGAAATTTCATTCCACCAGGAGGGAAATTGCTTTGTGACTAAAACGGTATTAGACTGTGTCCTATGAATTTTCTGAAAGCACAGAAGAGTAACAGCAAGAAAAAGCAAACAAATACTGCTGTGTGAATAGATTTGAAAATAAAGCATATTTTAGAGCACGCATTTCAGAAGTTCTGGAGCCAGAAAGAGTTGCTAGATATTGTGCCTAACAACAGGCCTTGGATTTTTCTTTAAGCAAATCCTGTTAAACTAAAACTAAATAACAATGACAACCCAGTCTTGACTTAGAGTATTAACAGTTATGTAGAACCTGCTGCACTATTTCACAAGTGGTTGGAAAGTCAATTAGTTACAAAGTCAGAACTCCCCATTGGATTTCTAGCTTGATTTGATTTAGCTTCAATTTCCAGGTACTGGATTTTTGTTTCATTTTGGATTTCAGTAAAGGTTTTGATGCTGTCTCTCACAGTATCGTTCTGGAAAAAATGTCCAACACTCAGCTGGATAACTGATGGATGAGCAATTGGCTCATAGATCAAGCAGAAAGGGTTATGGTGAATGGGGTGACATCAGATTGGTGACCTGTCACTAGTGAGGTTCCACAGGACCCCACTGTAGGGCAAGTGCACCTTAATGCCTTCAGAAATGACTTGGACACTGGACTGGATGGGATACTAAGTTTGTCAATGATACAAAGCTTGGAGGAACTGTTGACTTGCTTGAAGGAAGAGAGGCCTTGCAGAGAAATCTGAACAAATTAGAGGGCTGGGAAATCACCAACCATAAGAAGTTCAACAAGGAAAAGTGCTGGATTCTGCACCTGAAGCAGGGCAGCCCTGCATGTACAGACAGACTGGGGAATGAGAGGCTGGAGAGCAGTGCCATGGAGAGGGAGCTGGTCCATGGCAAGTTGAACGTGAGTCATTGTGCCCTGGCAGCCAGGAGGGCCAACCCTGTCCTGGGGTCATCAGGCACAGCATCACAGCTGGGCAAGGGAGGGGATTGTCCTACTCTGCTCTGCCCTGGGGCAACCTCACCTCCAGTGCTGGGGGCAGTTTGGGTGCCACAATATAAGAAAGGTATTAAATTATTAGAGAATGTCTGAAGGAGGGCAATCAAGATATTGAAGGGCCTTGAAGTGAAGCCATGTGAGGAATGTCTGAGGTCACTTGGTCTGTTCAGCCTGGAGGAGGCTGAGGGGAGACCCCACTGCAGTTACAGCTTCCTCCCAAGGGGCACAGGAGGGGCAGGCACTGATCTCACCTGTGGGGACAGTGACAGGACCTGAGGGAATGGCCTGAAGCTGTGTCAGGGGTGGTTCAGGTTGGGTA
This sequence comes from Erithacus rubecula, assembly GCF_903797595.1. Taxonomy (NCBI): domain Eukaryota; kingdom Metazoa; phylum Chordata; class Aves; order Passeriformes; family Muscicapidae; genus Erithacus; species Erithacus rubecula. The sequence goes on from NC_136687.1 coordinate 39,295,165, forward strand.
CTAGGAAATGTTCTTCACCCAGAGGGTGGTCAGGCACTGGAACAGCTCCCCAGGGAAGTGGTCAATGGACAATGCTCTCAGGCTCATGGTGTGATTCTTGAGGCTGTCCTGTGCAGGGCCAGGAATTGGACACAATGATCCTTGTGGGTCCCTTCCAACTCCGCATATTCTGTGATTCTGTGAAATATCATATAATTTACTATGTAATAAACAGCATCTGCTTACTGCACCATCATATTCATATTAACAGAAACAAAAGCATCACAATAATGGCAATCCTGGGCATACTAAGTGAAAACAATAAAGTGGGATAAAATTCAAACCATGGTTCTGATGTTTTTTTAAGAACACTGAAGAAGGTTTCAATCACCTATCACACAGGTCTACATGAACTATATATATAACATTTTTTAAGGCATGATTAATTTTTAAGTACACGATAAAAGCAGAGGATAAAATGTTTTACTACGATGCCCTTGCACACAGGATGTGATTAATACATGATGAGGGAATCAGTTATCTCTTTGAATATCCATACTGGGGCTTTCTGAAAACGCTGGTGCTGGCAAGGGAAAAATTAAGATTAATATTACTGGGAGCAGAGTATTTGACTGTAGTAGTTAGCTAACTCTGCCCTTGTCTGTATTGACAAAAGTCCCCTGGATCACAAAGGATCCATACAGTCAAGTTCAAAGTGGATGCTGATGTAAATAAGGATCCTAGACTCCTCATGTCTGTCTCCATACATGTATCCATGACAGCACAAATACCCAAATTCATTACTGGGTTTGGGTTGAGTAGGAAAAATGTATTTTGCAGGAAACTGTGATATCTGCTCTGTGCTTTTTAGCAGGCTGCCTTTGTCACTATAACAAAGAACTGCATATTCAGGCTTTCATATATATATATATATATATATATATATATATATATATATATATATATATGTATGTATGTATATAACAGCATATATTTGATTCTATAATGATCCTCAAGTTACCTAAAGTTTCTCTAAAATGAGAAAACTCTTTGGAATTCATTCTACCCAGTTCAGACAGGAGCTATTTTTGTGCCTTTCATGTTGCAATCAATAAAGTAGCATTACTATAATATAGTATTGATATGATAAAAATTAAAATAGCCAGGGCTTAGGATATACTGTCTGAACCACAAGTAAATGTGCAATTTAAACTACAGACAGGACATGAAATACATCAGACATCAAGTTCCACAGAAGACTATTTCCACATTTTCTGTTTAATTCTCATGTAAGGCAACAAATTATTAGGGAGATATAATCATAACTGTCACTCTAGGGCTATATTATTACCCAGGCAAAAGTTGACCTAGGAAAAATGTGCATCAGTGGACATCAAGAATAGTCACCGTGGTAGCAATGATAGTAAGCATAATCAGGTATAGTAAATACCAAAACTGTCAAACTAAAAGTGCCACTTCTATAGCTGAATGTCTACTATGGAATAAATAGGGAAAAAAAAAGCCACATAAAATCCCAAACACAACTGTTTGGAATCTATGTAGGAAAAGAATTTTATAGCAGTGTTATAGTTAACTACAATTATCCTCTCTTATCGTATCTCAAAATGTAAGTGGTAGGTCATGTATATTTTAGGGTGTTCTTTGGGAGGCAAGATGTTGTTGCAAGCAAAGCAATGTGGTTTGAAAAGCTTCCTCTTTCATACACTCATGATTTCTATATTTAATGTATATAATAAATATAATAAATATAATAAATATAATATAATAAATATAATATAATAAATATAATATAATAAATATAATATAATAAATATAATATAATATAATATAATATAATATAATATAATATAATATAATATAATATAATATAATATAATATAATATAATATAATATAATATAATATAATATAATATAATATAATATAATATAATATAATATAATATAATATAATATAATATAATATAATATAATATAATATACCTTCAGTACCATGAGACTATCATTGCACAGTGACGAGGGTAAAAAGCAGGTGATAATTATCTGTGTCTCTCCTCACTATTATGAACATCAGGGTTTTTGGAAACTTTTATGAATCCAATATTATTAATAGCAGAAACCATTGTATAAGTTTCACTTTGATGAGAAAATGGACTCAAGAGCATCTCTAAAAAACTTACAAAAAACCTTAAAGCTTAAAAAAACCTTTAAACTGCTGTTACGTGTGCTAGGGTGAGATGAATAATAGACGTCCTAAAGTACTCACATATGACAATTCTGTCAAAGGAAATGCAGCACCTCAGATCTTTATCTCTCACCACTCTTTTACACTGAGAAATGAGTCTGCCTTCTAGTTAAACAAACACATACAGAAACTCTTGGGTAAGATACAGTGTGAGTTTGAGGAATGACCAATTAGGAAACATAAGACTAAAATAATCCTGCTCCTGGATAAAGATGTCAGCTTTTCTTGTGAAAAATTTAAAAAAGGGGGTGTTCAGTATTTTCCCATTCAGCAATGAGCTCTGCTCCCAAAACCTAAATAAGTCCAAGATTTTTTGTTCAGTGTTGCATTTGATATCCTCTTTGGAGAACCAAACCCAATACATTCTGCTCTTCTCCATGTCCTTCTGTTTTGTCAACATCCTGTATTTTGTCCAGATAGTGTGCAAAACACTTTGCAGTAGGGAAAAGCAATGGCATGAAGTAAATTTGGATTTACTGATCCACAAATAGTTCTTCTGACAAGACTGAAAGCCTTGACTGCAACAGAAAGACAGGAATAGTTTTTACTCAGTATCTAATTTTTTACTTTTCTTCTTGCCATCCCTTTCTGTTAGTGGATTAGATATGCACTTTTATTGATGTGAAGAAATAATAACAATGGTTTGGTGTCCTATCTTTGGCATATCATAGCTTGATATTATCTGATTTTGTGAATTTCATACACTCTAAGTCAAGAATTTACCTATGGATTGGTACCCCTTTCATTAAAAAAAAAAGCAGGGTAGATTACCTGCATGTATATGTGCTACAGTCATCAATTTAATAAAAAAATTATCTTTTACTTCTACATAAATGTTTTAGCTCTCAATCAGTACTTACTTACTCAATCAGTTTGTCAGCTGTCTTTGGGTTGAGTGAATGCATGAAAATGAAAAAGCTACTTTATTTGGGCCAAATCACATGTCATATTAAATTAGGAAAGTGAGCTGCTGTGGAGGAAACATTAATTAAATCATGGAGAACTGTATGCTCAAACTTTGAATGCATTTAGGACTGCTCTAGGGTAAAAAAAAAAGAGAAAACAATCCCATCCTAAATTATATTCAGAAAGCCATAGCTGGAAGCAGACACAATCATAGGCAGAAATCTGTCAACTTGATACCAGTTAGATACCAGCATATTACTAAATGGATTTTGTGTTTATGGCCATGTGAAAGAAAGACAAAATGTCATATATATGTATATATGAATTTATGCATATTTGTAGTAGAAGGGATCAATGTATCATATATCATTATAATACAGGGTGTATTTTTTTTAATACTACCAGAGAGTAGAGTAACAGAGGTCTCTTTCCTAATATTTTTGATCTTTTTTTCTACAATTACAACTAACTTTAAAAGGAAACTTCTCAGTCAAATCCATAGATTCCTTTCAAAAGAAAGAGTTCAAACCCATAAAAGACAAATGTCTTGATTTCAAGCAAGTTCCTGCTGTCAGCATCATGTAAACAACATAACTCAACAGGACCAGCATGTTATGGCCAGTAATAAGGAAAGACTATGATTTATAGGACACGAAGGATGAATGACTCTGTTACTTTACAACGATACCTGTGGAATGAAACATAAAAAAAAAGGAGAGTGCAAAACCAGCTTGAGTTATTGCAAGTGTGCAGTGTTCAAGTTTTCTCTTAGTATATGGGCACAGTTCAATTGCTAAAAAACACATTATGATGAAGGTGGAGGTCATCAAAGATTTACATTCAAAGCCAGCATGTAATTAAAGTGAAGGATTCTGTGAAATTTAAAAGTGATTTAATGTCTCTGCTGTTCAGTCATGAGTAGTAAAGGAATTTAACAGTATTTATCTTTCCCCAAAATATCACGGATTTATAATTTGACTTTAATTTTTATTGTTCAATCTCTTCATAGTAAAGGGTTATTTTGAACAGAGGTTATATTTAATCAGAAAAACAAGAAAAACCCTAAAGAAATCCCAAACCCCAAACTATACTTATCACCAAGTTCACTCTATGCACAGAAATGATTTCTCACTATTTTGGGGACACTGTAAGACTATAAGGAATATTTTTTTCCTTTATTCTTTTTTTTTTTTATGTAAAAGATTTTAAAAGTAAGTGTGAAAATCAACTTTTTATTTTATTTTTTGGTGTTAGGCAAGTCAAAACTGCTAGAAAAGAATTTCAGATCATTCTTAGTGCATTGAAAAAAGACCAAACTTGTGTATCTGAAAATGTATTTTAGCTACAATAACTTGCACTATACCTTTAGGTTTTTATTTATACCTTCTCCCTGGCTTTTATGAAATTTAAATCACAAAATCAGCACCTCTCTGTTAAAAAATTTGTGTATTACAAGAGTACATTCAGTTGACCTTTTTTTGAAAAGGCTATGAAGCTGAGATGCTTTGTGCAAAGTATCTCTGAAGGAATCAGTCATACAAAAGAGGTTCTAAGAATAGTAAAAAATTTTGGTATAGATAATTGTTCTACATTGTTTTTAATTCATGTGCTCTTGTTCATAATGACTAAGCAAAAATCTCTTGTGTTCCTATTGTTAAAAATAAATTTATCTTCAAAAAACTTGCTTTTTTTCAATTGAACAATTTAAAAGAAAAAAAATGCAGCAGATGAGACATGCATTTAAAATGGACATCTGAGAAAAAATATATTCTTTATATACAAAACATGAGGAAAATAACAGTTAGTACTAACTCTACATATGGATTTTGTTATGTTGCTTTACTTTCAGCATGACATTTTTACATGTTTTTGTACAGAGGCCATCACACAGTGTTACCAAGAGATGTTATGACCTGTCCCTGAAGGGAAGGGTAACCCAGGTTCTTGTTAATATATCTCTTGGGATCAGAGCAGATTAGAGTGAAATGACATGGAAATATTGGTGTTTGTAAATAAATGTATGTAGAGTTTATTTTAAAACAATATGGTTGCAATAGAAAGCAGGTATGTAGCTATGTTGGGTTTTTTTTCCCATCAGAAAGAAAAGGAATTAAAAGAAAAGTAAAATAGAAAATAATTGAAAAAGAAAGGCTTTTCATAAGGACAAACTGTTTCTGAATGAAAGTGACAAAGCAATGAAAAGAAGTTAGTTATCTTCAGGACTCAGGAATAGTACAATATTTACCTAATGAAAATTATTTCCTATTTGCAGCCATAAGCAATAAGATCTGCAAATCAAGATTTCTCTCAATCTATATATTTTTATTTCACTTCTAGAGCAATTGGAGCAGGGATTTTTACCTCAGTGAAATAGTAGGAGTTTGATCAAAAGCTTGAAATTCATAATTTAATTTAATGAGCACCATAATTATACTTTTTGCTTCTTCATAAATCTCCTGTTAATTGAAAAATATTCCTGTGTCTATAATCCTTTTGGAAAAAGCTCATCTCTGCTTCCTTCAATATTTGTTGTTCAAGATAAATGATGTGAGCCACGATACAACTAAGCAGAGCCGGTACTCTGATTGGGGTCTCCATTGTGAAGGAGGCTTTAAACAATAATACTTTGCAGATCCTCCAAAGCCATGGAAATATAGTGGCATAAAGCAGTAATTGAAAAGTTCAGTGATACCAACTGGTATAAAAAGCCATCTGGGTAATGAGCAGTTCAATAGGGAGTGAAATCAGTGCCTTGGTACTGGGAAAACATCTCTAATGCCTGCAAATCCTCTATTGCCACATTATTCATTTCCCTCCCTAAAAACACTCTTACAGCTGCTTCATTCATCCTGCAGAAAGTCTCTTTTCCAGATGGTGTGGGTGGCCTACCAGAGGATGTTGCCAAATAATATTCTGTTGCAAGAGGTCCAGGGCTGAGAGAAGCACAAAAGAAAATTGAGTCTCCTCTGAACATGTGGAACACCCTTGTGAAAGATGCAGATTTTTTTTTTTTTTTTTCCACGGAGGGAGCTACTATTCTAGTCTGAAGCATAAAAACATCAGTGAAGGGCTCCAGCAGTTTTCTCTTTGCGCTTGATTCTCAAATTTTGTGTAAGAACGAACTCCCATTGGGTTAGATGAACTAGAGCTGAAGTAGATGGAAATTATCTTGTTTCTTCAGCATCAGTTGGTCTGTGGGGATAAAACCTTTTGACTTTAGTAGAGACATTGAGGCCAATTCTGTGCTAATCTGTACCCTGTGCAATTGCACTGATGCCAACTAGACCAAGCAAGATGCCTGCTCAGGACAGCCATGTCGATGCTCAGTTATGCAATACTTGGGGAGGATTTTCACTTGCCATCGTGCATACAGCTGGGAAGGCTATTCATTAACACTCTTTCTTTCAGAATCCCTCTGAACTCAGGATGTCTCTTCTTTTTGGAGTGGTGAAAAAACAAGTGCACTATTATTACAGTTGTTGACACTGTCTTTTATGGGTATGAATAGAGATTATTTGGACAGCAGCAGTAAATGATGTGCAGTAAATCCATCAGGCCAAATTGGCAGAGATCATTAACTAAAGAGACAAGAGCGTTTTTCATCTGAAAATAAAGGCGCACAATGTGGTAGCTATTGTTGTTGTTTGCATGGGGAGACACTTTTCATGGTTTTGATCCCTGAACATGAGTGGGGGAGCATTTAGTTGCAGGATGCCTTTTACAGAACACACATTTTAAAACAACAAACATTTGTCCTGGTAAAACAAATGACAGTTTCTGTAATTATTTCTTCATGTGCCACTGAATGCTCAAATGAGGAACTCCTTATCTTCTGCTACAAAACATCCATCTAGTGATTACCCCAGCTCCAAGACTTCAGGCCATAATGTTCTTTAGTACAACATGCAGTGTCCCATAATTTGTATATTGCTGGATTTTACTAATCTTTGATACAGGGGGGACCTTTTAGCAGCACTGGGACTCTACTTCCAGACATTTCCTATTACAAAATGAAGGCACTTGATTAAATAGGAAAGAATCTGCCAGCAACCAGGTCTATTATTCATTTAACTGAAAGAGCTGCTGGTTTTCATCTTTTTCTAACTTCTTTTGGGCTGGAGCCTGCTTCAAAAAACTTGCAGTTCTGACTATCACTTGAGAACATATTAATTGCATAAGTTTTGGAATACTAAGGATGAAAATTAATTTTATTTTTTTATCTGCACTTAAAATAGACGTAGAGGGAGGAGGTCAAATGTTCATGATGCACCATTACATCAGTGCAGCAAACTCTGCTTGATCTTGTTCCAGCCACACGCTGGTTACTGACTCCCCTACTAGAAATTAGAAATAATTATCTTTGTAGCTTAGTCATATCTCCAAGTATAGGAAATCACACCACAACAGAGACTTTATAGGAAGTACATTTATCTTTTGTCAATTTTTAGCTGAGCAAATTTCTCATTTTTGTCAGTCGTGTAGCTACTCTAGCAAAAGATGCAGACACAGAGCAGGTCCGAGGAGCTAACACTGCAGCTGGGGAAAGAATCCCAAGGGAACAGAGCTCCTTCCGATTTGCAGAGCTGATCTGCCTGCCAACAGCTTTTCTGCGGGATATAGCAAATTGCCTGCAGGAGGTAATTCAAGGAAAAAGCTTGTTTAATTGTGTTTACCACCTGTAGGTAAATATATACATATTATTCATTAGTAAATGACCCTACTCTCATTATAACACACTAACCCTAAGATAAATGGTTGCTCAGGAGTCTTCATGTAGTACCTCATTCAGTGACTACTCTATAAAGCCCCTTTTAATTTTCCCCTGTAATTCGACTTGATAGTAATTCATTCTAAGCAATTTTCTTCAATCCATTTTCTGTTATAGGAAACAAGTTTGTATAATGGTGTTCTTGTTCTTTGTGTCATTCAGACACTTGAAAATGTCAATCTGCTAATGTTCGGTTTTTTTGTCATTAGATTTTTTTTCTCTACCGTTTCTAATCACCAATAATATTTCTTTCATGCAGTTCAACACCTATTTAAGTGCTTCCTCTTTTATTCCTTTGGAACAGAAGGAATGAGTGATTAGAAACACGTATTAATTATCCTTGTACAGATGAGAGGGTAAAACCAAACATAGGCTTTAGAATAGCAGATGGAATTAAATTAAGAACTTTCATCACTCATCCTTCCATTTTGAACTGCTGTCTAATATGCTAAATAAAAATTCAAGTCATTCAAGCAAAGTTTTAGTTTCTTTCTTAAAATGATACTTGCTTCTAAATTTTTATATTGTATTTAAAAAAACTATCTTAAGGATGTTAAATTTTTACGAGGTTCAAAAAGCATCAAGTCATCCTGTGATGTGGGCCATCTCCTACTAGAAACTCACATAATACACAAAGATGTAGGTATACAACAAAATAAAAATATCCACTTACTTCTGAACCCAGGATTCCAATAATAATTGGCTCCTTTCATCTCAACGAGAAATAGAAGGGACAGAAAATTATTTTAAATCCAAAACTATGTAAAAGTTGTTTCCCAAGATCAAAAATGTTACTTAGTTCCACAGTCATCAAGAATAAATCCTCAAAAAATAATGTGCAAAAAAAACCCTCTCGGTAAAATTCCGTTTCTCATTATCTTCCTCAGTAAAAAACCAATAACCACATCAAATAAATATAATATGTAAGTCCCCACTGGACATGAGCACCAAATTCAAAGAGTTTACAATATTTAGGATAGCTGAGGCTGCAAAATGAGAATTATCAGTAAGCTCAGAATATTGTGATTTTCATTTCTCTAGGGAGTGCACTACAGGAAGGTAACCTGTAGTTTCTCCTCCAGTGTGCCAGCCTCCTAAGCTTTGTACAAGATTTCTTTTTTTCCCCCATTCAAGTATTAGCACAGCTGAATGGAGAATGTAATTTATATGTCTTCAGATACAAGAGAAGCAGTTAAGCCCACCATTGTGCCTGACTCATTGCTCTAGAACTATAATTTCCAGTTACAAAATGAAAAGCACAATACAGAAACAAAAAGGTACAAGGCAGGATCCTCACTATATATACTGAGTTCTCCCTGAAACAGAACTAAGGCTCAGTACTACAAAGGAAAGTGTACATGAATGACCTTGATATCAGTACATTTGCAAGGTCATCCTCATCTCTTTTTTTAAATTTATTTTGTCTTCCTTTTGGACAAAGTCAGTAGGTTTTATATCTCCAGAGCTGCAGGCTGCTGCTGGCACAAGGGAGGTTCAGGCTTCCTGGCTCTGCACACCAGCTGACTGACTGTGGTTATATACACTTCACCTCAGCAAAGCTCAAAGCACACTGCTCCTAGTACAGCAAGACACTGCACCTGCATATCTGCACCCAGCACCCAGATTCAGCCCAGCTGGCATACCAGAAATTCTGCTGCTGACAGGTGCTTCCATCCTTTCCCTCTCTAGATTTCAGTTCCAGATGTTGATTAAGTAGCTCTTTCAAAGTCACATATGTTCTGTGTTTCTGGCTCTTTATACAGACTCTGAATATTTCAGTTTAGTAATCTGACCTTTTTAGCATAATCCCAAAATGGGCTTTGCATTATCTTGTAACTGATCTTTGTTTTCATTTAGGATCAAGTTGTTCATAAGCAAAAAAACAAAAAATATAACACTTATTACATCTTAGAATGGAAAAATAACAGATGCAATGAGTTTCTGTTTAAAGATAAAAAAATTAATAAGTGGTAAGGTACACATAAGCAGCTGAGGTACCTTAGGCTACTTGTCACAGAATTCACATAATTACTAGGTTGGAATAGACCTTCAAGATCATAGAGTCCAACCCATGCCCTAGAACCTCAACTAGACCATGGCACCAAGTGCCACATCCAGTCTTTTTTTAAACACATCCAGGGATTGTGACTCCACCACCTCCCTGGGCAGACCACTCCAGTACTTTGGAAGTCAAAAGTGGCCACTGTCAAAGACACATTACCCACCAAGATGGTCCTTTATGTTATACAATGCAGTAAATTTTCTCTTTTATAGAGGGTTTTACTACAATTTAACACTCTTATTCCCTCTTTTTCCTTTATTTTTATTTTCACTTTTCTCAGAGTAGTTGTATCAAGTCTATTGTAAATGAATTTGCTGTTTCACAGTCTTTCATCTACAAAGGCACAGCAAAACATTTCAATATTTATTTCTTTATTCTGAGGTCACACCCTTTATTTTCTGACTTCCCTTCCTGAAAATTTAAATCCTAGAATTACAGTGTTTTATCTGCACATTAATATAAGAAGAAGGACGAATCTGTGAAATAAAATATGGGAGCATATGAAGTATAAAAAATGAAAGGGATAAAGTGATTTTTTATTTTTAAATGGGGAGTCATCCTATATACAGAAAATATTGAAATGAAAAGATGCATTGGTACAAATATTTAATAAAATAATATATCCTATGCTCCCTATTTAGAATAAAAGTATCTAGAAAACCTATGGTTCATAGTGAATTATGTCCATTTATATTACCAGATGCTGTTACTTTTGAAATGTAATGGCCCCATAAGTTACCTGAATCAGTGTCCCATCTAGTTTGATCTAATTGCTACCTCCCATACTGGGACATTCCTTTAAGTTTTTTGGAAGAATGTCACAATATTAACCTGCACTAATCAAGTTTCCAAAATTAGAACTCCCTTAGAAGTGAGGTTAAAAGAAACCATCCCAGAATATCTTTGTCACAGTATTTTCCAGTCCATGTGTAAGGAATTTTTCAGCTACAACTTGTTTCCAAGTTCATACAAACTCATCAGAAAAAAACCCAGATCTGTGCTAATCCTTAGAATAAAATGTTTCATAATTTCTTCAGAAATGTTTCCGAAAAACACATCAAATATTCCATGAGTTCCTATCTGTTCATCAACCTTTAAGATTCTGGGGACTCAAAATAGTTGAGAGGATTTCTAGTGTTGAAAATAATACAACAAAAAACTGGCACTTGTTATTTTGAGTAAGTGCTGACAAATTCAATATGATAAAAGTCAAACCTGGTGTTTCAATAGTGGTAGTAGGATGAATTTGAGATGTTATAATGCACAATGCCCACAAAATTTCAGGATGTTAAAAGAATGAGATCAGGAATAGCCAAATACAAACTAAATTCCTCAACCAAAAAAGAATTCAGCCTGAAGAGGTTCTTTTTAATTTCTCCCAATACTTTAAAAAGTGATTATTGTGGGTATTTTTTGGGTCATTTTTTTCCTTTGTAAATGAAAACAATCATGGTTCATATCTTCTCCGTAAGGAGAACTCTATCTCAATCACCTTTTAGTATAATTTTACATTTCAAAATAAGGTAATGAGATAATGAGAAAAAACACTATTAATGTTTCATGAGGCTGAAAAGCCTGACTAATTTACAAAACAATTTATTCATTTTCACTATTATTTTGAGATTATCTCATTTTCACTAAGTTTAAAAAAAAAATTATTATTCCCTAGTACATTTTCTATTGGTTAGAATAACTACTTTCCCTTTCTGTGAATGAATAGGTTTCCATGAACTGAAATTTTTAAAAGAACCTTCAGCTTTTAAAACAACTTTATTGCATTTTTATATTTTCTTCTGTCCAAGGTTTCTAAGTAAAACAACTTATTTGCTATGCACTTCTTAAATTACCCAATTGAAATTTAGTGGGGTATGTTAATGTGCTGATTTTTAAATAAGACAAGGGCTCAGAAAGACCATATTAGTTTAAAAAGGGAGGAAGTTATTTCTTAAGTAGCTCTTTCAAATGGGAAGGAATAAAAGTCCTTGCAATCTTTGTAGAAATGTTTTTGTTTTTTTTTAAATGTCTGATCTTAGTCATCTTTAAGGATTTTCAAGTGTCACCCATGAATAAAACAATACTTGAAAGAATTTGAGGTAATTTTTAATAATAGGTAACTTGATTGCATTATGTATCTGAGGAAGATTTAATAGATAAGAGAATGAAAATTCATGCAAACCTTAATGAAGCAGAGAAAGTGCAATGTCAGCTGGAAATCAACTGATTATTATTGTATGTTAGAAGGAACTAATTAATTCTGTATATTTTTTTATTCAGTAAAATGTATATTCATCCTGGTATAAATCAAAATTTACTACCCAAACCAGGAACACATAATTAAAATTTTATGGTAACAGATTTCTGTGTTATATGCATTTTCTGTGTTGGAAGCTCTGAGATGCTTTGGGAGGATGAGGAATGCACTGGGATACCTAATGCCATGGATCCAAACATCACACTCCTTAAGGACAGACCCATTTTAATTATTCACTATGAGCTAGACCACTGGGAATGACAAACAAAAACCTCTGAACGATCATTTTTATTTGGCAGCTCTTTTATTTGTATACTCCAAAAGATTCTAGGTATGGACCAAGATCCAACTGCAGGAGCAGCTGTTCATGAAATTCCTCCTAATCAACTTATCATGTAGATAAGAAGGTGAGACATAATGCATAGAATGCACTTGGGGCAATCACAAGAGGCATGAACTTGACATGACAGTTAAAGACAAAGGAAAGGAGGTTGTTAAAAATCTAAATGGCCTAGATATTTCTAGCTGGAAATGTGAATACTTCTCTAGGGAGACTACTGCAGAATTTTTATGTGATTTACATGTGAGGACCTACACTGTACAGGAAAGTGTGAAATTGTCTGCAGTCTTGACTCCCAAATAATAAGTGAGGAGGTTGGTAATAAGGAGAGACTGTGTAGAAAAAAATCAGACCTCCAGGGTGAGTTTGAGTTGATGGTGGAGTTACAAGATGGGAGTGGCAGATGCGTGATTCATTCTCTAGACGTAATAGATGAAATGGGCAGTGGATGAAAAAGAGATTTTATAAAGACAAAAAGATCCAGGACAGAACCCTGTGAGAGCCCACAAAACAGATAGAGGAGCAACTGCTATAATACATTCTGAAGGAATGGTTGCATACAGGAGGAAACATTGCAGAAGGCCAAGGGACTGAGGATAAAGTCACTGCAGGCTGAAGAGGATGCAGAATTCTTACACATGCCAGGCATTTCCAACAGCTCAACAGCTGTATTAGAAACATGAATACAGCTAAGATGGAGAAGTTCAGCTGGGAATGTGGTGAATGTGAGACCTGCATTAAGAGATGTGAACCAGGAGAAGTCAGCATGAGAATTTCAACACAGATGTTTTGTACCCTGAGCTAGGAAACCCTGAAATCAAGAGCTACCAATGGAGAAGGCAACATAGGGAAATTCACAAGAAAAGGCAGAGAACTCCTGGGGAGCTGTCAGTACTGGTGATGGGTGCCTGGTGAAGGGAAGAAGGACTCTGAAGATGAAGCAGAAACAACACAAAAGCAACAGCTGGGAGCAAAGGACTGAATGGGTACCACCTCCCTTTCTTCAGCCCAACTACACAAACCTCAGCAGGGATCCTATCTTAATCTTGCATGTGCACAGTATTAAATGAAGCTTTCCAAGTAGAAGAAAACTACAATAAAAAATAAAAAAAAAAAAAAAAAACCACCAAAAAAACCAAAGAGAAAGTCAACAGGGAAGCAAAAATATATGGCTCAATAGGGATAAGCAAGACTGCTTTTTGCCAGTTTTCAAATTAATGAGATTAGACTAAGAAGCAGAAATTACAAGCCAAATGGCCTAATATCATCTATAATATCATTCTTATAGGGAGAGAGTTTAACAACAAATGACTGCTGTTAGATGTAGATATTAAAAATTGTAGCATTTCTATGATTTTTCTTCTCTGTGTGCACAAAGGTAATTTTCCTTCTTTTATTTCTTTTGTTCAGGGCATTCTCTAAATGTACTGCCATTGTTACAGTTGTTCCCTCAGACACAGATATGTAAGGTGCATTGGATCCATGGCCAGACCCATGGATCCAATGCATCCATGATACAATTCCCTTCCCACTGTTACTGCTGGAGGGAGAATGGCCATGAGGGAGCAGAATGATGCTAAAAAAAGCAGAAGTCACCTCTTCAACCTGTGCTCAGATCTACTGTGCTCAGGGAGCCAGACTTACACTTAGAATGCTGACTCTCTCAACTGTTCAGACCTCTGGCAGTCCTGGGTCTGTTCAAATTTATTTTCACATTAGTGAAAATCAGACACCATGCTTTTCATCAGACACCATGCTTTATCATGTTTATTTCAGTTTTATGCTTTTGTTTATTATCGTGGCTTTTCATTTGTAAAGCCTAAGAAAAATTTATTTAAAATATCCACATATGTACACATACACAGAGAAATACTCCACAAAATTTGACTTGCTGAATTAATTAAATATTTGTTTGAGTTTCTCTCTTAAAAGTTTGCTAACAGACTCTTGGAAAGCTGCATACAATTTTATATTTTTTTTTATCTTGACAAAAGCATAGCCAAGTTTTGTAGCTTCTTTTCAATCTCATCTTCTCCAAAGTACTTTGATACTGAGGATTGGAAGTGTCACTTATGAATTTATTCTCCCCCTAAAAAACTATTTGGTCTTATTTTGTGTGTTTTCTTCATTTCTCAGGCACTAAAATATGTAAGTTACACAAAATAAATTTCAATTTAGTTTAAGTAAGGGTGTTTTTATCTGAGACCTTATTTCCTGAAAATTCAGGCTTTGCAGTTCATTCCTGATGAGATGAGACCTGAAATATTGTTTTTAGCTCTCATTACAGATTTACATGGATTTAAAAGAAGAGTGACCACATTAGGCGGAATCTTCTTAAATGAGCTGAATTCCTTCTGTTAAGTGTCATAGCTACTTTATCTCACCTATATTAGAACATGGTACAAGTGAAATAAAATTAATAAGCTCACATTGCATAACATCCATCAGAGATATCTTTGCAGTGTCCATGTCATACTCAGGTCTGTGGTCAGACTGATCAAGAAAATTTAAGGCCCCTATCTTCTTCTGGTTAATAGACATTCTAAAAATAGGGGGAAAGTAACCTCAAAATAACCCTCAAAATCAAATACATCTCTTAAATTGCCAGGATGTGAAAATACCAAATGACCAAACACAGGCATGAAGTTTATAATGTGTTGGAAATCTGCATCCTGACACAATGAATAATGGCAGGCAGCTACTTAAAAACCAAAATTATGAAGGTTTCTCTGGCAGTTTGCCCTGTTCCCAACCGACCAACCCCAGTCACCTCGTACCCTTCTACAGGAAATCAAATACTCTGAGATTTGTTCTGTGGCTATATTGGAAAACCTTTATGGCATAAGACTTCTGATATCAGTTATATATTTCCAGTGTTTGTTTATAGGGCATTTTATGAAGTCATAAAACAGACTGTAGGTGCTCTGGCAGAGTTGCCAAATTTACTGTGACAGCTAATGTGCTGCAGTGTGATCCATTATTCACTTCTGGAACAGGCTTAAAATGAGAAGGAAAAAAGGCTCTGTAGTTTAGTAGAAAGTTTCCTGAGATTAGAGTTGTATGAGAGTAGAAATTTAAATTGTACATATTCTAACTGCTATTTAAGTTTCCAAGCCATTCATCAGAGATACTATTTAGAATGTCCATAAGACATCATTTAAAATAGTTATTTAGAGTAATTAATTTATTTTGCATTATTTTTCAAGTAATTCTTTAAACTTTACTCTGAAAATCTTCTCCACCAGGCAGAAGTAGTACTTGTTGCAAATGAAAAATGCCCTACTTTCAAGAAACAAGTTGTGATTTTATTGTCAAAATAAATGCCTGATAGTGGGGCAGCACTCTGGTAGAGTGGGACTGACTTCAAGGGTGGCATTAAAAAGACATAAGCCAGAAATACAAGGATGGCTAATTGATTTTCTGTGCTTTTTAGAGGCATGTCTCAAAGAAAATGGCCTGCCACTTGCAGGAATAGATTTCCTTTATAGTTACCCTGACCCTTTTGCAGCAAATCCATGAGGAGAGAGCGGCAAAAAATTAATTTTCAGGATCCTTAAAAAGGCAGTTGCATGTACAAAATGCAGGGGAGATCATTATTACAAATTCTGCAAATGAGGTCTTCAATCACTTTTCAACCCTATTCAGCATGAGAGGAGGGCTGGACACAGAGCAGCAGCACCTGGCTGGTGTGCCTGTGTCTGTAACACTGGGAGCCTCCAATTGACACTGAGGTCCAGTTACATCTTGGGAACCACACAGAAAAATTGGAAAGATAAGAAAAGGTAATACACACACTCTCAAGGATTGCAGCTAAGAAGAGGAATTTCATTGAATCAGTTGGTATTGTGCTGCACCGTGCTGTAGTAACAAAGTTCACTGAATTCTCCATTGAAACAGAGAACACATTGATGTTTGCAGTTGATGCAGGAAGAGAACTTTTAAAATTTATTTGTGAGACAGCAGGAACATGGGTTTGCAGTTAAGGCATGGGATATGGTCTTCCTTCACCACCACCTTCTCTTCATTTTATTAATAAAAAGCCTGAATCCCAGCCTCCATCAGGACTGAAGAGATGAGTCAGAATATCCTGGATGTTCCCACATGGTTACAAATATCAGCCAATCACAGAGGAAAAAACACCCTAGAAAATCCCAAGCTTTCCATATTTATCTGGATTATGAATACATGACTACAGAAATAGAACCATAGAATTACAGAATCACATTTGGATTGGAAGGGAACTTAAAAGTTATCCAGATCCATAATGGGCATATGCCTTCTGCCAGACCAGGCTGCTCAAAGTCCCATCCTGACTGCCCTTGAACATTTCTAGGGATGGGGCACCCACAACTTTTCTGGGCAACCTGTTCCAGTGCCTCATAAACCATACAATAAAGAATTTTTACCCAATATCTAACTCAAATCACATTCTTTCAGTTTAAAACTGTTTTTGTGTCCTATCACTCTCTGTCTAGATAAGTTTCTTTCCAGCTCTTGTGAGCCCCTGGCCACCACAAGGGCTCCCCAGAGCCTTTTCTTCTCTATGTTGAACAGCCCAACTCTCTCATCCTGTGTTCCTTGGAGAGATGCTGAAGCCCTCTGATCGTCACCATGGCGTTCCCCCACACTCATTCCAGCAGCACAGTGACATGTGGAAAGTCAGGAGCTGTTATTTGCCATGGAGTAGCCCAGGAGAAGGCTTAGACTTGTGTATGCATTCTTTTCACTCACCTGCAGGTGACAGTTTAATGACAATACCACTGAGAGGAATTCCTGGCAGTCAAAGCATACATCATCCCTGTCTGTTGAACATCTCTGAGTGGGTTCCTCATCTGCAAAGTAATCAGGGGCCTTGCTGCAGTTTGAGGCAGAGGTTTCTGCACAGAAGTGACACCAAAACACATCACTGAGGACTGGACATGCAGTTTTCCTTAGCAGGATATGTAGGGATGTGTTGCTGTGCTCCTCATTTGTGAAAGCCACAGAGTAGAGATAAAAAGGATATGGTAGTTCAAAAAAATGGTTTTCCATGAATGCCAGAATGAGGATGTTATTGGATTGTTATTGTTCATTTAAATAATTGAGCAATCCATAGTTCCCTTGTTAATGGTTAAGAAGTCACATCACACAACACCTGCAGTTACCAGCAGCCAGTTACAGGTACAGCATGACAGAAAGTCTAGGCCCAGGAGATGTGCACAGCAATTCAAATTTCAGAGATAACACCAGTAATTTATGAGCTGATTCATACACAAGGTGGTTGACAAATCTCAATTTTCCTTAGATCCTTCACAGGAAAGCTGGTGCTGTTGTTGGAGGCTCTCACACTGGGTGGGGCAATGTAGAAGTATAATTTTCCTACATTGTTACTTTCAAATTGAGTAAATCAGAGAAAACTCACATCAAGAAGGACAGATATGGTTATGTCCTTGGTGCATGTATGTATACAGACCATGTCCAGCAATGGTGCTGGTCTGAAATTACCTGTCAGACTGAGTTATCAATAACCTGCAAATCAGTAAGCCATTTAAAAATTCCATTATACTGCAGAGAAAATAAGCTAGATATAAAAGCTCCAATTGTTTGGCTCCAGTTCAAAAATAAATAGGAAGAAAAAATAAAACTGAGAAAGCTACTTAAATTCGGTTTATATAAAACATGCATAAGCAATGAAAATTTAAGTCTGGTCTTAACATCAGCTCTTCTCCCTTCATTATAGAGGAAGGAACTGACTCAGAAGTGAACTGTATTTAATGTAGCCATATACAAGAACAAGAAGTGCAATGCCCTAAAGAGGCCCATATGAAGACTCTGAAAATCTTTTGGAAATGCAGATGTGATTTTTACAAAAACGTTATTAGGCTCTGTTACTGAAAGAAAAAATACAAAGACTTCAGTGTGTTATGGAATGATCTTAAAATCCTATCAATTGCTTCCCATGTCCATATTTTTTTGCTGTTTCTTTTTACATATTTAATTTTTAAATGCTAGCTTCTGTGTGTAGTGGGGGTTTTGAAGATGCAAGCAGCTAGCACTCAGATTTCTAAAAAGAGAAATTCAGGATTTTGAGTGATAAGTAAATTTTCTTTCATTAAAATGTTATGCTCCCTTATAGTTCCTTTATTTGTATTCCTTTCCTTCCGGCACAAGCTCTTGCAGAAAAAATATTTGATCAGGATAACAATAACTTAATTTTAGACTGTACAGCTTAAAAAAAAAAAAAAAAAGAGAGGAGGAACTCAATACATTCATCTAATTCATATCACATAATACCCTCCCTTGAAGAACTACTTTTATGTAGATTTCTGCCAAGTTCACCATTGAAAACCTACTTTTAAATTCCTGTCAGGTGCTTTCTGCTTGAAGGGCTCCAGTGTGTGGGTGGCTGTTTTTTTCTTGTATGTGCCATGATGAGTCTCCTCCTCAGAGAACTGGGGGAGGAGAGACTGTTTTTCCTCTTTTCATTTCACACCACATTTGCAAAATGAGAGACAAAATGTTCTTCCTCCTGAAAAAAACTGTCCTGGAAAATTTAAATGTTTCAGGAAAAAACCCTATCAATCTAGTTTATGTGCCAGCAATTAATATCATACTACTAATCTTCTATTAATGTCCTGATAATTTGGATTATTGTGTAAAAATCTGCAATTTGGATCTGTTTATGTTTTCTTCTTCTAGATGAGATGAAAGAAGGTAATTTCATTTTATCTACCTGGAAAGCACGAGGCAATATTCCCTGACTTTGGGTCTTAATGGGATGGAAAAATTTTAAAAAACCTATTGACAAACAATGAAGTTTATAAAATTTGATCACACACAGTTTTCTAAGTAATGTATGTTGTTGCTTTTTTATTTGTTTTATTTTATCTTCAGAACAGATTAAATGTCATGGTAGTATGATGTGTGAATTCCACTTGGCAGAAGTCTCTGTAATAACATACCCTTTAAGGGGAGAAATCTTTCTCTATAAATGAGCGTACAATGGAAAATATGCAATTGGAATTTTTAAAAATATTTCCCTTTCAAGCCAAGGGACATCCCAGCCCCAGCTCAAGTAGTTTTCATACTGAGGCTCTGAATGGGGAGTCACATCAGGGTATCCCAGCATCAAAAAGGGTGCAGTTTCAGGAGCCCTGTGCTCCCTTTGCACTGAATAAGGTTGCAAAGAGTCTGCCACTGCTCCTAGCCAGGTCATTGTGCTTTATTTGATCAGTCATGGTCAGAGAGCCCAACACTTTTAATTTGCTTCATGCATAATGCTTGCTGCAAGAATTAAGCTAGTTGCATAAAGGGGAATTATAAACTATACTGCCATCCCTTTAATGACAGGTTTTTTTGGTTTTTTCAGTAGTAGAGAAAGCTCTGTGATATGTATTTATATCACAGTAAATGCGTAGCATTATTATTCCTTGTGCAGTTACATTTTAAGTTGCAATTTAACAAGTTAATGGGGTAGAAGGAAAATGAGCCTCAAAAAGGTCAAATTTAGAAAAGGTGAAAATCACATATTTTTTCAGTTCTTCTGATTCAGAAACTGAAGCCATGTTAATTATCCTGTGCTAACTGTGCTCCTTACCTCTGCTGATTCTGAACAGTGAGCACTTGTTCATCAAAAGAGATGCTGTTGAGAATTGCCTGGGTGTGAAGAGCTGTCAGCACAGCAGAAGGTAAATGCACAATTCCCTTCTGCTTGTAAATTACTCAGGGGTGGATTTTGGGTCATAATTTTAAAATAAGGGAGTCTTGAGTGTTACCATAGGTAACCTACTGCTGCTATCAGAGGAAGGTATTCTATGTGGGTCAGCTTCTTCCCACTGCATTTCACCCCATTGCTCTTTTTGTCTGACTGGCTCTTTCTCTGGCAACCTCCCAGCTAGAGGGCTGAGCACTGCCTGCAGCTCCTTCTTTATCCCCCTCTCCCACAGTCTGAGCTCCCTCCTGGTTTCACCAAGCACCATGTACTCTCAGTCGTGCCTTATTTATATTTTACTGTGCAATTTGCTGTTTGTTTGTGGCATGCTTTTGAATGCCTAGGCTGTTCATGAAAATAAGGAGAAAAAGTCCTGCCTCATTGTCTCTGTTCCTTAATCAGCACTGAAAAGATTATGAAAATCTCATGGGTTAGCTACAAGAAGCTGGGCCAGCAATGTGTGTGCTTTCTTATAGCAGGCTTGAGAGTTGGAGACATTCTTCTCCTAATTAAGGAACATAAACTCTGCTACCTTAATTACAGCAAGACACAAAATATAAAGACATAAGCACCTACATACTGATACAGTTGTGTACACCTGAGGGAATGCATTTATGTCACTGGATAGAGAAGGGAAAAAATCATACCCTCTGACAAAATGTGCTGGTGCATAATCCTCCAGAAGCCTCAGGCTCTTTCTTCCCAAACAGCTGCCTCTGTCTCTCCCTGCTTGATGCAAACTGCAGCCTTTCAGTATGAGGATTGGGCTCCCCTAGATATCACCTGCAGAGCACAAGGATACTGGTGGATGCATATAAAGGCCCAGGTGACGTGAGGATGGTGATTACTAGGTTAAGCCAAGAGAAAAAACATGGACACTTGAGCTTTGCTGCTCCCCAGTGCTAGGGAGGGGGCCTAATAAGGTAGGGAGCAGCAAGACAGATATTGGCAATTCTGTCTTGATGTGAGCCTAAGACACTACTGGAGCAGAAAAATTTTAGGCTCTTCATCCTTCCGTATGGAGCCTCCAGTTAAAGATGTTGCAGGGGCTCAGATTCAGCCATGCAGTGCTGAGCTCCTTCAGTGAGAGCCACCAGACCACAGGGGAGCACTCATCCCACACACCCCCTTCCACTGCAGGACAGAAGATGCCTGACATGGGCACAACTGGACTTGGGTGGCATCTGTGCCTGGCCCCAGCTGAAAGCTCAGCAGGGAAACCCCCCCACCCCATGTAGAGGGTAAGTGCAAGGACACTTTTCCCTGTAGTTAATGCCATGAAGGTGTGCTTGGGAAAATCAAGTGCTTCCTTGGGCAGATGCTAAGGGGGTGGGAGCACCTTCCTGGGGTGCACTGACAGCTTTGGTCCTCTCCTGCACTACAGTTTAACATAAAAGCAAGTGGCAGCCTGCTGGTTTTGTGTCTCTCCAGGCACAGAGAGCTACACAGGACAGACCAAGCTGACCACCAAGGGAATTCATTCCCTCTCATTGCTACAGCTGGGCTGCCTGGGATGCACAAGGGACAGTAACTCAGCAGGGTCTGCTCCCACAAAACTGCTGTGTTCCTCAGAGGCCAGCAGGTATCAAACAAGGACAAGAAGAGCCCGCTTCTGTTGTAGTAGCTGAGGGAGGACTTGATCAAATCCAGATATATTCAACACATCAGAGGATTGCACCCATGGGATGTTCAAGGTCCCAAACCTGATTTTAAATGATGTTTGCCCGTTTGTGGTACTGAAACTCTGGGAAGGACATTTAAAACCTGCCAGGGATTTTAACAATTACCTCTCCTACTATATTTTACCAGCTCTTATATTGCAATATTGTTGCTGTAATAGCATGGTGTTGTGCCTCAGTATGTTTTGAGATGTGTCTGACAAGTGGGTTATGGGGTTAATTGTATTTTAGAAGTGTTTTCTTTAGCTGCTTTCAATTGATGATACAATCTTTCTCTTAACAAAAAAAAAATTATTGTCCCCTCTTCCTCTCTCATTTTCTGAATAGCCTGTTCAGAGGAAGTGCATGTAGAGCTCTCATGCACCTTGCCAGAGCCTTATCCCAAAGTAGACATTATCTGTTTTGGGATTAATGATAACAGTGAGAAACCCTCTAAGCACTGACCTTTATAAAACCAATCTGGTATATTGCAAGAGGTATTCTAGTGAAGGCTTTTTCTGTAGAAAAATTAATGATGTCTCACTGTGAAAAAATCAAAATAGCCACTCTTAATTCAGCAGGACTATGAAGGCAAAGAAGGGCAGCTATAGCAGGATCTGGCACACAGGTGGGCTCTTAAGGGTTTCTCAAACTGAATTTTAGGAAGTTTAATCGACCTTCTTTGTTATTGCTGTTCAGGAGGATCTTGGATGGTATTCATGATAAAGCAAAGTTTCATATGGAGAAATAATGTAGAGCAATAAATGTGTCTCTCACCAGAGCTATTAGACCCTTCTTGAATGTAGAAGCACCTTTAAAACAAATATTCCCAGTTGTGATGAAGTCATCTAGTTCAACATATTACTCACATAACTGGTTTTGAACATACACTCACAATGAATCTCCAAAGAGATTCTTATTTGAATATGTGGTTTCCTAGCTCGATGCTGTTTCTGGAAATATGCTTAGCACATTTATTATTTATCTTAGTAAAAAAAAATCTTCTGTATTTCAAGGCAATTCATGGATATTGTATGCACCTGTAGTTCTTATTTTAAAGAAATATTTCACCTGATGCTTCAAATATTAAGAATTATGCAAATAGATAGCCATGAAAATGAAACTTCTTACAGCGACTAGGCAGGTCAGCTTAAGCATGTCAAGGAATTAATTTTCTCCTCTGAGAGCTGTAGACCTGAACACCATCTAGCATGGGAGACTCATTGGTGGATGTAGGCACAGCAGATTTTATATTACTGAGTGAGTAACAGAGCTGTGGCACCAGCCAGAGGTTAATAGTTCCTCAATTTGATCCCACCTTGAGAAGCATAATTAAAATAGAAAACTGCTGTAAGTCTTTCTAGAGGAATTTCCCAGGTGAGTTGAGTTATTGGCTTCATGTGCACATTTGCATAATTTCTCCAGTTGTCCAGCTTATGGCACAGTAGAGCCAGGCCTGGATTTTCTCTATTGGTTGCCTATAGCTGTTCTCTGATGTGAAGGGGCACAGAGAGCAGGAGATCACCTGTCTCTCTATTTTACAAAGCTCAGGTCAAACAAATTCCCTTATTCTTGGGATATTCCCAGCCTGACAAAGAAGCAGATATGGCATAGTCCAGGCTTCAGATCTTCTTTTTTGCCTTGAATGGAAGTGAGGTTTATATAAACCAGATTTATTTTATGTATTTTTATCTACATCTATATATCTATTTACACCTACATAGATAGATGCATATACACATATAGACATAAATATATATATTTATATGTTTGTGTGTCTGTCTATCTATCTATCTATCTATCTATCTATCTATCTATCTATCTATCTATCTATCTATCTATCCATCCATCCAACCATCCAAGCTTCTCCTCCTGAATTCCTCTTCCCCTGCAGTATAATAAGCAGAGAGCAGGGGATCTGCTGAACAGCTGCTCCTGGTCAGAAATGGGTGTTCAAATACCATGTTTCAGACCACATGGACTGGTAATACAATAATTCCTGCTGAAAATCCAATTTATGTAGTTGTTATTTCAGTCCTAGTGATTTCATTGGCACAATCATCATTAACTAAATCATTCTCTGGATGTTATTTCCTGACTGGTTCCCCTTTTCTACAGTAAGACTTTGGAGTAAAGTTTGTTGAGCAGCCATTTAGATTAAAACAAATTAGGACTAAATGGTTGTGTATGCCCAGAATTTACACTTGTATATACTTGTAGATGCCATAAATAAGTCTGTCTCCTAGTGTGTATAAACATAAATATATAGAACATGTTAATGCACATCTTGAGATGAAAAATTCTAAAAACAAGAAGTGTGAAAGAGGAAAAGAAGTTGTTACCCAGGAATCACAAGATTCCATGCTCTCTCAGAGGGAATGTGTTGCTTGTGCAGTATTTAAGGCTAACAGAATATGCAGTATACTTAGCATTAAAATGAATGAGATTTATGGCTATAAATCAGTGCTCTTTAAATGCTGCCTTATTTTTAACAGGTCTCACACATCCTTTCACTAAATCATCTGAGAACACACTCAAAAAGCTGGTATATTTTAATCAGCTAGAGTCAACTGCTGGAAGATATTTCAATTTTGGTGGGGTGTCTCAAGCCAAAAGCATCAGAGGATGGGATCAAATAAATTTATATTAGTTAGAATATAGACTAAGTTTTATTTAAAAGCTCTTTTACACAGCAATAGACTGAATATTTCATTATTGGAACCTCATGCTGAACCTAGGCAGATTTCCCAAAGCATTATCTTAATGCTTGCACAAATGTAATTACTACTAAATCAATATTTTGTATTCAACCCTAATTACAGTACATGAATTAGAATACTCCTAAAGAGATGTGTAGTTGGCTGCTTAGTAGATTTTAGCTGGCTGATATTTAAACTGACAAAGTATCCCAGCTTTGGCTGCCCCACTGTGAGTACATAGCTTTAGAATCAAATTTTGCTGGCTTTGACAATTGTCATGTGTCTGCAAAGAGCTACCAGTCATGCAAAGCCAAAAGAGGTTCTCAAGGAAAACATGACTCCTCTTTTTTGGATGACATTCACACTTCTGAAAGGCAGAGTTTTCTTCACAATATTGCAGAGGAGGATTTATAACAGCGCTGTTATTAAGGGCTGAGATGACATCAGTGGCAACCAAATGAACTAAGGTGTTTTAAGGACTTCTTGCTTTGACATGCGCCCTATTCCGAGTTATATGTTCCTCTCAGGGGTCATTGCAATGCTCCAATTCTGGGATCTCAGATCTGAACTATCAGAGAGGAAAATGCAAATTAGGAAAGCCAGGTAGGGCTTACCTAACTTCCCAGTAGTTTGTCATCAAATTCACTGCTGCACAGAAAAATACATTGCCTTAAGAGCCACACCCAAATTACTCTCTGCTACTGCTTCTGACACAATAGCCAGCAGATGTGCCACCTTCCTATCCCAAGTCCTTAAGAGTGAGTAAAAAATGTGTATTTGCTGGCCTAGGAATCAGACTTCATCAGAGCTAGAGATTCCACTGCGCACTATTTCTCCACTGTTTGTCAGCAATCTTCTCAGCATGTACAACTCCTCCAGGGTCCTTCTCCTGATAAAAAACATTCCTCTCAGAGTTTACTTTGATGGTGTGCAATGAGCATTCATACAAAGTAACTACTGTTGCAATTTGTGCACTCATTTGTCTTTCCCACAGAACTAAAATGTTTAAGGTCTACTAAAGGTGCTGTCTCCAAAAGGCAGAATGGGAACATGGAAGTCCCCAGGGAACCCCTGCAACCTCACTGTCTTCAGCAGACTTTCAGTGAAGTGATATTGAAAGAGATGGAGAAATGGGAGACACTGAGGTTTCTTTGAGTTTCTTTGCATCTATGTAAAAATACAGAGAAATATTAGGTACCTGACATGTATTAAATATGTTCACTGGTGTTTCATCACCTGAAGATCTAGGAAGACCTAAGAAATGAGGTTGTTTTTATTATTATTGACCAAGAATGTAGAATTAGCATTATCTGCATGTAAAAATCTGACACTGTTTTGAAAACAATGATGACAAACTAATGTGTACTGTATACATTATACAACAGAAGTGTAAAATTGAAAATTACTTTATTTTGTCCAGTGAAAGACTAATTAAAAGACTAAGGAACCTCAATTAAAGAGGCTTAAGAAGCTATTGAGTCATGATCCATTTGTTCTATATGAAAGGAATATATCTCACTTCAGCAGACCTTTCAATTTTCCAATTTGGGCTATCCAAGAGGCACTTGAGTGCTTGAGTAAGGATTAGGTTGCATTTTTTAAGATTATGTTTTTGAACTGAAATGAAATTAACAAACTGCAAGAACAGATTACAAAGGAATATGCTAAATTTCTGCTGAGTTGGCTCAATATGGAAACCTCCAAAGATGATTTCCTGGCATTCTAGTCAGGAGAAAGTAATCAAAAGTTCCTTTTCACTTGAGATCTATGAGCCAATGACCTTCCCTCTTTCTGGACTGAGAGATATATCTTTTTAGTGCAAGTATAAGGACAGTTTCTTTCAGGTTTTGGACTCCAAAATCAGTGACAAATCTAACCCTTCTTTAAAAATATATCTCATGAGATACACTAGGAAATGCAGATGAAATATTGTTTAATTCAACAAGCACTTCTATTTCCTTGTATTATTGATGGGGGGAGTGGGAGGTGAGGGGGTGGTGGGTGGATTTTCGTTGGATGTTGTTTTGTTTCTTTTTTTTTCTTCCTTTCTTTTGGACTCCAGGAATGGTAAACTCATTCCTGTTTGGTTCAGTGAGGAAATGCTCTCACATTAGAACTTTCCTACTTTCTCTCTCTTGAATGATTTGTAATCCTCTATGGAAGAAACTTAAAACATATATTAATTGGCTAAATATCAGTAATCTGACATTCAGCGGTCTATTTCTATACTTTTCTGATTTGATTATGAATCACAAAATGAAACATATACACAGGGTACAATTTTTTGCCATATTATTTGATATAATTTTATGCCTCTCACCAAACATTATTTCTCTAGAAAAACTAGTGCATCTTCTTGTTGAGTACTACATGATTTCAGGTCTTCACTTTTCACTTCATGGACTAGAAGCACTAGTTTACATTTTTTGTTACATATGTTTTCAGAGACAAACCCATATCCTGAACTCTATTGGTTTGTTTAAAATCTAGTCCAGCCTGCACCATAAAGCAAAACGAAATACCAGAGTCGTTATGTAAAAAAAAAAAACAAAAACAAAAAAACAACCAAAAATTGTTAAAATCTATTCAGTGCACATCCAGAGTAGCCTGAAGCATCGTCTCTTCAAAATAGCCCTGATTCTGCTCATTCTGCAGTGAATAGCAGAACAGATTGGCAGCAAGAGCCTCTGGGTCCGCCCTGCAGAGCTTTCAAAATCATGTCTTTCTTGGCAATAGTATAATGAGACATCTAAGCTTCTCTTTGCCAGCTTAATATTTTTGGCAGGAACAACCACATTTAGCATAAAATACCAGTAATCAAGGTTGAGTAGCTTCGGTTTTTACACATTTCCCCTCTTTCTATTAAAAAAATAAATCAGAAGCTACTGATCATAGATCTTAAACATTTCTGCAATGCCAGTTCACAGGTCTTGGCACAGATTATTCTATTTAAGATCATTTCCCTTAGACCTTCCTATTCTGCAAGTTTTATACTTCACCACATCAAGTGCATCGACTCAGGAGACAATAAGAAAACCAGATTGTGACTCCCTACCAAGGTTATCCTCATGGACATCACTACTAAGGCAGAGGTTATTCACACCTCATTTGTGACTTAGCCAGTCAACCCAAGGTAATTTGAAAGAACTTATCAAGAAAATCTCTCTCTGTGAAAGGTGTCAATGTGTAAAATTCTTCGGCACTTTTCAGCACTTAGCACCCACTCCTAGGCCCTGTTCAGGTTTATGAAGCATCTTTCACTGAGAACTTCAACATCTGGCATGGGACAGATAATGAAGATTGTGGGAGACCTGAATCCTGTCTCCCCCGGGAACCCTTTCTTAGATTATGCTTTCTACATGACTATGGCGCTTTGGTTCCCACCTATCCTATCTGGGCTGCTTGTGTTAGAAATCAAGGCCTGATCCATATTTGTACTCTTTCAAAGCCACCACCTTTCAGAGCCACCTAAATACACACACAAAGCAAAGTCAGGCCATGCTGCATCTCTAATGTCTGTAAGGAACGATCTGTGGGTCCAAGATACCTTGTGTACAAAGTCTAGGTTTTGTTTTAGAGGGAGCTCTTTGGCTTGTAGACAAAAGTCAGAAATGTGCGTAGGGTTTGGGGAATGAGGCAGTAACAGCTCCAGAGCTAACCAGAGAATAATCCAAATCGACAGCATTTGTGCCCCTAATGCAGATGCTCCCATGTTCTCTGGTGGGAAAAGCTGAAGCCTGACTGTACAAGGTGAAAAAAGTAGACACACAGACTTGGATTCTAGTTCTTCTTTTGCTGACTAAATTAAGAATTTTCTGTTCTGTCCTCAGAGCCACTGGAATGGGAGTGAGTCTAGCTTTGTTTCAGTGTTAGTCACCAATCCTCCTGCACTTATCCAGCAGCTGTTCAGCTGTTTCTTGCAGAACAGAATTGGTTTTCCAGGAGACATTTAATTTCTGAAACCATGCAGTAAACACTAGTGATGAAAGTTTCACCTGCAGGATGGAAAAGAGATTTTTCACAAGAACATGGACATGAGATTTTGTTTGATTGTTGATGTTGTATTTTTTACTTTTTTTGTTTATATTGATTTAATTAACCTCCAAACACTGAACTAGAGGATAAAAGGGCACCATGTGCATTTTCATCTTTTTGCAAAAAGGCTGATATGGACTCTTAAATCCAGGAGATCACATAGGACTATGAATGTGGATGAGAATGAAGTGCAGCTCTGCAGCCAGATCATGTAGACTCCTATGGACTCCCTGTCCATAGTTCAGTGCAAAGGGACCCCCCAGACTGCTGACTCCCAGTCATTGACTTTCACACATAAAAATGCATTTTCATGGTTTTGCTAATAGAATGATGTAAAGGCATGTTTCTGAATCCTTGAACACTTGCTTTAGGTGATCATCTGTAAATGAGGCACTAGCGGTCCTCTGAGGGGTTGTTTCCTGTAAAAATGGCTGTTCCACAAACACTGTGACCAAGGCAGTATCTGTGCAAGGTGCAGCCTTCTGACTTGATTGCCAAAAGGACCTGCTGTCCTGAAGCTAGAAAGGTTCTCAATTCACCCTAAATTTATGCCATGCTAATTTTCTCACCTTGTTCTGCTGCCAGCTTTTTTTTTATAAGTAGCTTTTCTCCTTGGGAAGAAGCTCTTCTCCCACTTGCATTTATTAACAACAGTCACATATGACATCAACTTTAATTTTGTTGCATGAAAGAAGCTTGGGGCTTTTTAAAGTTTTCTCCCACATGATAGATTATGCATCTCTCAGTTCAGAAAAAGGAATTAATGAGCAACTTCTAACTATATTTCATAGTATAAGAACGAAATGACAGCAAAGGAAATTAAGAGACAACAGGCTAAGGAAAAAAAATAGGAAAGGTGATTCTTAACACAGTGTTGAATTCAGCCATGACAATTCTTGCCACAGGATATTATGGCTGCCAAAGTTGAGATGAGTTCAAAGTGATTAAATAAATTGCTGGAAAGGATATGAAATGTAAAGATAAAATCTGTGTCTGAGGGAGTCCCTGATCTACAAACTGCTGGAGGCCACATTTCCACCCCTGTGAAATCCACTGCAGATGGAATATTCAGGCTTTGCAGGGCCTTCACTATTGGGCAGTGTTGGAAGAAAAACAATGGCTTTGATTTGCTGCTGTCCTAAATTTTTTTTCTAAGTGCCTTTCCTTTTATGCTGTTCAGACTTATTCTCAATCCACAGGCACATCCAGTTCTTTCATTGTCTTATTTTTATCTTAACCTCAAATCATCAAGTTAATTTCACACATTTTCCACTCCTTGTGTCAGGGTCACTATTTGTCTATAAAAATAGAACTGACCCTACTACTGATCACTGAAAAATGCAGATTTGGGATTACTCTTTCACTGTCAAATTCCCTTAGGTAATGCCATTATTATCCAAATTCCTGCTTACCAAAAAGCTCCTTTCTTTAGGGAAGAAACCTTCTGCAACTTATTCACCCGGCTTCTTGTCAAAGCAGAACTAAAATATGCATTGACTTCAGGAGTTACAACTAAACTGACATCATTGAACAATCCCACATCTTTATGTTTGGTATTTATATACTTCTACATTAAAATAAATTGACTTGAAGATATTTTTGAAAATCTACTGTAGGTTTATTTTTCTTTAACAGTTCATATGTTCTGACTCTT
This sequence comes from Erithacus rubecula, assembly GCF_903797595.1. Lineage (NCBI taxonomy): Eukaryota > Metazoa > Chordata > Aves > Passeriformes > Muscicapidae > Erithacus > Erithacus rubecula. Next base: position 39,325,471 of record NC_136687.1, read on the forward strand.
TCTGACCTCTCCTGAAACTTCTTCATATGAACAGCCTCATAACTTTGTGTGTTTCTGGTAATCTCTTCACTAATTTCAGACGTCTTTCCTAGTGTGAGTATTCCAGCAGTGGGGGCTGAAGCAAAGAGTTTTAATAAAAATCTCTGCCAGATGCAACTTCTTTACCCAAACACATCTTGTGATCTCCTCCAAATTCAAGACTTCACTCCTGCAACTCTAATTAGTTCCCACAGGTGACATTCACACTGCAACAAAATGCCCCAAATAGTCCTGTGTACTCAAGCTAATGAGCATGCAATAATTCCCTCCTCATAACAGTGAACCTTCCCAGACATCAAAATGTTGTGACAACTTACAAAGTGCTAGATGCTGGGAATCATTGCTGGGACATCCCTAGACTGTCCCTGGGAACTGCCTGGGAACATCCTTGGTTGATATCAGTCAACAGCATACCAGGGCTGGCTGTAGCAATTTAATGGGATAGATGATGGGTCTGGTGCTTGGGAACAGCCAGACACTGCTGGTTATGCACCAGTATAGAGCCATCCTTACTGGCCACAGTTTGAGAGACAGACCCTTAGCTATAAGGCTACTTTTGTTTATTCTTACACTAAATTTATACTGAATCAACTCACCACCATGCAGTACAAAGTCACTTTCTACAGCTAGTATTCTCAGAGCTTTCATTGCAGAAATCTTTACTCAGCAATCATAATCTAAGGATGATCCAGTGGAAATGCCTCATGGGTTTAAGGTGTTTTAATGCTAATCTGATAATTTTTTGTTCACTAGGATAGAACTTTTGTGTCCTAGACATATTTTAGCCTTGTGCATTTGAAGCCATTTTCTTCTTCTGTCTCCTCCTGTCTCATTTAACTGTGAAAAATAAACTCAGCAGATGTCCCAGAAGACTGGTGTGCTGCCAGCCATTAGTGGCATGGATAGTCCTGTAAGTAGGATATCTTAAACTTCTTTATGCCAGTCTAACTTTTTCCTTAGTAAAATCTTTTGATGAGATTTGGAAATCACCAGGGAAATCTTAATTGACAAAGGCATGTGCAGTAAAAAATTGATAAATGTCCTGTATGAGATTTTCCCTATTTAATACTAGGAACATGAAACATTAAAAAAAAAAAAAAAAAAAAAAAAGACCATTCATTGTAAAAACTATGCAGAATTCTTTCACCATCCTGATCTGCTTTTATAGGCCATGTCTGATGTTTGAAGTGAGATGGTGGTCTTTTATTTAATTTTTTTTTCCCCCCAGCATAACTGAATGGATTATTTACTGTCTTTTCTATTATCTTTCCTGGAAAAGACTGAAATGGACAAATGGATAAACAGGAAGGTACAGGAAAAGCTACAATTTCCAATGGCTTAGTGTTATCACTCCTATATATGAGTGTTCACACTTTGGGAAAAGCCCCAGTCCTTGAACTGTTTATATAATCTATTATTTCATACATGGATCATTCTGCCTTTAAATCTGGTGTCCAGAAGCAAGAAATCTCTTGAACTCTGTGCCAGGATATTTTCCACTTTAAAAAAGATTTCTGTTCATTGGGGTCTTTTATATAAAAAGGATGACAGCTGTCCAGCCCTCCACCATTACATACAGCTTACTGGTGCAAAAGTACATTTTCATCCAAACTGTGAATGCAGGCATTTTAATTAAAGAACATAGGCCTTTTCTGCAGGTCTACATACTGCAACCCATAGATAGAAATTATTTTTCCTGATGCAATGATTATTATTTTATTAGAGATCAAGTTAAAAGTAGTTGTGAGGTGAATGTTATGCAGATTATGAAGCAGTAGAATACACAAGTTTTTCAGTTTGCAAAACCCCTTTTTGCTTATGTCAGCATAAGTTGTTTTTCCCAGAGTGATATTTAGCTTAGACAGCTAAATGGCTGCCATCCAAGAGGAATGGCACTACTCTATCCAGAATTTCTACCAACAGCTCCTCTAAAGAATACCATTATTAAAGCAGGTTTCAAGTCTGAATCAGCTTGAAGGAACAACAGAAAGATTAACTCCATGTTTAGTCAATGCTACATAATTTATTCAATAAAGTCTCCAAATAAGCATGGAAATTACAGGCCTGACTACAATTGAATGTATCTGAAATAAGACACGTCACATGGCTGATTGAACATGAGCACACAGACAAATGGAACTGGAAAGTTTTTTTTAACACAAAAAATTTAAATTTTGTGGTTCCTGCTATCATTTATAACAATCACTAACATGTAAAACAACACAAAGGGCAATCCATATTGCAGACAACATAGAAGCTTCTAAGCTAAGTCATGGCAAGAAATTAATTTAAGAGTTAATTTTCATGCATCTAGGTATCATAACTTGATTCAGAACTCAAATGCTATCAGAATGCACTACCTCCTCAAGTCCAGAGGAAACATAAAAAAATACTTATTTGGCAAAGACAGAATTATTCAGCAAGTTTCAGGCACTTGCATTTTATGTTTGCAGCTGCCTCTGTCTCTGAAGGATGAGCTTCCAAAAAGAAATGAAGGAAATATTCCAAGCAGCAGCAGCAATGCTATGCTAAATAAAACCAGTAGCATAAGATGATCAGAGGAAACACTTTTCTTTCCCTCAGTTATCACAATTAGAGTTAAAATTCATTTAGTTGGAGTAAGGATCTCCAGATGAAAGTCACAATATGTTGCATGTTTTTCTATAACTTACTCAATTTTTCATTAAGACAAATGAGATTCAAATATTAAAGCCTTAGTATTAAACAAAAAGTAGATTATATATTCACATCAACACAACTGGCCTGCTATGTCTCACACTTTATTTGTCCTATACATTTCTTCATTAATCATCTCTTACCCTCAGCATCCTAACTTGCATGCTTAAATCTTCACGATAGAGTACCATAAACATTAAATTATTTGTAAAACACTGCATATGTCTCAAGGTTTTATATAAAATAAATGCTGTACCTGAATGGCATAATTAAATTAGTAGTTAATGATAAATGAGGAAACACTAGAAGGTTACAAAACAGGTTTCCTATAAAAAGATATATATGCAAAATCTGGAAGATTTAAATATGATCAGTCATGAAGGTCTCAGAGGAATTAAGAGGAGAAACAGCCAAGCACCTATAAATAAAAATGACAGTATCTGCAGAGGGTTTCAGAAATATTCCTGGGATATCCTATTCATCACCATTTTCTTCCTAAGAGGGAGATAAATGGCATGGAGGATCTTTTGGACAGAAAGACAATAATGGATGAAAAGTCACATTAAAATAAAGTGGTAACAACATGCTATTTTCAGTGATCAGGCAGGAAAAAGACTCTACATGATTTGGTGACACTTCTTTGAGAAGTGTCATGGTCTATCATATAGTCTATTATCAAATCAATTATTTTTCAGGCACTTTGATGACAGGACTTATGTATATGATTAATTCTTCAGAATCTGACATAAAACATGAGTTAAGCTCTTTAAGGTGAAGCCTATGACGAGGCCATCTACTATAGAATGGTCTGCTCTTACTAGAAATCACAAGTGGTGTGTAATGGTGATGGAATTGGGCAGGAGGAGGATTTGGTGCCTTAACTCATGTGAATTTTGTACTGACAGAAAAAACCAAAACCCTGAAAGTGCGAAGTTTGAGGATGTAACTGAAAGGGGAAAAAAACCCATGACAGTTTCTTAAAAAAAATCCTTTGTGCATTTCATTCCATTCTCAATACCAATCCTGACATCTTTAAATAGAATTCAGTCACTTTGAGTTGATCTGCAAAAATACCTCTGTACACTCTTGACCTTTAGAATAGGATTTTCAACTCATGGGAATACAGTTGCAGGACACAGAAGCCACTTAGTTTTCTCCCTCATTAAGGGATGCTCAGAGGCAAGTCAGTTTTTTAAAAATAACCTTTTCTCTCAAACATCTTTCTGCAGTCTTCAGGAATGCTCTGTCATTCTTCACTATCCTTTCAAGAAGAGTAAGTATGAATTTACTTTTTTTAACCTACTGATCTCTGTATCTGTAGCTGCGCCAAAGCCAAAACTGTACAAACAAGTAAACAATCACATCCACAATGAAATTAAGTCAGACAGAAAACATCTATTACTACATTGGGCAGTTTTACCATCTATCTACACGAACATGGGAATGTTTTCCAAAGTACCCAGGTTGTCAACTAATGTCATCAGAGCATGTAATAGCAGAAGGAAGTTATAGAGAAACTAACTTTCTTTTTCTTTTTAATAAAAGCTGGAGTGAGAGCAAAACAAGCAAATACATTTTTTCCCCCAGAAAAACTAAACCAAACACAATCTCACCTAAATCCTCTAGCAACAATTCCTTGTATTATTTCTACCCTGCTATTGCCTGAATTCTTATATGTATTTTCAGTATAAAATAGACAGTGTCTTAAAAAAAATACTGGCTTGATGGATTATTCACATTTCCCTTCAGTGTAAGGGAAGGGAACACTTTTTAAAACAGTTTTAGTTAAAAGCTTAAAAAAACCCCAAACCCTGATAATACTGTCAGCAGGAAAAGTAAAGAAAAACCATAAGCTGTTTAAATATTGCCATTAAACATAAAGCAAGGCAGTTGAAAATAAACACAGACACCTCATTTGGAAAGAAAATAGTTTGCCTTCATATTTGATACCCTAAAATCTGAATTGATGCCAAAAGCTAGAAGGGGATCTACACTTAGCTAAGCAGTAGGTCTACCTGTAAAAATTTTGCAAAGCAGCCTAAAATAGAGAATACCTGGAAGTTGGGTAGGTCTAAGTTTTAAATGCCAAAGACTATATCCCGTGTCTACACTCATTATGGCACATTTCCGATTCAACTACACCACAAAAATTTACTGAACCACTTCTAATTTTCTAACTTAAATTAGAACTAAAGTTCTAATTCAGCCTTGTAGTTTTGGCTTCAAAATCCCAACCTATAGTCACATGGAGGCTTGGTTTGCATTCTTTTACCAACTCTTTTATTGCCTATTCCTTCTAGGGGGACACTGGGGTTTTTTTTCTGCAGATATTTAAAAAAGAGAGAAAAATATGTAGTATTGATCAGGTGATATTTTTCCATTGAGGAACTTTGCTTCATACTTCAATAATTAGTATTGCTCCTAACTTAGGTTTGTGTAAGTTATGAAAGGCTACCCTTTAAAAAAGTAAAAAAAAACCGCTTTAATTATACTATTTGTATGTGTGCATATATATATATATATATATATGCACATATATATATGTACATGACACCACAGAAAAACCACTCGGCAAACCCATATTTACACAGTATATTACAACATGCATAAGAAAGCCTGTCCACTTAATATAATCTTAGCTAGCATCTTACAAAAAATAATCTACAATTTCATGAGCCTGTCTATTGGGAACCTCACGTTTTTTGACAATATATGATGCCATAATTCATAAAGCAATGAAGAATTTTTTTCCCCATGAGAAAAATCTCAATGAAATTTTTCAGCCAGCCAAGATCGCTGTACTTATTGCTCTTGAGGGTGAAACCCAAGTTTTCTCTATGCTAAAAATTACATTTACTAAATTACTAAAAATTAAAAATTATTTTATATTAAAGCAATTTTTTTCTAGTTACATCCTGAATTTGCTGAATATGGATGGCTGTAGTTCAGGGAAACAAAAAAAAAATTCAGATAGGGGAAGGAGGGGGAGAGTTCTTTCCTCCCCACTCTGGCAACATGTTGAGAGAAGAGAAATTGTTTATCTTGACCATGCTAACAATTCTGTTTTGCTAGGATGACTGACAAGTGTGATGATGCCTGGGGACATTGCTGTGTGACTGCACACAGACAGGTGGGAGGTTCAGGCTTGGTCCTGACACCCCAGATTCCCTGGACTCCAGTGAGGCAGGGTCTGACCAAAGTGTATTAATTACTCTGGTCTCCTCAGAGCAGTCTTTGCCCCTGCTGTTCGAGAAGGATTCTTTAAGAGGTGTAGAGGTGTGAGTCATGGGATATACTTATCCGCTGAATCACTTAAAAGGACTTGGGCAGCATTTTACATCAGCAAGCAAGGTACGCACTGCTACTTTTTATTCCCTTCAATGTGCTAAAATCTCACCAATGACAAAAGATCAAAAAGTAAATTACAAGCATAAAAGGACAAAGATCTCCTATAGAAAGCAGCTTACAAGGTAAACTAAGCAGAATGGATGAACATGTCCCAGTATAATTTTGGATCTATAATGATTAAAAAAAGCCATATATTTTTAAGTCTCCTAGAATAAAGTATCTTAGGCAAGTATATCCATCAGGATAAAGAAAACATGCAAGTAGAATCCTGCTTTCATTGAGAATAATGGCCTTATAGAAACAGTTTATCACATTTTTCTAATATATTCAGAAGGTGCTGATTTAAAAAACATGGTAATGCCACAGATAAAACCAATCAATAGAATTGATTGCAAATTGTCTGTCTAGACCGTGATAGTTATATCCTACAGCTTATATTACTCATTTGTCTATGCAAGTAAAAAGGAAAAAAACCCCAACAAAACAATATAAAATGTGGACAGAATTCTGCCACAGCACCATAGCAGTATTTTTTATTGCACAATGCTCAAAGTAGGTAGTGTAGTATCCAGCCCTGAAAATGCCCAGCGTTTTGTTTTTGAGGCATTAAGTCTTATAGAGGTCTTGGTTTAAAAAATCAAGTTATAGCTGCAAAGAGCATGGTTTTGTTTGTCCATGTAATGTTTGATTTAACTAAATCTGAGCCTCTCAGATCAACCATTTTGATTTTTAAATAGCAAAGACTGCAATTTGAGAAACTAAGCATATAAATGCATATACATACACCCATCAAGCTTGCTGCTGAAGTGAGAGGCAATGACACATGCAAGAGCTTTTGTTTGACCTTTCTATGTAGGCCAAAGGTAGTGTGGAAGAGTCTTTTTATCTCACAGGAGTTCTGTAAAACTTAATCCCATCAGTGAGATGGAATACAGGAGTTACCCCAGACTTTGAAGTTATAGGATTTGCTGTTGATTGAGTCCCATGGGGACTCATATTGTTCTATGGGAGTGCAAAATTCCATATTTATACAAACAAGAGGTGGTAAGGCACTTGCTTATGAACCTTCCTGTTGCTACTGGCCCTAATGTGAATTATTGCTGTAGTTATCATTGCTCTTGCTACAGCCTTATCAAAATCAGCACCAGTTTTACTATTGCATTGTGTAGGGATATGTATACATATATATATACTGGAACACCCAAAATCCTCATTTTCATATATTAGCATCTCTGCTTCTCTATTCACACAAAGTAGCTGAAGCTGAATTAAGAATTCCACCTACAGGTAACTTACCCTCTACAGGGATAAGCTGCCAAGACACTTAGTTTCGAATCTATGAAGATACTCAACTAACAATCTTGTGAGATCATTTAAAAAACCAGTAAGAAACACAAAGGCAAACACCTAAGTAAAAATAATGTTGTTTGTACTATTATAACTTTAGTCACTGTGACAATATAAAAAATCTCACTCAAAACCAGAAAAAAAAATTAGTGGATATTCTGCTATTTATGAGTATGAGGTAACCCAAAATGTGTTTGCCTGTCATAGTGAAAATCATAAGGAAAGTAACTACTTTTGTATTTTGTAGTAACTACTTTTGTTATTTGTAAAGCATACTATTAATTGAAAGAACTATAAGTTGACCTCTCTAATTACATTTTTCTCTAAACTCACAGAATATGGTGCTGAAGGGTAGACAGCAACAACTTGAAAATTGGGTTAAAAGTCATTATATAATAACTCAAACACATTTTTAACAAGATGCTCTTGATGCTTCAGTGAAACATCAAAAGTACTCTGGGCTGTCTCCTTATAAGAAGACTGAAACCTGGCCTAGGGGAGGGTGTTGCTGCCCACAGCATGGGGATTGGAATTTTAGAGGGATCTTTACACTCCTTCCAACCCACAGTCTTCTATGACTAACAGTAAAGGCTCTGAGATTTTATTCCCCAATTTTAAGATCTGTTTACCATAAACTGAAACATGACATTATCATTTCAAAACTGCACAGTGAGTTTTTAGAAAATAAGTTCTATTTGTTATTTTCTATCCTTAGAAAACAGTTATAAATCCTCTCCAGTGTCCCTTTTGAAGAGACACATTAAAGGATTGAGGGGGAACAGAAGAATGGCATAAAACTACCTCTCCTATTTCAGCTTTTTCTGCCTGCTTGCCTCTGTGCATGGAAAGATGCAAAGGAAGCAGCATGGTCCTGCACAGCTCATGTGATCTACTGGAACCCCTTTATTTGGGGTTTTCTCACCTCCAGATAGGAACTAGTTGAAGAAAATTACAAGGGGCTGGTCTAGCCACTAGTTCAGAAGCCCCTTCCTACTCTATAATAAGATACAATTTCAAAATCAGGTTTGGGATATTTAAAGGAAATAAATAAAACCCATTTTAATATAAACATGTATTTTAAACATGTGTTGTCTCATTCTGCAGTTGGAAGACTAGTAGGATTAAATGCTTTATTTAACACAGATGAGTCATCCTTGAAAAGTTAGTATTTGTTAAAAATTGTAACAAATTGCATGCAAACTTTTTCTCTATGCTCAGCATGTAGTAATGGTCCTTTCTTGTTCAGTAGGAATTGCAAGTGTAAAGGAAAGAATAATTTTGGGCAAATGCTAAAAAGTCATTCACTAAACAACTTAATGAAATTAAGTGCCTTTTTTCTATGTATAAAGCATTTTCTGATCACTGAGGTAAGTTAAGCACTGAGCTGTTTACGGAGGTAGCTAGCAGTGTGATATTTATAAAGGAGACTGACAGAAGAACAAGTTCAGTGGATGTCACTTGGATAAAGGGTTTAGCTTAGATAACCTTTCCTATCTTTATCATCACTACTGCTGTAATATAGAGACTTAGGACATGACCTACAATAAACATTTTTAATGACTGCCAAATCAATTATAGCAAGTATTAGATACACTAATTATATTTCCTATCAGCCTACCGAGCTAAAAATGTATGCATTAGAACTAACTGCATGGAGTGGGGCAAGACGAAAAAAAAGAAGGAAAACACATCTTGTAATATGCCCTAAGAGTAAGATTCAGGACTGGCCTCATGACATATGAAAGCTGCAGAACAGTTAGAGCTATAATGATCATATTTTTTGTATTTTATCTTACTTTGTTACATTTTTTGCCACTCGCTTACAAAAAAACCCAAATATTCAATTCTCATCACACAAATGTATAGTATTCTCTACTACCTACAGAAATTGATGCAAGGAAAAATGTTCCAAATTAAGTCCACAGATAAGTCACTTGCTTAATTTCATTAGTAGCACTTAATATAAATTTCTAAGATAATTTAGACCTGATGGATCTCTCACAGCAGATCTTTGTGATCCCTAGACAGCTTATTTGAAATATTTAATAAATAATAAACTTAGATGCTTTGAAAACAGATCTGAACAGCCTCCAAGAATATCACGTGGAACAGCCGTTGCTGATTCTATTTTGCTGGTGACCACTTATAACTAACTGCACCAAATGATAGCTGAGACTATCTATTTGAATTTTAAAATACAATTATTTGTGCAAGGTTTCATGTAAAGATATTGTCTACATCAATCAGCCAGAGGAGGCTGATACCACAGAAACACACTCTGTTAACAGGTGCAATACACGTTTACATGAAAATGTTGAACCTTTTGCACTGCAAACCTCTTCACACTCTGTTTGCTGTTACAGTAAACTCTCTGCTGTACTAGATCTCTTCCAGTGACACCTGAAGTACTTGCCATTTTTCAGGTTCTTTGCTTTGGACACATCAACAATTTGATAAATTAAAAATGTACTGGTTTAAACTCAAATTTTTTAGGTAATGTTACTTAATAGATACTTAACCTCCTATCCTTATGAACCTATCACACTGCCAATTGTAACTATGATCAGGAAGGTTATAGTCCAGAGATACAATTATATTGTTGGAAAAAGGTTTCATTACTTCATTTAACAATAACAAAAACTACAGTAAATCTATCCTTGAGTGACAAGATGATCTGGGAGAAGATTTATGCTCTTCATTGAAACTTCATTCAAGAAATGAAGAAACTTCATAAACTCTTCAAGGAAATTTCATGTCTGTGGGGACAAATAAGTTTGCTCTATGTAAAATCTTAGAAAAATACATTTATAATAAATAAAAATAATAAATAAGAAACCAGATTTCAATAATACTAAGCAGACATTAAAGGTCTTTTGCCTTTTTTAAGAAGATTTTTTTATGTATGATTGAAGTTTATACAACACTCCAGAAAAGCCATGTGTTAGATTGAAAAATAAAATCAGAAGCATTTGTTGTCATATAAGTATACATGAAAAAACGAGAACGTTAATGTCTTAGAAAGTGTATGTCCAGATTTGTACCATTACTCATTTAACAAAGCAGAAAATAAGATACTGTACTGTAAACAAAAAGCTACAGTAAAAGGACATTTTGAAATTTACACAAGTTTGAGTTCATAAACATTTTGGTTGCTCCATAACAGTTTTCATAAAAAAGGAATAAAAAACCCTTGGACAGCTTTCATCACTCTTGACTACTTTTCACTTAAATGCATACAGACATACTTTATATAGCAATATACTGATGTACTGTTAACATGGATATTAAACTATTATTACTGCTTTTTTAACTGAGATGTGTATTATCCAATCAATATTATCTGAATTGAAATACTCATACATTATGTATTCCCATCATGTTGTTAAGTATAAAAACATGAAAATATAACTTTACATTATTTCAGTTATATACATCAGTTCTGGCTTGACAAAGATTTTTTTTCTGCTATTTTTTTAGAGGAATAAGCCCAGAGGCAACAATAGCTTTCCACTGTATACAGCAATGCATTTCTACTTTAAAAAAAAAAAAATTACCATATGAATATAATTTTAGTTTGGTCATTCTAGCATTGAGCATCAAAAAATTGAATGCATTCCCCAGCATTCCTGATGAGGAGTAATGCACAGAACACCTATGAATTGCAGATGCATCAAGAAACATTTTAGTTTAATTAGGGAGAAGTATTGGTAAGACAGACATTGAAAACACTGTATACAACTCTTTTCTGACCATACTGAGAGTATACACTGTGTTCACATGCTTGCAAAAACAGGCTGAGAGTTTGTACCACAAGAAGGGACTTCAAGTATCTGATAAATGCTCTGCCTTCTCCAATGCTCAGCAAACACTGTACTTGAGTCTAAGAAATGGATTCCAACTAAAACTGCAAGTCATATTTAAAATTTTATTTAATTCCAAAATAAGAGATTTACCAACACTGCATGAGGCAATGTATCCACAATGCAGAAAAATGTAAGCTTTTCAACCAAATGTACAGAATTGTATCTACAGGGAAAGCTAGAGAAACACGATGTTACTTTGATTTGCATTAGCATTTAAATTAATATTATTGCACCCCTCCTAGGATTCCTTTTTGCTTTTTAAGTAGTTATTGTTTTGAAATACACACAATTAAAAAGTATGGTAACTTCGGCTAGCAAAGAATATTTATAATGATTAAGATTCAGGAAAGCTTTCATCAGTACAGACTCGCATCTAATTCGAGTAATCTTAATTCAAAAAAGACATTGCCAAGGTTTTGGGTTTTTCTTTTCATAAAAGTGTCACTAGCTGCTGCTTAAAATTACCTTTTAACAGTTTGAAAACTGCTTTCATAAACAATTTGACAACTCTTTTTTTTCATTCTTTAAAAAAATACTTAACACTGTTTTACTGCTTGCCATTTATCAGCTTTTATCAATACTCTTCTCTCTCTGTACATGTATTTATGAACTCAATTGTACAAAAGTAGAGACAGGTATCAACCAAATCTTTGGATCATTAAGTCTCTGCATGTCAGAGTTAAGAGGAGCTCTAAAACAGCACCCATCTGACTCCTCATGTGCCAGTATCAAGTATCGCTCCAACCCAGAACAACCTTGATCTTCAGAGTTCAACAAGCATATCTGAGCATCACAGCTTGGGCTCATCTGCAGAAAAACACTATTGAACAGATTCGAGTGAGCTGGAAGTGGCGACACTGCCAAAATCTGAAACATTGACCCGACCTTGACAGCGTCCTTTTGGATTTTAGACTCTCTATAACCAAACTGTAGCTAGTAAAATTAATGGAAATAATTTGCAAATAAAACCATAGAAAAAGGTTTATTTCAAGTGTCAAGCATCGCCAAGTAAATTTTATATTAACACCAAATGTTAAAGAATAGGATATACAGCAAAGTTTTAATAACAATATTAAATTACAAGATTTGAACCTTTTAATCATTATTTCTTCTCTTCTCAACATCACATATTTGGCTTTGAAAAATACAGAACTGATGCCTTAAGCCTTATTTTCACATTCCACTTCCCCGCAGTCTAGATTTTTTTTCTTTTTTTTTTCTTATGTTTTCTCTTTTGTCATATCCAACTATTATGGAAGCAAATTTATTTAAAAGCCAGTTTTTGTTTGTGAAAATACCTAAAAATATTTTTTTCATTTTATACTTTTTTTTCTTATAAAACATGTCACATCTTGATGCAATTGATGTCAAGTGTGCTTAAGTCAATATGAACCAAGGGACTAACAACAGTGGCTGCAGAAACTGGTGTGTTGCCTGTACAACGACTTCAGTTAGATTACAGTACTTCCTACTTAGCTG